>NC_054388.1:83576211-83893327 GCF_017654675.1 Xenopus laevis
AGCTAAACGATAGCTTAGAGTAGGGGTCCCCAACCTTTTTTACCCATGAGCCACATTCAAATGTAAAAAGAGTTGGAGAGCAACACAAGCATGAAAAGTCCCTTGCGTGCCAAATAAGGGCTGTGATTGGCTATTTGGTAGCCCCTATGTGGACTGGCAGCCTACAGGAGGCTCTACTTGGCAATGTACGTAGTTGTTATGCAATTAAAACTTGCCTTCAAGCCTGAAATTAAAACAAATAGCCCCTGCTTTGAGGACACTGAGAGCAACATCCAAAGGGTTGGAGAGCAACATGTTGCTCACGAGCTACTGGTTGGGGATCACTGGCTTAGAGGCTCCGGAAGCTGCAGGTTCAGGGGCGCGCCGCCAATGAGGCGAGCTGAGCCGCTCGCCTCAGGCGGCAGCGCCTGAAAGGATTCCAGGGGCGGCAAAAAGCCGCTCCTGCACCTTTAAGAGCCGAATTTCCAGTTTTTGAACCGGAAATTCGGTTGTACTATTGCGAGAGAGCGCAATTGCGCTCTCCACAATAGTGTTTCTGCCTCCCCTCCCGACGCGTAAGTTGGTGAGGGGGGGCGGCATTGCAGGAGCCGTATCAGGCGGCTCCTTAGTCAGTATCGCCGCTGTGCAGGTTGTCTACCCCTGGGCTAGGTATTCAAGATGCGATTGACAATTTTTATATGCACAACTATTTGGTACAAATGCATTAAAGCCAATGGGCTTCCGAATAATTTTGAAGCGTGACAATTTTTATGCGGCGGATTTTTCGCTAGCGAATTGTGGAAATGTTTCGCAATTGAATTAGCTTGTGGCAAAACGCGGAGATTCGCCACAAATTTGTGTCTGGCGAATTTATTAGCCTATCACTACTGGGGGAATCTGCAGATACTGACACTTTACACAGTGTGTGATTAGTGGACACTACAAGTCTTTATTCCTATTTATATGGGTAGTTTGAAGGCCCACTCTCCTTATGTTTTTGCACTCTAATCATTGTAATTCCCTCCACCCTATATTAACCATAAATTTCTTGTGAAATGCATCCATTTCTAAACCATAAACATATACTGTAGATACAATATATTATGTAGAGCAAGTCAGATTATAGATTTAACAGACCCATATTAGAAAATGTGGGCTTGTATTTACTAATACTTCTAATATAATTCTAATTAATTCTTTACTTACCCCTCATGTAAATTCTGTGCAGTGGAGTTCATGGGCGCCATCTGCAGCTGCTTTGGTAATATTCATGTCTTCTTCCAGCGCTTCAGCAATTTCCGTGACTTTCTGCGCATTCGCAGTTGTTGCTCCAACTGCGCATGCGCTGATACGGCACTTACTTCCCGAAGATTACCGAAGAGAAGAAGATGGCTGCCATGAACTCCACTGGACAGGATCTACATGAGGGGTAAGTTAAGATTTAGGGGCATTCAGCAAAAGTACCACCTAGGCAAGGGGGGGGAGCAGGGAGGGGGTCTAGGGGAGTAGGGGATTTTAGTAGCAAGGATTTACTTCTCCGTCAAGTTGTTCCTCATTTTACCTTGTTTTTTTGTGGTCATGCCTATATATTTTATGCATTAATGCATATTACATTTTCCTGATTTTCCTGTATTTTAACACAATTTCACAATTTTTTTCTGCTCCCCTGAAAAACTTGGGGGTTCTACTATGACCACATACAGATGCGTTTGGGCCCTCATTCAGATGCAAATTGCACTGGGCCTGGGACAACAGTTCCCCCTGGCAACCCTGGTACTCTTTTATGTTACAGTAAGAAATCTGCTCTGGGGTATTTACACATAGCAACTAGGGATGAGCAAAATATTTTGCTTTGTTTTGCAGAGAAGAAACCCCCTTAGATTATAATAGATAGTAAAAAAAATGTTGCACGGTTTGAAAAATTATCACCCAAAAGAACGCCCATTGACTTCAATGCGTTGGCAGACTTTTTTTGCCGTTTCGCAATGGAGGAGAAACCTGAACATTTCATTGAAATCTGTTATAGTCGGGATTGCACAGCTAAATCCTCTGAGAAGAGAAAACCATTGGAGAAAGTACATTTCATTCTCATTTTGATTCCCCATTCGATGGGTCATTTGAGGTATTTTACTGCTACTACTAAGATATATTTAGGGTAATCTAAAAAAAAGTACAACATTTAGCCAGGTCTAGTAACCCATAGCAGCCAATCAAATGCTTTTAAACAACTGATCAGTTGATTTGCAGCAATGGGTTATGAAACGTGTAACAATCTTTGGGGTCCGTTTACTAAAGTGCGGTAAATCTGACTTTAAGTTTCCGCATGTTATCGCTGAGAATATTTTTACGCCAGAATATTCGCAGCGATTACGTTTACTAAACAGCGATACGCTCAGAAGTCATTGCGATCACTTGCGGTAACTACATCAATGAACCAGCTTACGTTAGCGGTAATTTTAGCGAGTTGCGAATTTTCTGGCGAAAAATTTAGTTTTTGCGAATATTTATGCTATAAAATAGTCTTGTTTTATGGCGGTTATTATGGCAATTTTTACTGTGACATTTATGGCCAGAAATTCATCTTCAAAACTCATAAACTTTATTGACTGATGATTATACCATCCAACAGAACATCACCATAGTAACACCAATCAAACATTTATGCATCATATAAACCCTTCTACCAATAGAATCATATGAACAAGAAATCATTCCAGTCAATCTCTTTGCTTCATAGAAATGCACAGTTTAATGTAGCCAATCACAATGAAACCAAAAAAGCGTAGAGGCTGACGAATCCTTGGACTGTGATACCCGCTGCCAATAATACGCCTCTGAGCTAAAACTGCTGCTGTTACACAGATAGAAGCAGAAGCCAAAACATCCTGTCAGCAATAGCTACAGATCTCTCTCCTGTCAGCAAAGAATGATGGGTAAAAAATAACAGTATTATGGGCTATTTCCTGCCCCTTGAGAATTTTCTGGCGAAAAAAATACTTTTACGCCACTACATAGGTGGCGGTAAAAGTTTGCGAATATTCTGGCGTTAATTTTGTCTTTAGCACATTTCGCTAAACCAGGCGTTAATGTGTACATAGCGTTATTTTCAGCAAATGCGATAACTGGCGAACAATTATTCTTGCGCAAGAAAATTCGCTAATTTATATTTACCGCAGGTTAGTAAACTGGCGATAACATATTTGCTGAAAATTCTGTCTATATATTGTGCGAATATTTTTAACGCACTTTAGTAAACGGACCCCAAATTGTCCTTTTGATTACCCCCTCCACATTGTGAATTTGTCCTTGCCATTTTTCACTTGTTATAGTACAGGTATAGGACCTGTTATGCAGAATGCTCGGGACATGGGGGTTTCTGGATAACAGATCTTTCTGTAATTTGGATCTTCATACCTTAAGTCTACTAGAAAGTCATGTAAATATTAAATAAGCCCAATAGGCTGGTTCTTCTACTAATAAGTATTAATTATATCTTAGCTTGGATCAAGTATAAGGTAATTTTTATTATTACAGAGAAAAAAAGAAAATCCTTTAAAATAATTTGGATTATTTGATTATAATGGGGTCTGCTGGAGATGTTCATTCAGTAATTTGGAACTTTCTGGATAAAAGGTTTCCGGATAACGGATCCCATACTTGTATTTTATATGTGTGAATCTTGGGGGCCGATTCACTAAGGGTCGAATATCGAGGGTTAATTAACCCTCGATATTCGACTAGGAACTAAAATCTTTCGACTTCGAATATCGAAGTCGAAGGATTTAGCGCAGATAGTTTGATCGAAGGATAATTCCTTCGATCAAACGATTAAATCCTTCGAATCGAACGATTCGAAGGATTTAAATCCAACGATCGAAGGAATATCCTTCGATCAAAAAAAGTTAGCCAAGCCTATGGGGGTCTTCCCCATAGGCTAACATCGACTTCTGTAGCTTTTAGATGGCGAACTAGGGGGTCGAAGTTTTTTTTAAAGAGACAGTACTTCGACTATTGAATGGTCGAATAGTTGAACGATTTTTACTTCGAATCCTTCGATAGTCGTAGTTGAAGGTAAAAGTAGCCCATTCGATGGTCGAAGTACCCCAAAAGTTTTTTAACTTCGAATACTTCACTCGAAGTTAGTGAATAGTGATTGACATTGTAAGTATATTCAACACATATCATTCATAAGACCAGAATTTCCAGGTAGGGCACATTTTAAAAGCAAGAACTTTTCACCTGCTACCCATAGGGGCAAATTCACTAACCGGCGAAAATTCGCCAGTGCTGGCTTCGCGCACATCGCAACACTTTGCCAGATGTAAATGCGCCATGAAAACGCTTATTTGCGAAGATCCGAAGTTGCGCACAGGGTAACGAATGCTGGCGAAGTTACGCTATCGAAAATACGCTCAGCAGTTTAAAGTTAAGCTAGCGTTGGCTAATTTGCATATGACGTGCAGTTAAAGTACAATGGCCGTATATACTGCAGCAAATACATTACACTACACAAGGACAGGGAACCTTAATAAAATAAACTAGAGGTGTTATAGTGCCCTACTCATGTGCCCAGTGTATAGTTTATGTGCCATATGTTAGCAAATGTAGGGGGGAAGGAGGGTACCCCAAAAAAAATTCGATCTTTTTCAGCTTATCACCCTGTAAAAAGGAAAAGACGCCAGCGTTTCTTGGGACTTAGAAAAATTTTAAACTTTTTTTTTGAGGAACTCCTATGTACTCTATTGCACTTCGCCTGGTCTGAGGTGGCGAAGGCAAGTCTGGAGATAGAGGTAAGGGTCAGTAAAATCAAAAACTTATTGGATTTGCGTAGTAACACTCTTTCGCCAGAGTGAAAATTCGCCTGCCGTTAGAGTGCGAAGTTGCGCCAGAGTCTGTCTCCTTGGTAAATTACGCCAGCGACCGTTAGTAAATCGGCGAAGTGCCAAAATGACGTCACGCTGCCAAATTTTCACCAGCTTTAGCCACTTCGCCCTTTAGTAAATTTCCCCTATAGAGTGGTGTGTGCAAGACATAGTTACAATTGCTTTTCCGCATTTTTTTTTAGCTTACTGAAAAGTTTTAATATCACTGTGTTCAGATAAACGCAGAAAATATGAATCAGTTGGCTGTTTTATCATGTTTCAAAGCTGTTTATGCACATAAAAGTAATATTGGGGCACACTGCTGTAGCTCTAGAGGTAATGCTAACATATTTTTTAGGTAACCTTTGACTTTTTGTGGAATGCTTAATCTTATGGCTACAGCTTTTTGGACACTGCCTTTGTAAAAAAAAATCTTTTGATAAAATCAGCTGTCTGACTGTAGAAATGTAGGAATGCATGCTCAACATATTCTGTGCCTTCTCAACAACACCAGTTTAGCTTTAGTCTTGTATTATAAGGAATGGGTGTGTAGTCTTTTCTGTGATAAAATACCACAACTAGAGAGAACAGCTTTTTGAAGTTTATGAATAATATACTGCTGATCCTTGGTCACCAACACTGTGGGAAAGTGATTGGAGGAGGGGGGCCTATGGAGACCCATTGGGGAAGACTGCATCAACATGTGGTCCTCACCTGGGAGAATTTTCAAACTAGCCCAATCAATATCTGACCAGATATCAATCAGACCTCCCAAGGACCATGGACCAAAAAGCTGTTGACTTATATTTGATATTATTATTATTATTAATAATAATAATAATAGGGATGCACCAACTCTAAACATTTATTTTAGACAATGCAAATTAGGCCAAAAAAGTATTTTGGCCTTTAGATTTCAATCTTATTCAGGCATCCCTGAAATAATCCACTAGTAAACATTACAAAGATTTTAGTCAGTGCCCTGAATTGATAGAATTTTTTCTTCAGCCATCAAAGGATATTTAGGCACATACTGAAGAAGAATTCTCCTAACCTTTGGTAACTGAAATTTGGCTTGTGGCTTTGTGCCTTTATTTATTTTTATTTATTTTATTTGTATTTATTGATTTATGCTACTATCACAGAACGTCAACTATTTTCCTGCTCAAGCTTCAAAAATGAATTTGATATGTGCCCATTAATGCTAACTTGTGCTAACTAAAGCTAACCCTTGTTAACCTTTGCAGGGATGAATTTAAAGATTCTGCATCCCTAGGCCCACACTTGCTCACACCCCCGCTACTCACACTACACCACTGCTTTTACCCCTTCACTGCTTACACCCCACTTTTACCCCTTTTTTACCCACCCACTCCCCACAGCTTCCCCCTCCATCGCTGCTTCCTCTGCTCTTGCGAAATCGCTTCCACTCGGGACTGGGTGGGTGGGAGATTAAAACATCTGTCAAAATCTTCCACCCAATCGCCAGTGGTGATTTGGCCATCCAAATATTTTTTGCCCTAAGCCAGATCCTTTGTGGCCTGTCCACAGATCTGGGCCTGCTACCCAAAATGATGCCTCCTGATAAATATCCTTGGTGTTTATGGACTCTACTGACCATGATTGGTAGACATTCAGAATTTGGATAGAATTTTTGTTTTTAAAAAAGCCTTGAGTTTTGTGTATAAGTTGCTTCACTAAGGTTAGAGGCCAACTATCAACCCAAATGTTTCCTACACCAGTATAGCCCACTGAAGGAAACAATACATACACTGGCAGCAAAACAACCAGGCAAGCTTTTATCTGGATCCATTGCCAAACGTCCCTCTGTGCAGTTCCCATGTGCAGTTGTATCTTTGCATACACACATTCAACTGAATTCAACAGATTGACACATTCATTATGGATATATAGATTTGCAGACTCTGAATTTTAGTAGACTATATCAGTTTGCAGCTCTGGTAGAGGAAGACAGATTTGGAATGGTTAAAAGGCCACTATGGAATGGACCTGGCAACAAGGAGCTGTCCTCATCTCCTGTATAAGTTAAAGGGAGATTCTACCCCCCAAAAAATTCAGATGTGAATTAATAAGACTTACAAATGACTTTGGCATCATTGTAACATATTGGAACATTGTTTAGCATTATATTTTCTTCCATCATGCAATATTTATTTTTGTTTTCATAATGTCAGCAGAGCCCTATAAATAAATGCAGTTATTAGAATAAAAAGTGTGCTTAAAAACAATAGTGCCCCATTCCTATCACAACAAACATTGATGCAAAATTGCATATTTAGAGCGTTCCTCCCTATTTTGCTTTAATCTGCAAATTTTGTGTTTGCTGCTACTTTGAATTACAATGTTTTTATATACCTACAAGTTTATGGCCAGCTTTTGATAGGAAGCCTTAATCAGCAAGCCCAGAACTGATGTCTTAAAGCAGACAATGTAAACTTATAAGGCTCTGTAACTACTGTGCCAGGCAGTGCAATTCGATTTGAATTCCAGTTTGAAAAATGTAAAATTTTTGAAAAATTTCAATTGGTTGCTTTTTATTCGAATTTCCAGTTCATGGGAGTTTACGAGAAAAAAACAGCATATTGCAAGCATCTTAAATACAGAGAAAGATTAAATACACCCAACTTTTTGCACAGAAAAACATAGGGATTAGTGATGGGCGAATCTGTGCAGTTTCGCAAAGGGCGTTAACATAATTTTAACGAGAGTGACATTTTTTTATATGCGTCCAAATGCATTAAAGTCAATGGGTATCCAAATAATTTTGAAGTGCGACACTTTTATGCGAGCGACTATTCTGATGCGCAAAATTTCACGGCAGATTTTTTGGCCCGTGAAAAAATAAAGAGAATATAACTAAAATAATGCACAATAACAAGGATGACATTTTTTCCAGGCATATATCTGGTGAATGTATATTCAGTATGTATTTATATAGAGGTATAGAACCTGTTATCCAGAATGCTCGGGACCTGGGTTATTCTGAATAAGGGGTCTTTGTGTAAATGTGTTGGTACTGTATAAGAAAAGGGCAAACATTTCTCAATCTAGATTAAACGTTCACAGATACAGTATATAAACATGCTCTTTATAAAGACAAAAGGCTTGCGATTTTCAATTAAACAAAAATAGTATACTTATTAGGATTCATAATTCACTACTAAAAAGTGATGAGAAAAACTTCCCCTTTTAGAAAAATGTAAAACAGTTACATTTTTCATAATGGCCTTTGCTGTAAAACAAAAGAAAATAAATTAAAGCAAATGTTTTACTCATTTTTATATATTTTTTTAAACAGTTTGTGTATCATGAAGCAGCCTGGGCGTGTTACACTTATGGTCACTAGGTTGGAGGGAATTGTAATGATGCTGCAAAAATTCAAAATGAGGGTGGACGTTAGAAAGGTTGAAGGATAAATAGGGATGGAGACTTGTAGTGTCCACTGATCAGACACTGTGTAAAGCAGCTCCATCAGTATCTGCAGATTCCCCCAGCACTACAGTCACTATGGTTCACTGGACAGCTGAAGAAAAGGCAGCCATTGCTTCTGTCTGGGCAAAAGTCAACATTGAACAGGATGGCCATGATGCTTTAACCAGGTACTGAAACTAGAACTCTGATTCATTTACTAGGTATTATTAAGCTGGGATAAAATTGTATGTATGCATTACATGTAAACCATTTAATAATATTCTATTGACTTTAAGGTCAATAGAATATCTGGGAGTGCTAAAAAAAGTACTGAGAACCACTCTGATCTATTTAGAAAAATATTTCCCGGCACTGTTAATAATTTGGCATGAATGGTAGATTTTTATGTTTCACACTGATCTCTAATCTGGGTCAATAATCAACTGCTGTAAAAAAAATCATGATAAATAAAACAGTATACAGAAAGGCAGCTAAAATCTTTCATTTCTGTGTTTTATCTGTAGGCTGCTGGTTGTTTATCCCTGGACCCAGAGGTACTTCAGCAGTTTTGGAAACCTCTCCAATGTGTCCGCTATCTCTGGAAATGTCAAGGTTAAGGCCCATGGAAATAAGGTCCTGTCAGCTGTCGGTACTTCAATTCAGCATCTGGATGATGTGAAGGGCCACCTGAAAGCTCTCAGCAAGACCCACTCTGAGGAACTTCATGTGGATCCTGAAAACTTTAAGGTAACCCGCCTTTAACGTAATAATTACAAAAATGTGTTTTATTGCCATGAAGAAATATGATACTGATTGCAACTGTAGAACGGATGAATGCATTCTATTTATTTATGCAGGACTACACTTGTGAAAATAGTGGTCTGTTCATATAAGCAAATTCCATGGTTAAAGAGAAAATTATTTTAAAGTTTGGTATCCAAAAAAAGCAAAAAAGCATATCCATTAATTAGTGTTCGTTCAGCTTAATCATAAAACTATTCAGAACTAAATATTTAAGGTCATTTGGATATTCTTACATTGCAAACAGTAGCCCCAAGGAATAATGCATTGATAAAAACATTTTATATACAGTATATATATGTTTCAAGATTGCATACATTTTGTAATGTTGCTATGTTTCTGTTTTCAGCGCCTTTCGGATGTGCTGGTGATCGTTCTGGCTTCCAAACTTGGATCTGCCTTCACTCCCCAAGTCCAAGCTGTCTGGGAGAAGTTCAATGCCGTTTTGGTGGCTGCTCTTAGCCATGGCTACTTCTAAAACACTTGCCAATTATTTTGTCTTGCTATAAGTGTAATAAAACAAAATTTTGAAATTAAAGCAATGTGGTTATCATGTTATATAAATATCCGGTTCAGTGAAACAAGCACACATACTTGGTTTAACCAGAAAGCTACAAATTGGATAATTGTCCATAAATCGATCTATGCACAACAGTACATACACAATTATCTTTAAAATATCACAAACACTTTACCTCAGACGTGAGTTGGCAGAACAAAATACTTCATTAACATAACATAAATACTCCAGAACAGTAGAATTTGCAGCAGAGTAAAGTGAATCAACAACATTGTCAATATTTGGGAATAATTGTGTGCCCCTTTATTCACAAATTTGTTGCTCATATAAGGTAAAAAAGAACAACTGGTTCCTTTTCTCTATTTTTTCCTGCTGACACCTGGTTGGGCCCCCCACGAAAAATCTTTACAGGGTCCCGGCCAGCACAGAGTGCAACTTCCTTGGCTCTCACCTCCCTGCAAGCATGTCTGCGCAGAAAGCAACTTCCATGACCCAGGCTCTCCCTGCCCAAGTGAGCACTCGTACTGAATCTTCAGTGAGTGGCTAAAGAGGAAGCTGACCCCACGATCTGGGTCCCCCTTTTCCCCGGGCCTCCCTTGCTTCCTCTGTAGTTACACCACTGGGTTTGGTGGTTAGTGTCTGCAGCCCTCAAAAATCAGCTTCATTCTAATGTTAGATTTGTATTGCTAATACAATTTAATTACATATCTTTCAGTGTATGCTCTCTTCCAATCTGCCATTCACAGGGCTGGCCATTTACAGCACTATGATATTAGTTTATTAACCCAACAGCAATAACCCATCCAACCATCGTTCCACATTAAGGGGCAGATTTATCAAGGGTTGAAGTAAAAATTCTAATTTTCGATTTTTTTATGGCCAAAACTGTGAAATTCGACTAGGGAAATGTTAAAATTCGAATTGAGTTTTTTTAAAATCTCGAATTCGATTTACGAGATTTATCATACACCGGCCCTTTAAGAACTCGAATTCGACTATTCGCCACCTTAAACCTGCCGAATTGCTGTTTTAACCTATCAAAGACGTCCTGGGATCAATTAGGAGTTGTTTGCAGCCTTCCTGAGATTCAAGTTTTTTTCGAAAAAGTTTGCGGGTCGATCCTATTCACTCGAATTTCAAAGATTAGATTTTTCTTTTTAATAAATTGCAATTGGTCAAATTTTGAGTTCATGGGAGTTTTAGAGTTTTAAATAACTTCCATGAACTCGAAATTCAACCCATGATAAATCTGCTCCTTATAGTTAAATTTATGTAAAGTGAATATAAATGAATATATATATATTTTAAATTAAGCTCTCCAGTGCCTGTTTGTGCTTCTTTGCTTGCAGACTCGCGCTCATCTGTGCACATACATGTGTGTGCGCACGCATGCGGGGAGCGGGCTCTGTATCAGGCAGACCTCAGGTACATCGGGCCTGGATTGTGGTGTCTGCTGCATGGTAGTTACTCTCCCAAACCCTCTTTGATAGTTTAATTTTTGTTGCTGGCAAAAAATGAGTGAGTGGGTAGGGGAGAGTGTGTGAAGAACTGCTTGCAACAGGCCCAAAACTTTTGTTTGTGTGGGGGCCCTGTCCATTACTACTTATTAGTGTTTGGCCAAACATTGGTGGGTTTGTGATGTTGGGAAGAAGCAACTGGGGGATTGGGGTTTGCCCTAGCTATGGGGGAGGGTGGGTTAACTTTAAAAACATAACACAACTTATGCAAATACATAATAAGGGTGAGGTGAGGTTGTGGAACGAGTGGGGTGCCAGGCCAGGTAGTTTTGCGTTGGGCAGCAATATTAAAGGAAAACTATACCCCCAAAATGAATACTTAAGCAACAGATAGTTTATATCATATTCAGTGACATATTAAAGAATCTTACCAAACTGGAATATATATTTACATAAATATTGCCCTTTTACATCTCTTGCCTTGAACCACCATTTCGTGACTCTATCTGTGCTGCCTCAGAGATCACCTGACCAGAAATACTTCAACACTAAACTGTAACAGGAAGAAGTGAGGAAGCAAAAGGCAGAACTATTTATGATTACCCAATGGCACATACTACTAAAAAAGTATATTATTATGATAATGGTTCATTTACATGAAGCAGGGTTTTACACATGAGCTGTTTTACTCAGTATCTTTTAATAGAGACCTACATTGTTTGGTGGGTATAGTTTTCCTTTAAAATCTCAAGAGACCCTTACAAGTAAATGTAGAAGGGAAATATTACACTCTACCCAGGGAGGTTCCTGACTGTAACCCGTGGAAATGCAGGCAGCAGATTTTGCGGTGACAGTAAAATGAATGAACACGATTATAAAAATTTGGGTAATTGTGTTGGAAAAACAGGACACAACTTGGAAAATTACTTTATACAACCATTGTCAACCCAGTGTTTGCTACCCTGCATGAGACTTGAACATACAGTGCTTTAACTAATAAAGTAACAACAGCTTAAGATCATAGGGAGCTGATTAGACCAAAAAAAAGTTTTCCTACTTCCACGAACGGTTGTGCCCTCTGTGATCAGTGCAGTTTGTAAGTGACTCTGGGGCTCAGATTTTGCTTTGCCTGACTAGGTGCAGAAGAGCCCCCGGAGAAAAGGAAAAATTGTTTTTGTAGCCCCCACCCCCCACCAGTTTCTCTACAAAGATAATAGTATAATGTGAATAGTATAGGGTATTTACAGAGTCAGGGATTCACATACTGTATCTTGATTTGAAATATCCCTCTCACATTTAGGTGCACATGTGTTAGTGTTATATTGTACATACTTTGTGCTTTCTATTGTGTGTATTTAGTTTAAGCAAGGTTTTCAAAATTCTTACTTTCCAAACTTGTTTTGGGAAATAAAACTTTTGAATGGCCTGCTTTTCCCATATATACATACATATAGCATAAATAAATCCATAAGACATAACATATCTATAATAAGATCTTTTATATATGTTTAAGTGGGATTTTACTGCATATACATTTTGTTTTTAAACCTTCTCCCACTGCTCTTTAGTTGTGTATGTACTGATAAAGGACAATTATCACATTTGTCGCTCTTTCTATTTGACCAAGTATGTGTGCTTGTTTCACTAAACCTGTTATTTATACAACATTATAACCGCATTGCTTTTGTTTCAAAATATTGTTTTATTACATTTATTGCAAAATAAAATTGTCAGAACATTAACAAGTGTTTTAGAAGTAGCCATGGCTAAGAGCAGCCACCAGAACAGCGTTGAACTTCTCCCAGACAGCTTGGACTTGGGGGGTGAAGGCAGATCCAAGTTTGGAAGCCAGAACGATCACCAGCACGTCAGCAAGGCGCTGAAAACATAAACATATGATTATTTTATGGCTTAATGTATATTACCTTAAAACAATAATTTGCCCACATGTAATATTTTTATATCTACATTATTACTTTTGGACTATTGTTTGCAATGCAAGAATATCCAAATGACCTTAAAGTAATTTAATGCTTAAGCTGCAGTAACACTAAAAGGATATGCTTTAACATAATTTTCTCTTTAACAATGGTATCTACATACAGGCACTACAAAAAAAATCTATCTACTGTCTTTTGTCAATGGCTAGAAAGCAGATTAAAATTTGCAATTAATATGATGTTTCTTCATGCCAATAAGAAACACATTTTTAATACTAAATGGCTTTGTAATTGTACAGTTATTAAAGGGTTACCTTAAAGTTTTCGGGATCCACATGAAGTTCCTCAGAGTGGGTCTTGCTGAGAGCTTTCAGGTGGCCCTTCACATCATCCAGATGCTGAATTGAAGTACCGACAGCTGACAGGACCTTATTTCCATGGGCCTTAACCTTGACATTTCCAGAGATAGCGGACACATTGGAGAGGTTTCCAAAACTGCTGAAGTACCTCTGGGTCCAGGGATAAACAACCAGCAGCCTACAGAATAAACATAAAATGAGATTTTAGTTACAGCATTATAGTATTTACATCACATATTTATTTATTTCAGATGTTCTCCCCATGTTTGCTGCAATGCCAAAGTGGGTTGTTATATTTTAATCTAGAAAGTGTGACATTGGTATGAAATTTTTGGCCTTAAAATCTTGGGTTAAATGTAATGCATAAATACAATAAAGGAAAAGGCTTTTTATATCCCAGTTTAATAATACCTAGTATATGGACCAGAGTCCTTGTTTCAGTACCTGGTTAAAGCATCATGGCCATCCTGTTCAATATTGACTTTTGCCCAGACAGAAGCAATGGCTGCCTTTTCTTCAGCTGTCCAGTGAACCATAGTGACTGTAGTGCTGGGGGAATCTGCAGATACTGACTGAGCTGCTTTACACAGTGTGTGATCAGTGGACACTACAAGTCTCCATCCCTATTTATCCTTCAGCCTCTCTCACTCCACCCTCATTTTGAATTTTTGCAGAATCATTAAATTCCCTTCAGCCTATTATTATGCCTACCAAGATATTAACTACTACCTTTCACTAGTTTAATACAAAAAAAATGAAAAAATATATACCATATGTCTATTCAGTACATATATGAAATAAAAGACGCAGATCCAGAATTTGGACATTACACAGGGTTTACATATTATAAAGCCTTTATAGTTAAATAAATAAAACAATTCTAAATTATGTATTATATGCTTATTACACTATTTCTAAATTAGATTATGTTGTTTTATTTTGTTAAATTGTTTATTCCCTAAATCATTCCTTTTAAAAGTTAGTAGTTTATTATTATTTATACAAAGCCATCATCTCCTGCAGCACTTTACAGAGTAAATAACAGACATAACAGTTCATAGATACAGACAATGGACAATAAAATTCCTAAGAAGAAAAATATTCTCAATTTCTTCTTTTAAGCAAATTTATTGTTGCTTTTACAAACCCAAAAACTCTTTAGCGACCGCATCTGAAAAAAAGACTGCAAATGTTATCGTTTGTACCAGTGTACTACTGTGTATGTAATAAAAAATCTCAAAAACCCCACCTTTAAGCACACCTGAAAAGTGTGCTCTGCAGTATTAAAATTTGCAATGCAATAATTGTTTAAGAAAAAACATTAAATTGCAAAATGTGAATTTTTGTTCCTTTTTGTGCACTTTTGTTTTTATTACTTTTATTCATTCCTCCCAAACATTTAACCAGATCAGATGCACAATTACAAGTTGTTAGGAAATGACAGGAGAAGAGCCTTGCTTGCAAGAGCTTACAATTTAAGAGGGAGCAGAAGTGATACATGCTATAAATGGCTGATCAGAGGCCCACCAGGGCTTCCACAACAGGGGTCCCTACAAGCCGAGATAGGCTAGCTAATGTGGTTGTATACTTTATTCATAGGAGCATCCTAAAGATGTATATGTAAAAAAGAACAGTGCAATGTTATGTGACACAGTAACAAATATTATTTTTATAAATAAAATGAAAGAAATTAAAACAAAGCAGAGAGGGTTAAGGACACAAATGATCAGACTCAATTTGATTGTCTACATGTGTCTTTAAAATTCTGGGGTTTTATTTTAGATTTTCTAAATTCAGTTTTTACAAGATAAACCATTATATAAGTTTTGAACTGAATCTAGTAACATCACATCCTGCAGCATATGTTCTAGGAATGTTATATACTCTAGTATTGAAAATAAGCATCTGCAAAATATTAAAGGAAACATGTAGTTTTGTCACAGTAGCAAGCAAATTTCTACTAAATGAAATGGAGACCTTATGCTAGAGTTGGAAAAAAAAGTTTGGAGATACTAGTCTAAAATACAGAGAAAAAGACTTTAGAAAAGAAAACTAAACTGACTCTGCTCATTTGATGCCAGATACTATGTTTTTGTGAACGCCATTAGAGGTCCATTCGTTGGAGAGTCAATGATAAGATGACTTAATTAAACTTAGAAAAATGTTAACCCATTGTGAGCTGTGGCTGCAATCATTTCCTATTCTGTTTCTCAAACTGAACATTTCACCATTTTATGATTTGTAATTTAATGTAACTAAAATGTAGGGATGCACCGAACCCACTATTTTGGATTCGGCCAAACCCCTGAATCCTTCGTGAAAGATTTGGCCGAATACCGAACAGAATCCTAATTTGCATTTGGTGAGGGGAAAATGTTTTTTACTTTTTGTGACAGAGTCCCTCTATGCTTATAATTTGCATATGTAAATTAGGATTAGGATTCGGTTTGCCCGGGCAGATGGATTCGGGCGAATCCGAATCCTGCTGAAAACGGCTGAATCCTGCCTGAATCCCGAACTGAATCCGGGATTCGGTGCATCCCCTACTAAAATGTATTTGTATTTAATGTAATTTAATATTGGTTGTTGGTAACTGTAATGTATTTATGTGTATTTGTACTTTTTTGTTATGTTCAAATCAAATAAAAAAACATCTATTTAAAAAATATAGTATTTAGACATTGATTAGCAGTACGTATAACAACATAACATGTATTTTCTGTACAATCTTTCTTAAAGTGATACTGACACTAAAAAATGATTCTTCAAAATATTAATGTACATCAAAAATTACCTACAGCTCATGTTGATCGTTTTTCACTGATATGTTCTGCTTTTGTAAGTAATTGTCACTTGAAGTTCCTAAACCTGACTGCTTTGCCAACCTGGCTGTCCCTTCTGAACATGTCAGTTAGAACTTATAATGCTAAGAAATGAATGAAGCTCAAATATGGCAGCCCCCTTATAGAGGAACACGGGGGATCAGATGTAAAAGCATCTGTAAATACTTTTATGGCAAAATTATAAATAGCATGCAAGACAATATTATTATCGATGTAAAAAAAGTTTAATTTCTGGTGTCAGTATCTCTTTAACACTGAAGATGTTGTGTGTGTATATATATATATGTCAGAGGTCATGAAACAGATGTTTGTTGTTGGGGAGTGACAATAAAGTTGAAGCGAACACACTGAGTTTGCAAGAAGTGTAAGTGTATACTTTTTATCTTGAGTGTGTTTTGGAGTTGTTCATCTGCTTTGTCTGCCTCAGAGATAGCACAATGCCTGGTAACCTATCTTGAGGACAAAGAATCACATTATATTTAAGAATTTATCACCCATAGTCATCACTTGCATCTCCCTACTAGCCAACGGGGTGTAATAACATACCTTATGTCTTTTATGTGTAATACAATTCAGTACGGCAGTTATAAAGCCCAGTCTGAGTTTTTTTCTATTGATTTTGTTTTGATAAATTAGTAGTGTTACACAAGTTAAAAACCTCCCAGTTAAACAATTTTGGAACCTGTGAGTGACATTTTGGGCTTTGCCAATAAATACATTTTTAAAAAACCTGCCATTACCGTTACACCTGTATACAGGCTTAGTCTAGAAAAACAGGTTAGGGAAAGGGCACTCAAAGACTATTCTCCACCTGTGGATTTTAATGAGGCAGAGACAGGGGCATAATTAAAGAAAACCTGCCTTCCTCGGAAAATGTTCAAAGGGGCTTGGCTAGTCCTAGATAGTCCTAGAGTGAAGGTATTACCACTTTGGGTGTGAGCTCTGAAATATTTATGGAGTGTGGTACATACACTACACTTTTCTGTATTCAGCCAGTTCAATAAATTCTTAGTAACTGGTTCTGGACTTTTGTTGCCAGATAAGGGGGGGTGTGTGTGTAGGGGTGTGTGTGTGTGTGTGTGTGTGTGTAGGTGTGTGTGTGTGTGTGTAGGTGTGTGTGTTTGTGTGTGTGTAACTTCCATTTCAAATGGGAAGGTCCAGACTGAGATTAAGTGGTCTAGTGTAACCAATGATTGATTGCGGCATATGCTCATTAGGTGCATTTGGGTAATAATTTGAGAGGTACTTCCATGTTTCCTAGAGGCACCTGTGTAAAAAAACACTAGCATACATCATTTTGATGCTGAGCCCTAGAGGTAATGAAATCAGAACACCTACAATTGTCAGTTCGACTGCATTTGATTCTCATCAAAGTGGAAATGCAACTGTTTAAAGCATCAGTCCTAATTGTATCAGGTATAACACCACCTTGCAACCACTTTTTGGATCCTTTCATATACAACAACTCTGCAGATCATTTAGGTTCAAGTAGATAGAGGATATAGAGGAGATAGAGATATATATAAATATATGCTTATTTAAACTTAATATTTTGTAAAAGCCTGGGCATATAACAAGGCTAAAATGTAGTCTCAAGCTAACTCCTACCTCTGCTTCATTAGCATGGGGATGAAATAGATAGGTGGTTCCTGCTCTAGATAGCAGAGAAGTGGAGTGGAGTTTACGCACAGATTAATAAACTGACAGTTGGCTTTCCTTCCAAGTACTTAGGTTGTCTGGAAACTGCTGTGGCTGCAGTTATTGGTTCATTTTGAACAAGCCCCAATTAGAACCATCCCTTAGAAGTCTGTCACTGCTTCTCTATACTATTTATAGTCTATATAATGTCACTGCGTTGCATACAATTGTGTTTGCTGTTTTAGCATCCCAGAGACTTTACTATTATCTATTGTTATGTCACGGGATATTGAAAGTAATTTAAACATTGCAGTAGAAGGTGTAAGTCAACGTAAAATCAAGATCTAAAATCCAGCACCACATGACCACAGTACATCGGTAGTTAATTGATGAGGTCTAAGAGTGCAGGTTCATTAAAATAATATGTTAAGCATTTATTTTCTGCTTTGATCGATATGGAGTAGTTGCTGAACATCTGATGAAGATGTTACAGGGCCCCACAAGAAAATCATTTTTTGGGCCGCAAAACATTGGCAGTTGACTTTTTACTACTACAATCTATTGAAGTAGCTAATTAATTATGGCCTCACTAGGGCCTTTACATACCTGTCCCCCCAAACACCATAGGGTATGCTTACTCTGTAGTTACTCCCCTACGGAGCGTCTGGGTTTATTTGAATTATAGGATTAAAGTAATTTTGCTAAGATTTGTAAATAGGGTAGGGTGGGTGACTAATATTAGCTCTCCTAACCACTGCACCTTTAAGGACAGGTCTGCAGTTAAGAAGGTACCTAAAAAACCCATAATTTCCTTGGAAGAGGTCATTTCAAATGAAAAAATAAGCAGGTAAGGCCTTCCCACCCCCAAGAATAATATCCTTGTTTTACTTAATGTAGACTAGCGCAAGGATATCGCCTTGAAGGTTGCGTCAGCTACAAACATTTCAGTAGAAGCAGGACTGTAGCTTTAGCAAAATGAGTTGTCTGCTTAAGAGAAATTTGCATCCCAGAATACAAGAAAAAATAAGCAGAATGCTTCAATATGGTTTATGGTCTTGGTCTTGTGGTGCTTATCTTTTTTTATACATACATACATACATACATACATACATATATAAATATAAACTAAACTACAGATGTATTTTACAAGCTCATTTTATTTAATTTGTGGCAAAATGTACGTAAGCAAATCCATGACCTCAGTACAGTGCTTTACATCAATTAATTGTATGCTTGGCTGAGGGCATCAACCAGAACAACCATAAATTTCTCCCAGGTTCCCTGGACTTGAGGAGTAAAGGCTGATCCCAGTTTGGAAGCCAAGACAATGACCAGAACTTGGCCAAAATACTGTAAAACAAGAAAATACATTATAAGGATTTAATGCACTTTTACATATCATACAACAGACTGGATTTTTAACAAATACTGAGCACTAGCTTTGCCTCCAGCTTTTGTACAGGCTTTTGATTGTTGCAACTTAAAACAAATGATTACATGACATTTACTGTCAGCCTCACAAAGTAGGGATGCACCAAATACACTATTTTGGATTCGGCCGAACCCTGAACCCTTCACTAAAGATTCGTCTGAATACCAAACCAGAATCCTAATTTGCATATGCAAATTAGAGGTGGGAAGGGGAAAACATTTTAACTTCCTAGTTTTGTGACTAATAGTTTTCCCTGCCCCTAATTTGCATATGCAATTTAGGATTCGGTTCGGCCGGGCAGAAGGATTCGGCCGAATCCTGCTGAAAAAGGCCAAATCCCGAACCGAATTCTGGATTTGGTGCATCCCTATCACAAAGTGAGGCAGAAGGAAATGTACAATTTATTTTATATATTGCAGAAAATAAGTGTATAAGTCAAAAATTGGTCTTCCTTTTTAGTTAGTATAAACACTTTAAATAAATAAAACTGAAAACTGTATTCAAATACAATTGCCTACTTGAAACTAAAAGCTGCTTTGAAGGTAAGCACCCCCTTTAAAACAGCAAAGCTATAAAAACACTGTATAACAAAAAGGCTTTTTAAAGTATAATATATATATATATATATATATATATATATATATATATATATATATATATATATATATATATATTATATATATATATATATATAAGCCACGAATATCTTGTAAATTATATCCATATAAATGGTGAGTTCTGATGTCATTTCTGTCACATAACTCACTGAGGATATTAGAAGTTACCTCGGAGTTCCATGACCTGTATAAAAACACTCGGCCTTCAGCCTCATGGCACCAAACAACCATGAGTGACGTCATCATTAGGCGTCAGACATGTCAAAGAACAACAAGTGTTAAATCAAAAGAATTAAGGCTCCATTGTCCCAATAGGAGCATAAGTGTTGAACTAACCCCATTCATCATAGTGATCAGTTGATAATAGCGTTACAAGTGTGTGCCTAGTGACCCCTTCAAGTGTAGGCAATACTGACAGTATCAGCGCCCTTGTGTAGTTAAAAACAAGAATGGCATACAGCCTTAAGGATTCCTTTCACAATTGCAATAAAAGGCATACAAGATAGTACATCAAATAAGTGGATATGGTCTCCCTTGTTGCTGCTTGTCGCTACTGTGTGCACCAGACGCTGGCTGCCCGTGTCATTCCCTGTTTGCGCATCCAGCTGCAGCCTCTCACCTCACTGCCGTGCTGCTCCCCTACTCGTGTGCGTGCGTAGTAGGCTCCGCCCTCATTGCCATGGGAACCAGACGCCAAGCAGCAAGGCATATTACTACAGGAGACAGAGGGGACTCGAAACACAACGGCTTCATCCCCCATTCGGTACCTATTAGCATAGACCCCTCAGGCAACACGTGAACAGGTCTAACCTCCCGTCCTCCCATGTGCCAAGGGGACTGTCGCCCATTTTATCAGGCTATTGGACCTTCTTAATTAGTCCCCTCTCTCACTGTACCTGCCTCAGTTGTGCCACGTTCCTGCAGTTGCACAGAGGTTAGGGCTTTTCAAATCTATCTGTCACCAGGGAGAGCAAGCAGCCCCGGCGTACACAGTGGAACGTGGGCTGTCTACCTTCAATCCACTCATTAACCCTGTCTGGGGCACCAATGATCCTGAAAAAAAGCACAAACAACAAAAAGAAAAGGAATAAAAAATATTCTGATTATTCATAATCCCACATATGACCCACAGCCAAGAAAAAAGGTTTGCTTCCCATCCCCTATATTGCTATCAGAAAAAAAAAAGAAAAAAAAGAAAAAGGGTTGTCATAGTTGTATTATAAAGTCCAGAGGGACAACATATTAGTGCCCTCATATAATCCAAAGCACAAAGTCACTCATAAATGTCCACTTCACCAACTATGGGTACCTACGTCCATTATTAGTCACCCTTCGGAGGAGAGAAAAATCCACGAAGCCTATGTCATCCCAAAGGAAAGAAGATGTAAAAAACGACATACAAAAATCTTCGTGATAAACCACAGTGCAGGTTAACCCATTAATAAAACGACGACATGGGTAGTGTCTCATTAAGCCCTTTGGGGGCTAAGGTATCCTACTTAAAGATCCATTGTGTCGCCCTTTGCAACAGCATCACTTCCCTATTCCCTCCTCTGCGTGGGCCGATCAATGATCATGTGCTGAAACTGTGGTAAAGAGTGTTTGGATTTGAGCCAGTGTCGTGCTACTGGTTGATCAGCTTTACCGGATGCTAAGGCCATCCATATCGCACTTCTGTGGTTGTTCATTCTCTCTCTGTACGTGGTTCCAGCTTTGCCCACGTAATAAAGTCCACACGGGCACCAAGCTATGTAAACCACGTGATCAGAAGTGCAGGTCACCCTGTACCTAATATCAAATTTAGCCCCAGTTCTGGGATGTGAAAATTGGGCGCCCTGTAGCATCCCGCTACAGGTCAGGCAACCGGCACATTTGAAGCACCCTTTCTTAAGGGGTCTATCCAACCAGGTGGTACCTGTTCTAGGGGGTTCAAACACGTCTTTAATCACTAAAAGATCCCCCAGATTACGCCCTCTCTTATAGGCCAGTAGGGATGTAGCGAACGTCGGAAAAAAAGTTCGAACATATTCGCGAACTTGCGCAAAAATGCGAGCGGTTCGCGAACGGTTCGCGAACCCCATAGACTTCAATGGGAAGGCGAACTTTAACATCTAGAAAAGACATTTCTGGCCAGAAAAATGATTTTAAAGTTGTTTAAAGGGTGCAACGACCTGGACAGTGGCATGCCAGAGGGGGATCAAGGGCAAAAATGTATCTGAAAAATCTGCCTGTGTGTGCTTGGAAGAGATAGTGTAGGGGGAGAGCTGTTAGTGATTTCAGGGACAGATGATAGTAAGCTTGCTGGCTAGTAATCTGCTTGATACTGCTCTGTATTGGAGGGACAGAAGTCTGCAGGGATTTGAGGGACATTTTAGCTTAGGTAGCTTTGCTGGCTAGTAATCTACTGTTCTCTTTAAACAACTGCCATACGTTGACCTTGTAGGCATTGTTTGCCCAGTTTTTTTGGACGCAGCCACTGAAGCACAGTTGCCAGAAAAAATATGCCATATAAATGCTGAAAATAGTAATTTTTCGCCATACGTTGACCTTGTAGACATTGTTTGCCCAGTTTTTTTGGACGCAGCCACTGAAGCACAGTTGCCAGAAAAATTATGCCATATAAATGCTGAAAATATAAATTTTTTTGGTTGCAGCCACTGAAGCACAGAGGCCAGAAAAATTATGCCATATAAATGCAGAAAATATGCATTTTTTTGGTCGCAGCCACTGAAGCACAGTTGCCAGAAAAATTATGCCATATAAATGCTGAAAATATAAATTTTTTTGGTTGCAGCCACTGAAGCACAGAGGCCAGAAAAATTATGCCATATAAATGCAGAAAATATGCATTTTTTTGGTCGCAGCCACTGAAGCACAGTTGCCAGAAAAAATATGCCATATAAATGCTGAAAATAGTCATTTTTTGCCATATACGTTGAGTCAACGTATGGCAAAAAATTACTATTTTCAGCATTTATATGGCATATTTTTTCTGGCCTCTGTGCTTCAGTGGCTGCGGCCAAAAAAACTGGGCAAACAATGCCTACAAGGTCAACGTCGTTGACCTTGTAGGCATTGTTTGCCCAGTTTTTTTGGCCGCAGCCACTGAAGCACAGAGGCCAGAAAAAATATGCCATATAAATGCTGAAAATAGTAATTTTTTTGGTCGCAGCCACTGAAGCACAGTTGCCAGAAAAATTATGCCATATAAATGCTGAAAATATAAATTTTTTTGGTTGCAGCCACTGAAGCACAGAGGCCAGAAAAATTATGCCATATAAATGCTGAAAATATAAATTTTTTTGGTTGCAGCCACTGAAGCACAGAGGCCAGAAAAATTATGCCATATAAATGCAGAAAATATGCATTTTTTTGGTCGCAGCCACTGAAGCACAGTTGCCAGAAAAATTATGCCATATAAATGCAGAAAATATGCATTTTTTTGGACGCAGCCACTGAAGCACAGTTGCCAGAAAAAATATGCCATATAAATGCTGAAAATAGTCATTTTTTGCCATACGTTGACCTTGTAGACATTGTTTGCCCAGTTTTTTTGGTTGCAGCCACTGAAGCACAGAGGCCAGAAAAAATTAAACCAGTAGGGTTTGCACCCTAGTTTGTAACGGTGGCGGAGGGAGGAGGAGGACGCTAAAGGACAGCTGTGTGTGGAGTCATGAGGCTTGAAGAGAAGGACAGCTGCATAGAAGTCAGAACAAGTCTTCCGGCGTGCAGTAACCCTCCGAGATCCACCCCTCATTCATTTTAATAAAGGTCAGGTAATCGACACTTTTGTGACCTAGGCGAGTTCTCTTCTCAGTTACAATCCCTCCTGCTGCACTGAAGGTCCTTTCTGAGAGCACACTTGAGGCTGGGCAAGACAAGAGGTTCATGGCAAATTGTGACAGCTCTGGCCACAGATCAAGCCTGCGCACCCAGTAGTCCAGGGGTTCATCGCTCCTCAGAGTGTCGATATCTGCAGTTAATGCCAGGTAGTCCGCTACCTGCCGGTCGAGGCGTTCTTTGAGGGTGGATCCAGAAGGGTTGTGGCGCTGCCTTGGACAGAAAAACATTTGCATGTCTGACGTTACAGACTGGCCAAAGGGCTTTGTCCTTGCAGGTGTGCTCGTGGCAGGATTACTGGCACCTCTGCCCCTGGAATGTTGATGAGTTCCTGAAGTGACATCACCCTTAAAAGCATTGTACAACATGTTTTGCAGGCTGGTTTGTAAATGCCGCATCTTTTCGGACTTGTGGTATGTTGGTAACATTTCTGACACTTTATGCTTGTACCGAGGGTCTAGTAGCGTTGCGACCCAGTACAGGTCCTTCTCCTTAAGCCTCTTGATACGGGGGTCCTTCAACAGGCATGACAGCATGAAAGACCCCATTCTCACAAGGTTGGATGCAGAGCTATCCATCTCCGCTTCCTCATTATCAAGGACTGCATCATCCACGGTCTCCTCCCCCCAGCCACGTACAAGACCAGGGGTCCCCAAAAGGTCACCACTAGCCCCCTGGGAAGCCTGCTCCTGTTGGTCCTCCTCCTCCTCCTCCACAAAGCCACCTTCCTCCTCTGACTCCACTTCTGGCACCTCTCCCTGCGTTGCAGCAGGTGCCTGGGTTCGTTCTGGTGATTCCGACCAGAAATCGTGCGCTTCCAGCTCCTCGTCACGCTGGTCTACAGCCTCATCTGTCACTCGTCGCACGGCACGCTCCAGGAAGAAAGCGAAGGGTATTAGGTCGCTGATGGTGCCTTCGGTGCGACTGACCATATTTGTCACCTCTTCAAAAGGTCGCATGAGCCTGCAGGCATCGCGCATAAGCACCCAGTAACGGGGGAAAAAAATCCCCAGCTGTGCAGATCCAGTCCTACCACCCAGTTCAAAAAGGTACTCGTTGACGGCCCTTTGTTGTTGCAGCAGACGTTCCAACATAAGGAGCGTTGAATTCCAGCGAGTCTGGCTGTCAGAAATCAAACGCCTGACTGGCATGTTGTAGCGCTGCTGAATGTCAGCAAGGCGTGCCATGGCTGTGTAGGAACGTCTGAAATGGGCCGACACCTTTCTGGACTGGGTGAGAACGTCCTGGAATCCTGGGTACTTGGAGACAAAACGTTGGACTATTAAATTTAACACATGTGCCATGCAGGGCACATGTGTTAAATTGCCTAGTCTCAACGCTGCCAACAGATTGCTTCCATTGTCACACACCACTTTTTCGATCTGCAGTTGGTGTGGGGTCAGCCACCGATCGGCCTGTGACTGCAGAGATGACAGGAGTACAGATCCGGTATGGTTTTTGCTTTCCAGGCACGTCATCCCCAAGACAGCGTGACAACGGCGTACCTGGCACGTCGAATAGCCTAGGGGGAGCTGGGGGTGCACAGGTGTGGAGGAGGAGAAGGAGGACCCAGCAGCAGAGTAAGAAGAAGAAGAAGACGAGGTAGAGAGCGATGGAGGAGTAGAGGTGGTGGCAGAAAAAAAATTGCGGCTGGGTACCTTCCACTGCGGTGTCCCAATTGCTACAAATTTGCGGAAGGCCTCAGAGTCCACCAGCTGGTATGGTAAAAGCTGGCGGGCTAAGAGTGCAGACAAGCCAGCTGTCAGACGCCGGGCAAGGGGGTGACATTCAGACATTGGCTTCTTACGCTCAAACATGGCCTTCACAGAAACTTGGCTGGTGGCAGATGACTGGGAATGGGAACAGGTGGTCAAGGTGGAAGGCGGAGTGGAGGGTGGTTCAGACGGGTCAAGGAGAGCAGAGGTAGAGCAGTAAGATGCTGGACCAGAAGGAGTGTGGCTTTTAGTTTGCCTGTTGCCTTTGAGGTGTTGCTCCCAAAGTGCTTTGTGCTTGCCGCTCATGTGCCTTCGCATAGAAGTTGTACCTATGTGGCTGTTGGGCTTACCAAGGCTCAGTTTCTGACTGCACTCATTGCAAATTACAATGCTTTTGTCAGAGGCACACACATTAAAAAAATCCCACACTGCTGACTTTTTGGAAGTGTGCGATCTGGCGGTAACAGTAGAAGTTGGCGGAGTTGGCGGTATTGGCGGCAATGGCGGGTGCGTTGGCCGGCTGAACACAGGTGCCGATACATGTTGTTGCCCTACTGATCCCTGCGGGCTGTCCTCCCTGCTTCTTCTAAGTCTTATTCTCCTACTGCCTCTCTGACTCTCCGTCTCTCCATCTGAACTACCCTCCTCTTGCTCTCTTCTACTAGGCACCCACAAAACATCAATCTCCTCATCATCATTCTCCTCAGATGCATCAATTTCTTCTGACACATCACAGAAGGAAGCAGCAGCGGGACCTCCTCCTCATCACTCATTATGTCCATCTCTATCGTGTTCTCTGCCAGAATTAAATCTGGTGTAAGGTCCTCATCTCCTTCATCTTCTTCTGGCAATAATGGTTGCGCATTACTCAGTTCAAGAAACTCATGGGAAAATAACTCCTCTGACCCCAGTGAAGAAGGGGCACCGGTGGTGGAGGAAGTGTTACGTGGGGTGGCCATAGCAGTGGAGGATGAGGAGGATGTTGTGGTAAAGTTAGAAACGGTAGAGGATGGGGTGTGCTGTGTAAGCCAGTCAACTACCTCTTCAGCATTTTGGGAGTTCAGGGTCATTGGCTTTTTAAAACTGGGCAATTTGCTAGGGCCACAGGATTGCATAGCAGCACGGCCCCTAGCACGGCCTCTGCGTGGCGGCCTGCCTTTGCCTGGCATTATTTTTAAAAAAACAACAACAAAAACTCAGTTGGTTTTTCTGGAAACGATAATACACACAGCTAGATGGCGGGTTGAAGAAAACAGTGTGCAAATAATGCCTACAAGGTCAACGTATACACTACTACAGCGGTGGATACGGATTACGTAAATATATTATGGCTGCTTGAAAAAAGTCACTCCGGTGTTTTTTCTGGAGACGGTAATATTATGGATATTTAGACAGAATGTGAACAAGGTCACACAGCTAGATGGCGGGTTGAAGAAAACAGTGTGCAAATAATGCCTACAAGGTCAACGTATACACTACTACAGCGGTGGATACGGATTACGTAAAATATATGAATGCTGCTTGAAAAAAAGTAACTCAAGTGGTTTTTCTAGAGACGATAATATTATGGATATTTAGACAGAATGTGAACAAGGTCACACAGCTAGATGGCGGGTTGAAGAAAACAGTGTGCAAATAATGCCTACAAGGTCAACGTATACACTACTACAGCGGTGGATACGGATTACGTAAAATATATGAATGCTGCTTGAAAAAAAAGTAACTCAAGTGGTTTTTCTAGAGACGGTAATATTATGGATATTTAGACAGAATGTGAACAATGTCACACAGCTAGATGGCGGGTTGAAGAAAACAGTGTGCAAATAATGCCTACAAGGTCAACGTATACACTACTACAGCGGTGGATACGGATTACGTAAAATATATGAATGCTGCTTGAAAAAAAGTAACTCAAGTGGTTTTTCTAGAGACGATAATATTATGGATATTTAGACAGAATGTGAACAAGGTCACACAGCTAGATGGCGGGTTGAAGAAAACAGTGTGCAAATAATGCCTACAAGGTCAACGTATACACTACTACAGCGGTGGATACGGATTACGTAAAATATATTATGGCTGCTTGAAAAAAGTCACTCCGGTGTTTTTTCTGGAGACGGTAATATTATGGATATTTAGACAGAATGTGAACAAGGTCACACAGCTAGATGGCGGGTTGAAGAAAACAGTGTGCAAATAATGCCTACAAGGTCAACGTATACACTACTACAGCGGTGGATACGGATTACGTAAAATATATTATGGCTGCTTGAAAAAAGTCACTCCGGTGTTTTTTCTGGAGACGGTAATATTATGGATATTTAGACAGAATGTGAACAAGGTCACACAGCTAGATGGCGGGTTGAAGAAAACAGTGTGCAAATAATGCCTACAGGGCAAATAATGCCTAAAAGGTCAACTTATACACTACTACAGCGGTAGTAAAATAAAAAAAAGTAAAATAAAAAAAAAATGAATATTAAAAAAAAAAAATTAAAGTTGGTGCTGCTGAACTACTAGGAGCAGCAGATTAGCACACCAGTCCCACTCCCCAACACTGCTAGACTAATAGCACTGGGCTCTTATAGTAGTAGTAGTAGTAGTAGTAAAACAACAAAAAAATAAATAAAAGCAGTCCTTACAAGGACTACTGTTATTGCAGCAGTCAGCAGATGAGATCAGAAGCAGGACAGCTGCCCACTGCAGCTACATACAGAGCACTGCAGTAGAAGGTAGATTACTAGCCAGCAAAGCTACCTAAGCTTAAATGTCCCTCAAACCCCTGCAGACTTCTGTCCCTCCAATAACAGAGCAGTATCAAAACGATTACTAGCCAGCAAACTTTCAACTGTCCCTGAAATCACTAACAGGCAGCAGCTCTCTCCCTACACTATCTCTTCAGCACACACAGGCAGAGTGAAAAAACGCTGCAGGGCTTCGGTTTTTATAGGGAAGGGGAGTGGTCCAGGGGAGAGCTTCCTGATTGGCTGCCATGTACCTGCTGGTCTGGGGTGAGAGGGCAAAAAAAAGCGCCAACAATGGCGAACCCAAAATGGCGAACGTCGCGCGACGTTCGCGAACTTCCGGCGAGCGCGAACACCCGATGTTCGCGCGAACAAGTTCGCCGGCGAACAGTTCGCGACATCTCTATAGGCCAGTAGCGGTTTCTGGTTAGCAAAGGGTACGTTTTGATCAGCCTGTACAATTTCCCACCGATTGTTCAAAGCCTTTTTCATCTCACCGCTAACGTCAGTCCATTGTGGTGAGAAAATCAAGTCTGGAGGAACCCTCCTTTCGCTCAAGTCTGGGTTAAGTAAAGCATCCTGGGTCATCAATTCCGCTCGTCTCCGCTGTTCTTTCACCAACACGTTGTCATAAACTCTCGCCACAAACTGCTCAGATAAAGTGGTGAGTTGTAGTTGCGCTGTATTCCTATCCGAATTATTTCGGATAATTCTTAGGAACCGTGAATACAGGACCCCCCGGGACATGTGTGAGGGATGGTATGATTGTGCCTGGATACTACCCATGTCGTCATTTTATTAATGGGTTAACCTGCACTGTGGTTTAACACGAAGATTTTTGTATGTTGTTTTTTACATCTTCTTTCCTTTGGGATGACATAGACTTTGTGGATTTTTCTCTCCTCCGAAGGGTGAGTAATAATGGACGTAGGTACCCATAGTTGGTGAAGTGGATATTTATGAGTGACTTTGTGCTTTGGATTATATGAGGGCACTAATATGTTGTCCCTCTTGACTTTGAAATACAACTATGACAAAACCCTTTTTCTTTTTTTTTCCTTTTTTTTTCCTGATGATAGCAATATAGGGGATGTGAAGCAAACCTTTTTTCTTGGCTGTGGGTCATATGTGGGATTATGAATAATCAGAATATTTTTTTATTCCTTTTCTTTTTGTTGTTTGTGCTTTTTTTCAGGATCATTGGTGCCCCAGACAGGGTTAATGAGTGGATTGAAGGTAGACAGCCCATGTTCCACTGTGTACACCGGGGCTGCTTGCACTCCCTGGTGACAGATAGATTCGAAAAGCCCTAACCTCCGTGCAACTGCAGGAACGTGGCACAACTGAGGCAGGTACAGTGAGAGAGGGGACTAATTAAGAAGGTCCAATAGATAAAATGGGCAACAGTCCCCTTGGCACATGGGAGGACGGGAGGTTAGACCTGTTCACGTGTTGCCTGAGGGGTCTATGCTAATAGGTACCGAATGGGGGATGAAGCCGCTGTGTTTCGAGTCCCCTGTAGTACTATGCCTTGCTGCTTGGCATCTGGTTCCCATGGCAATGAGGGCGGAGCCTAATACGCACGCACACGAGCAGGGGAGCAGCACGGCAGTGAGGTGAGAGGCTGCAGCTGGATGCGCAAACAGGGAATGACACAGGCAGCCAGCGTCTGGTGCGCACAGTAGCGACAAGCGGCAACAAGGGAGACCATATCCACTTATTTGATCTTGCTGGGGTAAGTGTACTATCCTGTATTCCTTTTATTGCAATTGTGAAAGGAATCCTTAAGGCTGTATGTCATTCTTGTTTTAACTACACAAGGGCGCTGATACTGTCAGTGTTGCCTACACTTGAAGGGGTCACTAGGTACACACTTGTAACGCTATTATCAACTGATCACTATGATGAATGGGGTTAGTTCAACACTTATGCTCCTATTGGGACAATGGAGCCTTAATTCTTTTGATTCAACACTTCTTTGACATGTCTGACACCTAATGATGACATCACTCATGGTTGTTTGGCACCATTTAAACACCTTTAAAAGCACGAGCACTGTTTGTGTATTGTTCACCTTCCTGAAGACGGCACAAGTGTTGTTGCCGAAACGTTGAATACATTTTTTCACTAAATAAGACCTAGGAGTGCTGTGTTTTGTATCGCTCTCTCTCTCTCAAATTTATTTATATATTATGATATTAGACCTACTTTACATTAACTCCTGTCCTACCTTAAATTATAGCCCTAATGCTGGTGCCAGTCACCCATGGGCAGATCAGTCTTATTTCAATCTCTGAAGTTAGTCAATTAGATCTCACCCAAAAAGGGCCTAATTGAATTATAAAAGTTACTCATCTGGTTGGCTAGAGAAACACTTGCATTTGGTGATGACCAGATAGGGAATAAGGAATTACTGACCTAACAGATTTGTCAGCCTGTCTGATTGGGATTTGATCAATTCTGAGCAGAGTATTTGCTTATTTCTGGCACACAGTCAAATTAACAAGTTAAAATTGTTAATACGAGCCTTGAAGTTCTCAGGATCCACATAAAGATTGAAGGCGTGGAGCTCACTGAGGTCATGGAGAGAGCCCTTCACATTGTCAAGATGGTCGATGGCATCTCCAACAGCTGAGAGAACCTTGCTGCCGTGGGCATGCACCTTGGCATTTCCAGCAATAGCTGTGGCATTGCCAAGATTTCCAAAACTGCTGAAATATCTCTGGGTCCAGGGGTATACAACCAGCAGCCTGTAGAGAAAAAAAACAGTATAAGTTATAAGGATTGGTATGTGTTATTCTTAAACCAATAGATTGCTTAAACAGAAAAATGACAATATACACAATAGCCTAATCATAATGTTTTCTTTTTTTAATGTGTGTGTGCTATTTTGTAACTGAATGCTGACAACTGACTGAGACTGAAAAAAGTATGGTATGAATACTATATGACTGCAAGAGATTGTTGAGTGGGATAGGACATATAAACTAAAATGGAAATACAACTCCCTTGGGCCCCATTTGCTACTATTTATGAATTGTAGCTTTTGTGCATCAAATAATGTGCAAAAATAGTTATAATTATAAAATACATTTACTCTGTTTCAAATCAGCTCATATTAGTACCCACAATTATGGCTTTTGTTGCATTACCTTGTGAGTGCATCATGGCCGTCTTGCTCCAGGTTGACCTTCTGCCACACAGAGGTAATGGCGGCCTTCTCTTCAGCTGTCCACTGGACCATGGTTACTGTTTGTGAGTAGGTACTGCTTGTGGCAAGACAAGTGTCAGGCTCTGAACTACAGGGGTTTCTCTTCTGAGATTTATAGGTGGTTTCACTAAATCACTCCCATATCGGATTTGTGCTGCATCAGGAAAATGCTTTTTTCCCCTCATGCCTTAGTCACAACTCATGAAGAAAACTGACATTGCAGAATATCAGATCTGTTCTCTTCAGTGTCACTAAACTACAAGCTGTTCTTAAATGTAACCGGTTTTCTAATTGTAAATCAGTAAAAAAACAGCAGCACTCCAGTAATGTTTGAAAAAATGTTTCAACTTTTCACTTTTTACAAACATTATGGGACTGCTGCTGTTTTTGTTTTTTTTTACTGATTTTACCCTGGCAGAGGGTTCAGCTTGTACCTAGGGCTGCAAAGAGCCTTTTTTTCTACTGTGCAGAACACTTCAACTGATTCTACTTGGAGTTTTTCTAATTGTAGGATTTCTCATATGTATAAAATACATTAAATTTCTCCCTAAACTTTAGTTCAGCCGAGTAAACAAAATTTCCTTTTTTTTAGCTGGCCACACTGGACTTCATTGTGTCATTCTCACATTATTTCAGGCCTCACTAGTGCACTAGTGCAGGGTAAAAGTACATGTTTAAGGGGCCGATTCACCAAGGGTCGAATATCGAGGGTTAATTAACCCTCGATATTCGACTAGGAACTAAAATCCTTCAGCTTCGAATATCGAAGTCAAAGGATTTAGGGCAGATAGTACGATCGAAGGATAATTCCTTCAATCGAATGATAAAATCCTTCGAATCGAACGATTCGAAGGATTTTAATCCAACGATCGAAGGAATATCCTTCAATCAAAAAAAGTTAGCCAAGCCTATGGGGTCCTTCCCCATAGGCTAACATTGACTTCGGTAGCTTTAAGATGGCGAACTAGGGGGTCGAAGTTTTTTTTAAAGAGACAGTACTTCGACTATCGAATGGTCGAATAGTCGAACGATTTTTAGTTCGAATCCTTCGATTCGAAGTTGAAGGTCGTAGTAGCCCATTCGATGGTCGAAGTAGCCCAAAAAAAACCTCGAAATTCAAAGTTTTTTACCTTCGAATCCTTCACTCGAAGTTAGTGAATCGGCCTCTAAATGTGTATTAAACACTTTCCAAATTAATATTATTCTGTCTGTTCCAGATTGGGATATGATGATCTTTGAAAAGTCAGAGGAGAAGTCTCTCTGAATCATTTATAAATTTTGCACAGCTCAGAATCATTTTCATTGTGAACATATTTTCCCTGCATGAGTTTATATTTATAAAGCTGGACAAGACTGGAGAATTTAATGTGCAAGTTTTTATTTGCACTACAATTGTGAATTTTTATGCATACAGCGACAATGCACAGAGGCCATGCTCACACACACACCCATCATGTCTGTGCACAATTAGCATCTCACCACAATTCGCAAAAAAAAGGAAAGACAGGCACAGCAGTGCAATATTTAAGCATTTAGGGGAAAACATGTCCAACACCACCATATATAAATAAATATGCAAAGTTTACAAACTACCACCTTATGTTCAACAATAAAATGTGATTTCCTACTGCGTTTACCCAAATCCTCTCTTTTCACTTAATTAGGACTGACGCAAGGACACTGCCATGTTGGGACGCATCAGCTTCTGTATACTTTGTACAAACCCTGTACATAAATGTGTTCCCTTTTGCTAGTGGAGAGGTGTATAGTACGGTATATGACACAAGTCACACGTGCACCCAACTGGTGTAAATCGAATCATGGGATAAGCAGAAGAAAAAGTTGTGCTCACCACTAATTTTCAAAACCATTAGGCAGAGGTGCAATGAGGGTGTGACCACAAAATACATATAGACAATTACAAGAGTCCTCTGCACTCAACCCATTATCAATATATTTAAGACAGAGACATTTTGTGCATACTGCTACTGAAAAATGCCTTACCCTTTAAACAAAACAGAGATCGTTTGTCCATATATTGCAATATATTTAAGCTGGCCAAGTACATCAAAGTCATCCCATATCTGGCCAGTCCTACGCTCAATTTTCATCTGATTCATTAAGAATTTTATTGCTTCATTATACATTTTACAAAGGGACTAAGTTTTACCTGCAACTTACTTGCTGCTTTCAAAGTAAAACTCCCAAACTTGGCTGCCCTTTTATTAGACACCAGTGGGATCACCTGACTATAGCTGGGAAGGGTGGGAGCTACAACATGGAGCTGGTCACTGCTCCTGTATAACTATAACAAACAAGGGAAAGTTGTGCTCACCACTAATTTTTAAAAACATTAGGTTGGGGTGCAATGAGGCTGTGACCACAAAATACATATAGACAAATACAAGAGTCCTCTGCACTCAACTCATTATCAATATATTTAAGACAGAGACATTTTGTACATACTGCTACTGAAAAAATGTCTTACCCTTTAAACAAAACAGGGATTGTTTGTCCATATATTGCAATATATTTAAGCTGGCCAACTACTTCAAAGTCATCCCATATCTGGCCAGTCCTATGCTCAATTTTCATCTGATTCATTAAGAATTCTATTTTACAAAGGGACTTAGTTTTACCTGCAACTTACTTGCTGCTTTCAAAGTAAAACTCTGCCTTAAATATATTGATAATGGGTTGAGTGCAGAGGACTCTTGTGTTTGTCTATATGTATTTTGTGGTCACAGCCTCAGGCAAACAAACGTGCACTGTTTCGGCGCTTCCACCCCTTTCTCGAGCATCATTAACACAAGTAACATCAGGTACTTATTAGGACAATAGACACACCCATGATATGCAATAGTATAACATAATCAAGATTATTCAGTATACAGGTTACATGGTTGATAGCATACATCTAAACTATTTCCATTTCCATGAAAAGAAAAGCTTTTTGTCTCAGTCAGATAACTCACAGAACACACAGCAGTCAGTTATTTGCACTTACTCCCTTCTTGCACCTAGCACTCCCAGCATGCACAGCAAACACCAACGCCTTAAGGTTTTTAATGCTGCTTAACACTTAATTCTTATGCAACACTTTGATCACATGCAACACTCACTTAGCAGCTCCCACACTCGCTTTGAATTCACAAAGTTAAGGTTTCAACCCAGTAATGTATCAGTGTTTGCAGATAACACAAAACTATTCAACCCAATTAATTCCATCCAGGATGCGGCATCTTTTCAACAGGGTCTCGATAAACTGGCAATCTGGGCAGCTAAGTGGCAAATGAGATTCAATGTTGATAAATGTAAAGTCATGCACCTGGGCAGGGGTGCTCCATTAATGAGGCAAGTTGATCCTCTTGCCTCAGGCGGCAGCGCCCCCTGGTTACCAGGGGCGGCAAAAATGCCGCTCCTGGTAACTAAGAGCCGAATTTCCGGTTTTCAACCCGGAAATTCGGCTCTTCTAGTGCAGAGAGCGCAATTGAGTCGTGCACGGCCCCGGGGCTGCAAAGGAAGGCCGCCTCAGGCAGCATAAAGGCGCGGATCGGCACTGCACCTGGGATGTAAAAATATCCAAGCCACTTATACCCTTAATGGGACTGCACTAGGCAAATCTATTATGGAAAAGGACCTTGGAGTCTTTGCAGATGATAAACTTGGCTGTAGCAAGTAATTCCAGTCAGCAGCATCAAGGGCAAATAAGGTCTTGAGCTGTATTAAAAGGGGCATAGAGTCACGGGAGGAGGGGGTCATTCTTCCACTGTATAGAGCACTGGTAAGGCCTCATCTAGAATAAGCCGTACAGTTTTGGTCTCCAGTGCTCAAACAGGACATTATTGAATTAGAGAGGGTACAGAGAAGGGCAACTAAGATGGTGAAAGGTATTGAAAATCTTAGCTATGAGGAAAGACTGGCCAAATTGGGGATGTTCACGCTTAAGGGGTGATATGATAACTATGTATTAATATATAAGGGGATCATATAATAATCTCTCTAATGCTTTATTTACCAGTAGGTCTTTCCAGCAAGGTCACCCATTCCGATTAGAAGAAAAGAGTTTCCACCTAAATATTCGGAAGGGGTTTTTTACAGTGAGAGCTGTGAAGATGTGGAATTCTCTCCCTGAATCAGTGGTACAGGCTGATACATTAGATAGCTTTAAGAAGGGGTTGGGTGGATTTTTAGCAAGTGAGGGAATACATGGTTATGGAAGATAGCTCATAGTACAAGTTGATCCAGGGACTGGTCCGATTGCCATTTTGGAGTCAGGAAGGAATTTTTTCCCCCTCTGAGGCAAATTGGAGAGACTTCAGATGGGGTTGTTTGTCTTCCCCTGGATCAACTGGCAGTTAGGCATGTTAAAAAAAAATTGAACTTGATGGACGTGTGTCTTTTTTCAACCTAACTTACTATGTTACTATGTTACTAGGTAAACATTGAATATTACAGGGTGTCTAAATAACAATAGTTTCAACCTTAACCTCTGTGTTCATTTATCAAAATCTCCTAAATAAAAGCATAAGGCTAAGGCCACACTAGGCGATAGCGTGGCGATTTGACTCGCGGCGACTTTTCGCCGCGACTTTTAAGCCGCAATCGCTGGGGAAACTTTGGCGCTGGCGTCTATGGGGAATTGCGACAAATCGCCAGCGTAAAAACACACGCGGCGATCTTTTTTCTATTGTCGCTCGTAATCGCTTAGCGAGGCGATTTCGAGCGACAATAGAAAAAAGATCGCCGCGTGTGTTTTTACGCTGGCGATTTGTCGCGATTCCCCGTAGACGCCAGCGCCAAAGTTTCCCCAGCGATTGCGGCTTAAAAGTCGTGGCGAAAAGTCGCCGCGAGTCAAATCGCCGCGCTATCGCCTAGTGTGGCCTTAGCCTAAAGACTGTATTCTCTATTGAGTCCCTTAGGATGTAATGTCTGTAAAGTGTGTATCCAAAACTTCTCTCTCTTTTGGAGTTGCCAAGAGACTCAATCAAAAGAAATCTGAGGGACGTCGCCGTATGTCTGGTAGTGTAAAAGTGTGCAGGGACCAGTAGCTTAAGTGCAAAGATACACTGGCACACAAGGCAATTAAAGTGCAGGGTTACCCCTTGCGGTTTATTTTGTGCGAACGTGGCACGTTCGCACAAAATAAACCGCAAGGGGTAACCCTGCACTTTAATTGCCTTGTGTGCCAGTGTATCTTTGCACAATTGTCGTATTTGGGGGTTGCCGTACCCTCTTACACTGTGCACCAGGCTATCTGAACAAAAGAAGGAGTGTGCTCAGCTTTACTCTGTTCCAGACCAGTAGCTTAAGGACATCTTTTCTCACTGTAGATTTGTGCTCACTAATCCTCTCACAAATTGGTTGTACTGTATATACAGTATATATATACAGTATATATATATATATATATATATTATATATATATATATATATATATATATATATATATATATATATACAGTATATATAGTTAGAAGAATTATTGGAGTTTCACACATCCCTCACATTGACGTGGAGAACCAAAACGCGCTGATGTTGGGGATTATGTGAAACTCCATAATTATGTGAAACTCTATGTGCTTTCTGGTAATGGACTGTATGATTTATGGTGAGCACCTGGCCTTTGTTATCATGAGTGGTGAGTGCTAGTGATGGGCGAATTTGCGCCGAAAAATTCGCGAAACGGCACCGGCGTCTGGTTTTTGACGCCGGCGCCCGTTTCTTTGATGCCAGCGCCCGTTTTTGACGCCGGCGTCCGTTTTTTCGAAAAAAATGTTTTTTGACGACGGTGAATTTTTGGCGCGAATTTTCGCAGGCGTTTCACGAATTTGTTCGCTGCCGGTGAATCGCGCAAATTCACAGCGAATTTGCGCCTGGCGAATAAATTCGCCCATCACTAGTGAGTGCCGATGTACGGTGAATATATATATATACGCACTGGAGTTCATTTGTAGGGGTTTAACTTGATGGGCTAAATATATAATATATACTGTATATTGTAAGATATCGGTGTCTAAAGGGCACTATATTGTGTGTATTTCACCAGCATTAAGCTGGTGAAATCTAAACTCCAGGGAAAACTGTGTTGCTGCAGCATGTAATGCTGCTTAATTCTGCACCAGCTTGGGAAAAACTGGATAATGGGTCCCTGGAGTGGATGGAAGACAGCAGGGTGGGCTTCCATCCCTTGCTCTATGTAAGGTTTTGCAGCTGCCGAAACTAGGTAGCTAGTAAATTAAGGTTAGTTAAAAGGAGGTGTGGAGCAACACCTCAACGCTGCAGCTTTCCCCTAGAGAGGAGAAGGGTGAGGGGCCACATGTGCTTGTGAGCACCAGGGAACAAGAGTGATTCCCCTGAGCTGGAGAGAGGACCAGAGAAATCACTCCCAGGAGACAGTGTCTCAAGTGTGCCCAGAGAGGATTCTGGGATTTGTGGTCCGCTGAAAGCCATTGAGGGCTAAACTCAACTGTGAGTAAAGTGAACACCAGTGAGGGTGTGAAGAGGGAGTATTATTGCTATGATGTGAAGCATACGTGATTCCTCATGTGAAACCAGTGGGCTGAAGATTTTGTTTTTTGCAAATAAAAGCTAGCAAAGCGGCAATTTGAACTCTTTAAGGTGGTCAGTCTCCATTTATGTGCCGGGGCCTTGGTTTTCGCTACTGGAAGCTCAATATATATATATATATTATACAATTTATATAGTTTCTTATATATTTATATAAACAATTAAAAGTTCAACAAAGTTAGGACTTCAGCCTTAGCAAAGTAATGCCAATATACACAACATAAGGATAACTCTTTCCACAAACCTTTATTAATGCATGGGGATGTTTCAAGAGTATGCACTCTTGATAAAGAAAGAAAGGATACTCTTGAAATATCGCCATCCTTCAATAAAGCTTTGTGGCTTGGAGAGCGTGCTGTTTATTTTTTATCTTATGCATATATAAATATAAACTTAACTACAGATGTATGTTACATACTCATTTTATTTAAATTGATGCAACATGTACATAAAATAATCCATGACCTCAGTACAGTGCTTTACATCATTTAATTGTATCCTTGGCTGAGGGCATCAACCAGAACAGCAATAAATTTCTCCCAGGCTCCCTGGACTTGAGGAGTAAAGGCTGATCCCAGTTTGGAAGCCAAGACGATGACCAGAACTTCGCCAAGACGCTGTAAAACAAGGAAACACATTATAAGGATTTAATGCACTTTTACAATGTCATATCACACAGCAGACGGAATTTTAAACCAGTACTGAGCATTAGCCTTGCCTCCAGCTTCTATATTACCTTTTGATTTTTTATTATATATGCTTAAATATATTTGCTGTCAGCCTTTAAAGGAGAAGGAATGGCTTGGTGCACTTGGGGTGCCTAATTTAGGCACCCCTAAGTGATTGTATTGACTTACCTGAAACCCTGGGCCAGTGCTCCTATCAGCAGAAAACTGCACCAGCCCGGGGTTATACCACTGAGCACCACGGAGCGCGGCTTCATGCGGCTGCGCATGCGCAGTAGAACGAAAAGCCGAACTTTAACTAAAAAGTCGGCTATTCGACTCCATGGTGCTCACTGGTATAACCCCCGGGCCGGTGCAGTTTTCAGCTGATAGGTGCCATTTGCCACCCACAGGTGCACCAAGCCTTTCCTTCTCCTTGTGGCATTGAAATTTGTATTTGAATGCAGTTTCCAGTCTTTTCATTTATTTAAACTGTTAATACTAATTTTAAAAAAATACATTTCAAAGGAGAAAGAAAGGCTTGGTGCACTTGGGGGTGCCAAATGTATTTTTTTTTTAAAATTAGTATTAACAGTTTAAATAAATGAAAAGACTGGAAACTGCATTGAAATACAAAATTCAAATTAGAAGCAATGGTCAGATAGACCACACACACTATAGAATTACAGGCCTAACAGATTTGCCAGCATGTCTGAATGAGATTTAATCAATTCTTATTTCTGGCACACAGACAGATTAACAAGTAAAAATTGATAATACAAACCTTGAAGTTCTCAGGATCCACATAAAGCTTGGTGGCGTGGATCTCACTGAGGTCATGGAGAGAGCCCTTCACGTTGTCAAGATGGGCGATGGCATCTCCAACAGCTGAGAGAACCTTGTTGCCGTGGGCACGCACCTTGACATTTCCAGCAATAGCTGTGGCATTGCCAAGATTTCCAAAACTGCTGAAGTATCTCTGGGTCCAGGGGTATACAACCAGCAGCCTGTAGAGAAAAAAACAAGCAGTATGGATATGAGTTGGTATGGGTTGGTATGTGTTATTCTTAAAACAATAATTACTTAAATAGAAAAATAGAAAAAAAACAATATACACAATAGCCTAATCATAATGTGTGTGTGTGCTATTTTGTAACTGAATGCTAACAACTGACTGAGACTGAAAAAATATGGTATGAATACTATATGACTGCAAGAGAATGTTTAGTGGAATAGGACAAATAAACTAAAATGGAAATAAAACTCCCTTGGGCCCCATTTGCTACTATTTATGAATTATACCTTTTGTGCATTAAAGAAAGTGCAAAAATAGTAATAATTATAAAATGCAGTTACCCTGTTTCATATCAGCTCATATTAGTACCCAGAATTATGGCTTTTGTTGCATTACCTTGTGAGTGCATCATGGCCGTCTTGCTCCTGGTTGACCTTCTGCCACACAGAGGTAATGGCGGCCTTCTCTTCAGCTGTCCACTGGACCATGGTTACTGTTTGTGAGTAGGTACTGCTTGTGGCAAGACAAGTGTTAGGCTCTGAACTACAGGGGTTTCTCTTCTGAGATTTATAGGTGGTTTCACTAAGTCACTCCCATACTGGATTTGTGCTGCATCAGGAAAATGCTTTTTTCCCCTCATGCCTTAGTCACAACTGATGAAGCAATTTTAAAACTGACATTGCAGAATATCAGATCTGTTCTCTTCAGTTTTCTTTCCTTTTTTAAAAAAAAATTGTTTCTGAAAGTAAGTTAAAAGATAGTGCCTTTGTTAATATGTACATTAAATGTATATTCATGGTTTAGTATATTTGTGGAACATTAGACGCAATCATAATGCAGGCTCTAGACTTGAAGAATCACTTCCTGGACCTTGTAAGGCCCCAACATCCATTACATGCATTTCTTGCCCCCTAAGAGGTAGTAGTGTGACTAGTTCAGTTTTGCAGGGATATTAATTCTATTGTGTCATTCTTACATTATTTCAGGTCTCACAAACAGATTTATTCAAACCAGTGCAGGGAAACAGTACATTATTTTTAAATGTGTAAAACACGTTTTCGGTGTTATTTTTCCTTTAAATGATCTGACACTTTGATTTTCACATGAAAACTATTCTGTCCGTCACAAACTGCTTTGCTTTTTACATCTGTATCTGCATTGCCATCAGCCAGAGTAGTACAAAATAACTATTAAAGGAAAACTGTACCCCAAAATGAATACTTGAGCAACAGATAGTTTATATCAAATTAAGGCATATTAAAGAATCTTATCAAACTTGTATATATATTTAGCAAAGTGAGCAGTTTTATGCAATTTCTTTTTATAGAGACCTACATTGTGTGAGGGGTATACAGTAGTTTTCTTTTAACTGGAAAAATAAAGTAAAATAACACACTGGCTAGGGATTTAATTAAAAAAAGACCATTGGAGTTCAGTGGAAACTAACTTTTAAAATTTGTCAGGCAGTTTTCTTACTCTTAGGCAATAGCCAGTGCCGGGCCAGACTGGCCAGGCGCGCGACTCTTATGCGCTGACCCATGGGTGCGCACATATACGTGGACGGGTGCATAGACACGCAAGGGTGCAGAGAGGGGACTGGGCTAGGGATAGGAGGCCCTAGGCACATGCCTACTCTCAGGGCTAGTTCCGGCTCTGGCTACAGCAGTTTTGGCTATTTTCTGTGGTTTCTGCTTCGGGTCCCATTTGACTTTGGACCCCATTCAGCTTCGGTTCCCATTCGTCTTCAGCTCCCATTCAACTTTTGCTCCCACTTATCTGGCCCATAAATGGAAAGGACCACCAGCCCGATGATCGGTCAGGCCTGCCTTAATCTAATTAAGAATCTGTCACTCTGTTTGAAATCTGAGATATATAAACATCACGTGAATAACCTGAAAAACCTGGTGCATATCTGCCTAGAAGAATGAGCAAAATCACTCAATCTGATATATACTTACTAAATGACTTCACAGTCACACTCTTAAGCTGGGCTAGGGTCTGGTCAAGACAGGCCCACGGTACATGTTGGGAGAAGTTTGAAGGTCACTGGGTGAACCCGAGGCATTTTAGAGATCTCAGGCACACCCTACGCATGCACCTTGCCTTGTCTGGCTGCCTAATCTTCTCCCAGCAGATACTGACTGTACACCGTCCTACTTGGACACAGGCCCAGCAGTACAGATACAAATACATATAAAATAAGAGAAATCAAATAATAATTGTAAAAAGAAAATTATGGGCCTCTTGTGTCTCCAAGTGTACGTGTGAACCTGATTCATTGTAGATTTCAAGACTTTTGGGAGTGGGAGTAGCCTAGAAGGAGAGCCTGTAGAAAATGTAGCCTAGGGACCTTACATCTCATTAAAGGAGAACTACATCTTAGATTAAGAAGTAGGCTAGAAATCTTGTACATTATGTTTTAGGATTCTGTACAGTCATTTAGCAGTAAAGATCTGTGCCTCCAAACAGGTCCGGACTGAGAATTAAAATAGGCCCTGGCATTTCAGGTATACAGAGGCCCAATCAGCCCACATAGAGGCCCAAACAGCCCCCACCAGCCCACTAAATATTGACTTTCAATGGGACCTTACAGCAGCCCCTCTGGCATTTGCCAGAACCCACAGATTGCCAGTCCGGGCCTGCCTCCAAATATGCCCCACTAGCTCCCCATCTTCTTTTCTGCTGATTCAGTGCACATGCTCTGTGCTGCTTTCACAATAGAAATGTCACAATACAAGGCTTATTAGTAATTAATACAAATAATTACTACATGGCAGCACAAAAACCAGTGCAATATGCATCAGAATTTAATAATCGGCCCTGTAGCATCAGCTTATATTATAGGCCAACCTCATTCTCTGCTTTATAATTTGCGACGGCCCCTAAGCTTAGCTTCTCAACAGCTGCTCAGAGCCCACTGAGCATTTTTAGCCACTTACATTTTTAGGGTTTAGTTCCCTTTTAAGTATAGGGGTGAAAGCATATTTCATGTTTTATTTAAGATTATAAATACAATAAAACAATGTAAACAATAAAAACGACAGATTAAAAAAATACTTCCAAAATAAAACACATTTGAAATAAAAAAAATCATAAAGAACAAAAGAGGGAGATTTGTAATTTAGTAAAATGAAATAATGGCCATGGTTACTTAAGCAAGGCTTTTTAAAAATATGTCTCACTAAGAAAATGTTTAAAAGTATAAAAGGCTGAGGACATGGTCACAATAGGCATACTATATACCAGTAAAAGCTATCTGTTCATTGATTATACATTTTATGAATGTGGAAGAGAGGGCTCACATTAGATAAAATGATTGCCCTATAAGAAGAGAAAAACAGCATCGGCTTCCGCAAATAGGGGCTATGGGTGCTCCCCCCACACTGCTAATAGACCGCTGTAACAAATTGTTGATTAAATGTCCCTTCTCAGCTCCCTGCTCCTTGTGAAAAAAGTCCAAGATGGCCATGCATTCCACTGTGGAGCACATGGTCAGTTTCAATGTTTTACAGAAGCCAGGCAGAGAGAGAGCAAAGCAGCATGGGAGCAGCAGGAAAGAAGAACTTTGGAGTTGGTAGTGCAAGTATAGGTGAGGGAGTGCTTTCAATTTACCCATTTCTGCATTCATCTTATTGGAAAGAACAAAGCTGTTAAATCCCCCAATTTTTTCATGAGTTACCATATTTACTGCTCTGTCCCCCAGTCTCCTGTCAATCTTATGCATTCCTAAGATTTCTGCCAATTTCAGACAATTTCCAACGATTTGCTGACTAAAGTCCTGTGTGCGCAATCAGGGCAGCCATCAGGGGGGGATTGGGGGGAGAGTTGTAGGCGGCCCCGAGGGTAAGGGGGGCCCGGCCATGCCGCACTTTCTTTATTAGCCGGGCCCCCTGCTTTCTGAGAGCTGCCGACTTTGGGAAGGCAGGGCGGGAGCACAGGGTGAGGTATCTTCTGTCCATTATTTCCCCTTATTGGTCACTGAGTTTAAGTCCCAGTTGAGCTGCTCAGGGATTGGATAGCTGAGGTTTGAACTTCTCCTCCAGCTAATCCAATGGCCATGCAGCTTTACCAGGACTTGAAATTCTGTGACCAATAAGGGAAGAAAATGCTGTCACGGGAAGAAGATGCAGCCACCTGTGCTCCCCTCCTCCCTTCTGTAATTGGCAGCTCACTGACAGCAGGTGGGCCACACTAATGAAGTAAGTGTAACATGGCAGGCCCCCCCTAAAGGTAACCCTTTGTGGTCCCTGTTGTGTGGTGGGGCCCTAGGCACCAAATTTTTTTTAAACTTCTGGGGGGGCAAGTTTTTTTTACATTGACGTTTAAGGGGGGCCCTAGCCACCAATTTTCTGATAACGTGGGGGGCCCTATCCACAAATGTTTTTTTCAGTGGGGAGGGGCCCTGACAACCAATATGTTTTTATTAACATGTGGGAACCATAGCCACCAATGTTTTTTTTTTTTTAGTGTGTGGTGGGGAGGGCGGACCTGTATGTGGGGCTTGTGGTGGGCGCAGCCCAGGGGGCCCAGGAAATTTTTCGTATGGGGCCCTGCGATTTCTGTTGGCGGCCCTGTGGGCAATACATACATATAATACATAAAGTGTGCATGTGCAGTACTGCTTCTGTGGATCTGGAAGAGGCATGTGTGTGATGTAACTTCCAGTAAAGTCATAAATTCCAAAAAATTTTGGCAGGGTGCAGGCACATGCTGTGAGTCCCATGGCCGCAAGACCAAAGAAGTTGACAGCTTTGCATGTCTGGAGTTAATTGAGTGCTCTTTGGTCATTTTTCAGTGATCTTACTGGCTTGTGTAGGGTTAAAGGAGTGCTCATTGGCCATTTCTACAGTCATTATACTGGCATGTCTAATGCTGATTATTCATTTTTACTAGTAATTATACTTTCACATCTGGGGCTAGTATGCTGATTATCCATTTCTATTTCTATCTGTAGTAATTATACAGGTATACCTAGGGTTAATATGCAGATTATCCATTACGTGTAGTATTATAATGGTACATTTTGGTTTAATATGCTGATTATTTAACTTCTGTATCAATTATACTGGCACATCTTGGGTCAATATGCTGATTTTCCATTATCTGTAATAATTATGCTGGCACATCTTGGGTTAATATGCTGATTATCCATTTTCTGTAGCAATTATACTGGCATTATATATTTTCCGTATTTATTATTCTGGTACATCTGGGGCCATCTACTTTATTTAGTGATTACACAGGCTCATCTCATTTTCCCTTTTTTGTAGTAATTATACCAGCAAGTCTGGAAAATTACTTTCCCAGGGATTATTGCTACATGTTGCACGGTGATAAAGTTACCAATATGGCACCAACTTCCTGAAGAGTTTAATAAAAATCAAGGCTTGGGGCACTGGGCAAGAGGCACAGTTTACATGACCTTGATTCTTAGGAAAGAAAAATAGAAAAGGCCTAATAAGTTTATGTAAATGAAAACATGGTGCCTATGAGTAAGGATGGGAGTGCGGTAGTGGGGAAAGGGTAAAGCAAAAAAAAAAAAAAAAAGAACACGTAACAGAAAACATACTTTAAAATTGGAAAGAGAAAACCATAAAATAAATGGAAGCATGGAGAACCGAAGCATAAAGAGAACAGTCAACTAGAAGTAAGAAACATGGAAAAAGCAGGAACAAGAGGGCAAAATGAAAATGGGGAATGAGAAAAGATTAGTTTTAGAAAAATAGGAGCAGAAAATTATTAGAAAAATATACAGTATATATTAAAAAGGTCAGCAGAAGAGATTAAGAAACAAGGAGAAAAAAAGAGAAAAAATAATAATAAGAAGAATGGCAGATAGATGATAAATGCAGATTGTATTTATACAGGTGGAAACTTTTATTATTTGCCAAATAATTCAATGTGGCCTTTAACTGGTTGTCAAATACTACTAACCGTAGCTGATACAAAAGGGTTTCAGACCGAAATGTGTATAGTAGCACTAAACTGTAAACCAAGAGGTTTTACACAGAACACGGAATTGCAGACATGCTCACATTATTGTGCACTTTGTGCAAGAGAACCACTCACATTTAGGCCACCTCTCTGAACACACAGATTTTTCAAAGTGTGAACTCTAAGAGCGCATGTTGCTAAATAGAAATTAGAGGATATATTGCGGGGGTCCATTAATGGAGTTAATTTAAGGAAAACTATACCACCATTCTCAGAAAGAGACTTCTAATGTGGCTTCAACTTATTACTGTTTGACAGAAAATAATAATTAGTGCAATATAAAATGTGGGTAAACATGCATCTTTAATGTGGTCATATATGTAAACACATCACATAGGGTTTTACTAATAAAATGCCTGTTGTTTATCATACAGATTCTCTTTAATATGGTGATCATGGGAGTCCAAGCCTTATGTATACAGTATATGAGTGCATAATCTGAGTGATTACCCCCCTCTGTTTCATATTTTCAGGATTAACACTGATATCAAGCCTTCACCAAAGAAATCGATTGTTTCCCTCCAACTACATATTGACTGCACAACAGACAATAACATTAGTAAAAGTGCTTTTTATTCAAGTTGCTGAGACATATACAGATGATGTTGTATCCATGGTCTCTGCGCCTTGCGAGCATTAAAAAAAAAGTTTAAATATAGTTCTGGCTAAGACCATCAACCAATACTGCAATGAATTTCTCCCAAGCAGCCTGGACTTTAGGAGTGAAGGCAGATCCCAGTTTGGTAGCCAAGACAATCACCAGCACTCCACCAAAACGCTATGGAGAGAGAAAAAAAGAATTTAGATGAGGTGTTTCTCATATCTACAATACTGTATCTGTGTTTTATTACTCTTTCAATTATATCATGTTATACACTGTATTTAGGCAGCAGCATGTGCAAGTAATAACAGATTGCTCTAAAAACATGGGGAAAATTCACTAAAGGACGAAGCGATTAACGCTAGCGTTAATTCGCCAGCGTATCGCATTTTCGTTAATTCGCCGATTCACTAATGGACACTGGCATAAATTCGCTAGTGTTACTTCGCACCCTTACGCCTGGCGAATCTGCGCAACGGACGTAACTACGCAAATTCACTTACGTGCGCATTTTTCTGAACGCTACCTTTTACGCCAGACTTCCTTCGCCACCTCAGACCAGGCGAAGTGCAATAAAGTAGATAGGGATTACTTCAAAAAAAGTTAAACATTTTTCTAAGTCCCAAAAAACGCTGGCGTTTTTTATGGGTGATAGGCTGAAAAAGATCGAAAAATTTTTTGGGGCTCCCCTCCTTCCCCCCTACATTTCCTAACTCATGGCTACTTAACTATACAGTGGACACATGTATAGAGCAAAATAAAAATTTTATTTGCTGTTTTGAAGGTTTCCCAGGCTTGTGTAGTGATGCTACATATACCTCCATTGTAACTTCAATTTGGCGCCGTATGCAAATTAAGCATTGCTAGCGTAACTTCGCTTTGCTTGGCGAATTAACGCTAGTGCAACTTCGCAACCTTACGCTTCCCCTGAGCGCAACTTCGGATTTTAGTGAATTTGCGTAGCGCTGGCGAAAATACGCCTGGCGAAGTGCAACTACGAATTTTTAGCAAGACGTAAAGAGTGATATTCTGACACAATTTGCATTTGGTTTTCATTTAATTTTTTTGGTGTTTTTTGAGTTATTTAGCTGCAATTTTAGTAATCTGGTTGCTCAGGTGCGAACCACCCTAGCAACCATGCACTGATTTGAATAAGAGACTGAATATAAATAGGAGAGGGTCTGAATACAAAGATAAGTACTAAAAAGTACCAATAACAATAAATTTGTAGGTTAAAAGCATTTATGGATGGGGTCAGTGACCTCCATTTGATAGCTTGAAAGAGGAAGGTAAATAATTCAAAAAAATGAAAAAATGAAGGCCAATTGATAAGTTGCTTAGAACTAGCAATTCTGTAACATACAGTTAACATAAAGGTGAACCACGTCTTTAATATAAAAACAGAGAACCTTATGTGCCACCACTAAGGCTGGGTCCTGCAGCAATATGATATTTTACAACTGGCCACTAGAGGTCTCACTGTTTTGACCTGTGCAAGGGTTAGCAGGAAAAGACTTGTTGGTAGTTACAGACAGTGTGTGCAGCAGCTAATGGTTTCTCTTGGGATCAGCTAATAAAGTCTGAGCTACTAGATCCTGAGCGTGTACCTCCTTGATGTATGTCTTCCTTCATAACAGGTCCTACTGGAAAGCTAAATATACACATTTCCAATAACTCACCTTAAAGTTCTCAGGGTCCACATGCAGCATAAAGGCGTGGATCTCACTGAGTTTATGGAGAGAGGACTTCACGCTGTCAAGGTGGCCAATGGCATCGCCAAAAGCTGAAAGAACCTTCTTGCCATGGGCATGAACTTTGGCATTTCCAGCAACAGCAGCTATATTTTAAAGGTTTCCAAAACTACTGAAGTATCTCTGGGTCCAGGGGTACACAACCAGGAGCCTAACAGGAAAGAATATAGGAATATAAGCACATTCGTGCATTAGGCTATGGGGTTGTTTTTGTATCTTTTGTGTAGAACGCCAAATCATTCATAGACACGTGATATGGATTTCTATAAGCAGTTCCTAAATCAATAACATGTGCTAATATTCAAAGCCAACATTCAGACCAAGGTTTGAACTAAATTCCCACAACCCCGCACTAACAACCACCTGTTGCACATGAATTAGAACCAGGCAGAACTTTGCTTGGCATATTTAGTAGTTTTGGTTTTCAAGAGAAAAACTTGTTTGACAGTTGTGTATCTCATGAAATTTCCAATGAAGTCCAAGGTAAAGTTTGCTACATTTCTAGTAACCCATAGCATGAAAAGTAGGTAGTATTTACTATTGAGGATTTGAATGCAATCAGTTGCTACATGTTACTAGACCTGGAGCTAACTTTGCAGATGTTATTGGAAACATCTTCCCTTGATTGACAGAAATATCATTTAAACAGCACTAAGTTAATATATAGGGAATGTTTTGCATACTAGTTCATAACCCTCTAAACATCCTTTTGACTTACCTGCCCAGGGCATCAGGACCATCCTTTTCTACATTGACCTTCTGCCATACGGAAGTTATGGCAGCCTTCTCTTCAGCTGTCCAGTGAACCATGGTTGCTGGTTGATTAAAGAGCAAAGACTTCAGAGGAGAGAAGTAATGGACTCTAAAAAAGAATAATGTTTACCTTTGGATTTATAGGGGTGTAAGTTAGTGATGCGCACATATAATTTATGCTGTGTCATCTCATTTTTTTATATTTGTAACTAGTTATGACTGATGAGGGCTATTATCCAAGAGTCCTTACCATATAATATAACATGTCAGTCTGTCATTTTTTCCTTCATATATGCACTTAATAATGCTGATGTGCACACAAGTTATATAGAGATAAGTAAAAAAGAAAGTATTCTGTCTGGCAGATACATTTTAAATGTACTGTTAAAGACACAAGTCATTTCACCCAAAATACATTTTCCTTACATGGAAAAGAAAACTATAGCTGGATCTCTTTATAAGCAAATACACATAACGTAAATAATACAGTTCTTCCTCAACATTTATACATGGTATAAATGTAAACATTTATTAAGAATAAAGGTATGGGGCCTGTTATCGAGAACAGAGGTTTTCCGAAGAAAGGGTTTTTTCTGTAATTTGAATCTTCACCAAATGAAAAAAATGTTTAACATTAAATAAACCCAACAAAATGATTGTAAAATTTCAATTATGTGATTAAAATGGAGCCTATGGGAGGACGACCCATAGGGATCCCATATCTGCAGTAATATTGTCAGTTATTATTTCCATAATTTTACATAACTCAGTATTATTCTCCATGGCTGTTATTACACTTATGGGAAGATTTATCAAAAGTTTTCCCCTGCTTGGTTTTAAGTACAAATGGTGTTTTTCCTGCAGGGAAAAAATTCCTTTCTGACTCCAAAATGGCAATCGGACCAGTCCCTGGACCAACTTGTACTATGAGCTATCTCCCATAGCCCTGTATTCCCTCACTTGCTAAAAAGTCATCCACCCCTTCTTAAAGCTATCTAATGTATCAGCCTGTACAACTGATTCAGGGAGAGAATTCCACATCTTCCCAGCTCTGTAACAAAAACCCTTCCAATATTTAGCAGGACCCTCCTTTCTTCTTATTGGAAGGGATATATTTGTAATAACTTTTTGCCCTTGTTACTAAAGCTTTTTACAATCTCCTATATGGAAACATCACAAACAGAACTTCTTTTTTTTTTTTTACCAGGGATTAGATAACAAAGAATAAATAAAATCAGACAGTGGACCCAGGTGAAAAAACACAATTAAAACTTGACCAATGCCCACTAAATGTTTATAGTGGGACACTTGAAAATTGTACACTTGGTAAAAAATGGAGAAAAATACAGAAAATCACACATGGGATTAAAAAAAAACAAAAACAAAAAAAAAACTAGGAAGCGCTTAGATTTTCAAAGCCTAAGATGCATGTCACCTGTCTAGCAATGTACCTCTGGCCAACCACCAGAAGGCCTGAACCTTACCATCCCAGCCTTGGAGATTCTGGAAGCCCTACAGCAAGAAGTCACATCTGCTGCCATTAGTACTAAAGATAAACAGATAGTGCTACTCAGTGAGTAATTCTCAACAGGAGTCAATAGGATTGTAAAAGGCAATATCTAATGCTTGGGGCATGGCATTTGTACACTTAGGACTCATCTTTCTGTCTACTTACAAGTTAGAAGAACTACTACTGCTTCCATATCTACAATATTCCTACAGTACATGTGATAGGCAGTTTCAGATACAATACATTTGATGAAACATATATAATCATTGTAACAGACTTATTGGAAGTATCAATGTGGGGTTGTAGTACACTTATTACTAATACTACCCCAGGAAATGGCTCGAGCATATGTACAGGCCTAGTAAATTGCATGATGAAGGCTAGAGATAGGAAGTTATTCCCACATTCCTTGATGCAGTATTTGTTGCACCAGTAAACCCAAGCATATTGGTAAAGTGGTGAAGGGTTGCAGCCAAAACAAAATAAGCCCAGCTTTGTGGAAATTATTTTGTAGAGTTAAATAAGTAAGAGTATTAGTTACATGTCATATTACTGACAGAAGCTGGTATTAAGCTTGAGGAGGATGTGGAAACCTGTGCTGAGCTGTAGAGAAACAACAGTTTTCCTCCATCTGTCAGCACAAGTGTTAAGGTCAGCAGAGGAACCAAGTGGAACATGCAGAGTAGAACCTCTGATATATACAATTAGCCTTGCAGCTCTAAAGGTGGCCATAGACGTAACAATTACAATCTTTTGGTCGCAGGAAAGATCGTTCATTTTCAATAAAGATGTGTTAGATGTAAATCAGCAGATATACATGTAGAAACAATAGAATTCTACCTGTATCTGACAATTCAGCAGTAACAGTGGATGTTCGTGAGCTAGTCGATAAGCCACCAGATATCTATTCCCCTGTCGTATGCAGAGCTCTTTACTTATAAATATACTTCTTTTCCAGGTCCCAATGTTTGTAAGAAAATATATATTTTAAGCAATATAGTTTATTGTAGAGACAGGCACAGGGCACTCTCATATATATAAAAAATGTGGTTGTTAGAGGCATCAATACACTGGTGCAGTTATTAGAATCCTGCCTATCTGGGTGAGACCTGTACGGGAAACAGGAAGTTTGTAATTCCACTAGACCAGGGCTGTCCAACTGCCGGCCAGCGACCACCCCTTGTGTGGCTCCTCACATGAAAGTCTGTCTGCTTACCAAGTGAAAGCACAACAAAGATTAACTGGCCCCTGCATTGTTCAAACCTCAAAATCAGACTATAATCCCCTGTATTGTTCACACATGTGATCCTCCCCTGCATTGTTCACACCTGTGACACCTCTGTTGTTCACATCCTAGAGCCCTGTAATGTTCAAATCTGGACCCACACTGAAACTGTCCATATTGTTCACACATTATTCAAAATGCTAATGGGGCACCAGCACTGTGTCACTGTATGTAGTACATCTTAGAATGGTACTGATGAGTTTCCCTGTCTCCTGCCTTCCCTATACTCCCTGTGTGTGCTCCATACTCTGCCTGCCCTATGCTCCCTGTGTGTGCCATACTCTGCCTGCCCTATGCTCCGTGTGTGTGTCATACTTTGCCTGCTCTATGCTCCCTGTATGTACCTTACTTTGCCTGCCCTATTCTCCTTCGATGTGCCATTTTTGGTGTTCTATTAATGTGGACATGGGGTAACATGGGTGTGGTTTAAAGTGGGTGTGGTCTAAAAAACAGGGCGTGAATAACACTGGCTTCCATTATTGACCCTCCGCCATGTACACCAGAAAAATTCTGCACTCCTGCACTAGCTCGCGATTCTGATGAATAATTAATTTTTATTTTAGCCTTTATTAATTGCACTAGAAACTAAGATTAGTTCACCACCCAGTATTAAAAAGCAAGCCTTTGTATTAGGAGAGTTTTTTGTGTTCCTTGGAATTGTAATTTTGCAGGTTTAACTTCCTTCTTACTTCTTGCTTTGCTTTACCATGGCTTAACGCTATTTCTGAATAGTTTAAAAGTATTTTGTCTCAGGTTAAAACATCATCCAGAAAGACTGTATTTGGTCTGCACCTATCATCAGAATATAAGGTGAAACACCACTTTCTACTGCCAGAGTGAACTTGTTTACTATTGGAGGCTTGCTGGTGGATTGATGTGCTTTGCTCATAGGGCTCTTAATTATGTTTGTGTACCTGGGTGTACAACTAAATTGCATCCCCTATGACAGTTCTAGCCTTTAGCTCTTTCCAGCATAATTCTATTGATTTAATTAGTGCATATCCATGCTAATCTTTCCTCCTGTTGATCACACAGTGAATGCAGGTCAGGTAGCATTAATTCATTGTTAGTGATAGAAAATGCACAAACAAGGTACAGAATCGAAAGATCAAATGAATTATGATTTCTTTTAACTTATATTTATAAAGGATTTTCTTGTATCTCCACCACAAACGTATTTGCATGGTGGTTCAGGGGGTCTAATAATAATAATAATGACAACAAAAGTGTTGATTGCAAATAGAATTTATTATTATAAGTTAATCAGTTTATATGGGTGTATGAAGTTGGGGCTGCTGGGTACACCTGTAGGATCTAATCCCTGGGCCCACCTGTAACCTAAGGTATTACTGCCTTGTGTTATACACATAATTCACATGTGCTACAGCCAGCCTCTATTGATGGATAAAAAAAAATACCACTGTATTACAACTGTATACTGCAAGTGTGGAATGAAATTTCCTATAAGCCCTGCAGCACAGGAGCCACTGCAGGTACAGTAGTTTTCATACAGCAGTGGACAGGCTGGAATAACTGATCTCTTGTAAATCATTATTCACTGTTGTATTGCTGGTATATTGAGCCATTTATGAGGTAGCTTACTGATAGCCCTAAGGGTGTCCCTAGTTATTACAGGTATGGGATCTGTTATTCATAAACTTGTTATCCAGAAAGTTTGAAATTACAGAAAGGCCAACTCCCTATTGTGCAAATAATCCAAATTTTTTAAAATGATTTTATTTGTCTCTGTAATAATAAAACAGTACCTTGTACTTCATCCCAACTAAGATATATTTAATCCAAAACCAGCCTATTGGGTTTATTTAATGTTTACATGAGTTCTTTAGCAGACTTAAGTTATGAACATCCAAATTATAGAAAGATCCATTATCCGGAAAACCCCAGGTTCTGAGTATTCTGGATAACAGGTCCCATACTTTTATTAAATTTTGCTGTGCGCTCTGTATCAAGTTTGTGTATACAATTTATGCCTATGTTTCATAGGTAAAACCTATATCTGTATTTATATTTATAAAGATAAACTTAGGGCTCAACATTATTGAGCAATGGATTACAGAATGCTGGAACATACAAGGTGGTATTTAGGTATCATATGTACATTCTCTTTTAAGAAAAGTTATGCTATTGCATGCTGTTACAATAAGGATCCCTTTTTATTATTTAGGGGCAGATTTACATATGGTCGAATATCGAGGGTTAATTAACCCGCGATATTCGACTGCCGAAGGTAAATCCTTTGACTTCGACTGGATTTACCGCAATTCGTTCGATCAAACGATCGAATGAAAAATAGTTTGATCGAACGAAAATCGTTCTTCGAATTCCTTCGAAATCGTTCTTCGACCAAAAAAAGCTTGCAAAGCTTATGGGGACCTTCCCTATAGGCTAACATTGAGGTTCGGTAGGTTTTAGATGGCGAAGTAGGGGGTCGAAGTTTTTTTTAAAGAGACAGTACTTTGACTATTGAATGGTCGAATAACCAAATGATTTTTAGTTCGAATCGTCGAAGTCGTAGTCGAAGGTCGAAGTAGCCAATTCGATGGTCGAAGTAGCCAAAAAAAACATTCGAAATTCGAAGTTTTTTTTATTCTATTCTTTCACTCGAACTGAGTAAATGTGCCCCTTAGTGTCTGTACAGTATCATCAAATTCAATACATTTTGCCAAATGGTGCATAAAACAATACAGTATATCTGAGTGCTACTGTGTTGTTTATAACAGATAACATAGACCTTATTCAGCCTAAATGTATCTGAGTTAAGTTCCTTGTGGAGAATCCATAATCAGAAAAAGCAGCCAGTTGTATCACATTTATCTTGATGGATTTATGCTGATTCTTCTGCCTTCTAATGCTGAAGAATTCTCCTTATCTGCTAATGCACAGAGGGAGGACTTCTCTTAACCCATTGAAGACTATGAGCAGTCACATTGGGTCAGTTAGTGGATAAAGTCATAATAGTGCTGTTATTTTATTGCTTTTTTTGCCCTGGTTGACTTGTTTGTATAGAAAGCTAAGTGGGGGTTGAAAATGATGCACTGATACACCAAGTACAGTTCTCTCACCCTCAAAATGTTAAGATATACATTTATAATGTTAAGATGCTGTGTCAAGATGTGGCTCCATTGTCTGATTTAACATGGCCGGAATGTTCCCTCCCAGAAAAATTGGTGAGGTATTGCACTGCATATATCAATAAGCAACACAGTACGAAAGCTGTCTTGCAGATTAATAACTTTTGAACGCAGCATATCCTAAAAAGAAGAGACTCCTCTCTTTAGGGTGATGGGAGGCAGGGTGCTTTGTCTCCTTCTGGAAATCCCTCCCATGTAAAACAAAGGGCCTAAAAATATCTTTCACTCCATATAAATACTTTACAAACATGCAGAGCACTGGCCTAATTGCACATGCCTTCTTACGCTATTTCCAATCATATGGAGGGAAAGGTATTTTTGGGAGCTTTGTCACCCATGGGAGAGGAGATAGGTGACAATTTAGCATCCCGTCTACCATCACCTTCAATCAGCTGGAAAAGCACAGAGACATACCTAGTTTTTTGGGGGGAAGTCTCACTGCTCTATTAGGAACCAGTGCTCTATTATTTTATTAAGCAGATACATAGAAAATAAAGAAAACAGCAACATGAAATTCTTTATGGCAAAGTTCATTCAGATATTCGACATACAAGTTAATCAGGAGCAAATGATCTCTTGGTATTACACCAAAAACATAGCTCCGAATACCTTTTTCTATATCACACAACTGACCTGAGAGGGAGGGTGCAACAAGCTGGATACTTGGATTCTGAAACCCATTTACTTCCTCCTTCCTCCTTCCTAATTGCATACCATGATATGTATTTTGTGGGTTTTTTTTAGCTTCATGCATGCTTCCCTGCACTGATACCCACAACTGGACCCCCTTAATCCTGATGGGAGTCTTTAGTGTATATCTAGGTTTGTAGGTTTTGCAAATCTGTATATCTAGAGCAGGACTGTCCAAATGGCGGCCCGCGGGCCCCCCTTATGTGGCCCTCCACATCAAAGTCTGCCTGCAGTGTCTGTTTACCATATGTAAGATTTAAAAGGTATCACTACAGAGATTGACTGGCCCCTGCATTATTTAAACCTCAAATTCACACTGTAATCCCCTGTATTGGTCACACCTGTGACACTTCTATTGTTCACACCCCCACAGCCCTGTACTGTTCACACCTGAGACCCAGACTGAAACTGCCCACATTGTTCTCCTGTTCACACCTTATTCAAAATGCTAATGGGGCACCAGCACTGTGTCACTGTATGTAGTACATATTAGACTGGTCCTGATTCCTGTCTCCTGCTCTGTTCTGTCTTCCCTATGCTCCCTGTGTGTGTCATACTTTTGTATTTGTTCTGGGGGTTTGTTAGCAATTGATAATTATTGTTAGTGGCCCCTAAGGTGTTTAATCATTTACTGGGGTACTGTATTATACACAGGGGAGGAGGAGGCATATGGATTTATGGGTATGTCTTATATGACTTAACTTTTTCACATATGAGTGACATCCTTGCCAGGACAGGCACAAGGTAGTTTGGCACCCTAGGCAAGAGCTTCAATCAGTGCCCCACTGTCCTGCATTACCATTTCCCTCCTTACCATGATGTTTTTTAAATAAAGAGAGCAAGAAAATGTACAACACTTTTTCATTTATATTACTGCCCCTGTACCTGTACCAGCAAGCTCAGCAGCCATCCATCATACAGCCCTCCTGCAGCCACCATATTGCCCCCAATATTTACCTGTGCCAGCAGCAACCAAAAATAAATCTGATCATATTGCCCCCAAGTATTTATGTACCTGTGCCAGTGCCCAGCAGCAACAGCAAACATATGGGCCCCAAATCTGTACCTGGCTGTGCCAGCAGGAAGCTTCACACTTTACAGTAATAGAAAGAATGTCTTCAGTTCAGTGCAACTGTGCAGGCCGCCAGCTCTCTGCAATTTCTCTGTCACCCAACACATCAGTGACGACATTGACGCGTGTATGCACGTCGCGCTGCACCGCACAGAAGGAGCTATTACTTGAAGGCAAGAGGGTGAAGGTGATGGATTCCACCCAACTGGGTGACCATGATTACTGAAACAAATTATTAAATAAACGCTTGAAAAAACCAAAAAAATTAATAAACTTAAAAAAATCCCCTTAAAAGTGCGCCCCTCAATAATGGCGCCCTAGACAGCCACCTACTCCTAGTTCCGGCCCTGATCCCTGCAGTGAGCGCCAACCATTTGGTTTTTTGGTATGCTATTAATGTGGGCATGGTCTTGCGGTAACATGGGTGTGGTTTAACGTGGGTGTGGTCTAAAAACAGGGAGTGGTTAACACTGGCTTCCGTTATCGGCCCTCCACCATGTAGATCAGAAAAATTCCGGCCCTCGGTACCATAGAAGTTGGACAGCACTGATCTAGAGCATGTGTACCAGAGAACTTAGTTCAATATTAACCAGGTCACTGTTTTGATTTTCTTGGACTCCTATGGAATGTAATTTCAGTACAGGTATGGGATCTGTTATCTGGAAATCAGTTTTCCACAAAGCTACAAATTATGGGAAGGTAATCTCTAGTAGACTCCATTATAATCAAATAATTAAAAATGTCAAAACAAATTCCCTTTTCTCTTTAATAATAAAACAGTATCTTGTACTTGATCCATTTCAAAATATAATTCATGCTTATATGAGGCAAAACAATCCTATTGGGTTTATTTAATGTTTAAACATTTTTGAGTAGAGAATGGAGATACAAATAACAGAAAGACCCCATGGGGCAAATTTACTAACCTTCGAAAATTCGCCACTTATGGCTTTGCTCACATCGCAACACTTCGGCAGGCGTAGAGTCGCCAGGACAACGCTAATTCTCTAAAATCCAAAGTTGCGTCCAGGGCACTGAATGCTGACAAAGTTGCGCTAGTGTTACTGCGGCAAGCAAAGCGAAGTTGCGCTAGCGTTGCCTCATTTGCATACGGCGGGAAGTTAAAATTGAATGGACGTATATGTTGCAGCAAATACATTACACTACACAAGCCCAATTTTTTGAGGAAGCCCTATCTACTCTATTGCACTTCGCCTGGTCTGAGGTGGCGAAGGCAAGTCTGGCGCAAGAGGTAACGTTCAGTAAAATCCACATCTTAGTGAATTTGTGTTCGTTTCGTCCATTCGCCAGATCGCAAATTCGCCAGGCATTGGGAGCGAAGTACCGCTATCTCCTTCGCTAGCAAGGTTACGCCAAAATGACGTCACGCTGGTGAATTTTCACTACCGTTAGTCACTTTGCCCTTTAGTAAATCTGCCCCTATATGTTGCAAACCCCAGGTCCCAAGTATTCTGGATAACAGGTCCATTCAAAAAGGCATTCATAGTCTAAGAGTTGCAATTCTAAGATAGTAATACAGGTATGGGATCCATTATACAGAAGCCCATTATCCAGAATGCTGTGAATTACAGAAAGGCCATCTCCCATAGACTCTATTATAATCAAATAATCCACATAATCCAAGTCACATGACCAGGGGCAACTGGGAAATTGACAAAATGTCTAGCCCCATGTCAGATTTCACAAAATGGATTTCAGTGCAGAATCCTGATGGAGTATCACTATTAACTGATGCGTTTTGAAAAAAACATGTTTTCCAATGACAGGATCCCTTTAAGTATGCCTCCAGTGTGAGAAAATCAGGCTACATAAAAAAACTTTCTGAGCTTTCTTTGCCATTAATAATTGCCATTAATAGTCATAGTGTTTGTGACAAAATAATATACAGAAGTATTAAGCTCTGTGCTGTATCTCTAACACTACTCACTTACATGGTTCCATTTCAATACATTTTTAGATTAGGAAGCATTTTTTTCAGGGGAACTAGGGTCAGATTTTGCTCATTTCATTACCTGTATTCTACCTACTGTATTTCTAATGTTATCACACTGGTTAATGTCTTCTATTTTTTTTAATCTATAACAAATATTGTCACAAAACAATTACAACAGAATTTGTGTTTTGATACATCAAACACAATTCTAGTAAAGTAAAGGAAATGTTACTTTGCTTTTTACGGATTTGTGGCAAGGCCGCAAAGGCCCAGGCCTAGAGCGGCAAGATTTAATTAGAAGCACTGGGGAGGCGCTGTTGGTTAAACAGCCGCTGACATATTCCCCAGTGCTCCAGAGAGAGGCTGCACATGCGCGCACTTGCAAGGGGAAAGGAATGAATCGATTACGTGGCGCTAACGAGAGGAGGGGGCGGGTGTTTAACTCTCCGGCCTTGGGGCGGCCCAAACAGAAATCCGTCCCTATCCATAGTACCTTACTTGAAAAAGTGTCCCTGATATTAATGTTGGCAAATTCATTCAAAGTAGAGCAGCGGAGCTCTTGTGCTCCATTCAGTATCTTTGGATTCCTTGAGGAAATGAGTGCCGGCACAGAGTTTTTTGCACACATGCAGTTGGAGCCAGTCTGATATTTGTGCCTACTACGCATGTGCTGGAAAAATACGAAAATCACCATAAGAAAGAAGAGGATCTGAAGATACTGGAGATGGCACCAAAGATCTCTGCTGCACTACAAGTGGCTGCTGTGGAAAAGGAATAGTAACTCACAGTTACTGTACAGTAAATGTAGATAAAGTGTGCTTCAAAAGCGGATTAGGCTCCTTGCAGCCCCGGGTGCAAGCCGTACCCCCTGCCAGGGCAAAGTATACATGTAGCAAATAAAGCAGCAGCACTCCGGTATCTTTGAAAATTTGCAAAACTTTACTCAAATGCCATAGGCTACGCCATTTGAGTAAAGTTTTGCAAATTTTCAAAGATACCGGAGTGCTGCTGCTTTATTTGCTTTGTCACAGTTACTGTACAGCACATGACAAATTCTGATTAAGACCCCAGGGAGATGGAGCATTTTGTCTACTGCTGCCCTCAGGTGGAGAATGGGGGAAGCAGAAAGCCCTTCTTTGCCCACGAGGTTGATAGGTAATCCTTGTCACACAGGTCCAACTGCCACTTCATTGTGTGAGTTCAGTCTTTGTCTGAGGGCAGCAGCAGACAAAACACCCTTTGGGCCAGGGACCTAAAAGTATGTAAAGACAAAATAAAATTAAGTGGGTGAATGTGAATGAGTTAAACAAATATCAGTCACACAGACCACTTGCTCTGGCAACTGAATCTCCCCATTTGTTGGCAATGGGTTAAAGGTTAGAAGTGTGTCAGTAGTGTTCAAATACACTTTAGTCATACCATAGCATAGGAGACAACCTGGCACATCCTCTGAGCAGGTGGTACAAGGCCTTCTTTATTTCATGCAGGGTACACATTGTCCCTCACATGGGAATTGGGGATTATTCCTATTCTACTGCCTGGTCAGTATTTTGTTCACAGTATTATTTTTCTATATGATTTACACTCTATGGGTAGTTTATATTAAACATTGCCTTGGACAGCCTATAAAGTGTTAAAGTGTAAAACATCAAATTGCTGAGGAGCCCATCCATCAAGTGTGCATGAATGTAAAAGGGCAACAGGTTTAAAGTGGTTGTTCACCTCTGAGTTAACTTTTAGTATGATGTAGAGAATGATATTCTGAGACAATTGGTTTTCAATTCTTATAATTTAAGGTGGTTTAGCTTTTTATTTAGCAGCATTCCATTCCATTGATTTGAATGGAAACTGGAATTTGAATAGGAGAGGCCTGAATAGAAAATGAGTAATAAGCAGCAATAACTAAATTTGTAGACTTACAGAGCATTTGTTTTTTTTTTTAATGGGGTCAGTGACTCCTCATTTGAGAGCTGGAAAGAGTGAGAAGAAAAAGGTAAATAACTAAAAAAAAATACTAGGTAAATAATTAAAAAAAAACTATAAAAAAACAAATAATGAAGATAATAAACTTATTAATAACCTAATTTTTTAAGTAGGTCATTGCCATACTTCATACTACAGCATTCTTTGCCATTAGTGTAGTCTTGCTTTTTTCCAATATATTCTGGCACTAACAATAATAACGTTTTACTGGAATAATAAAAATGTCAAATGAAAAAATATTGAAACCAAAAAAAGGTCACAATTTGAAACAGTCACAACAAAATCGTTTTAGGACCCCTGATTTGAAATGATCAATGACGCTGCTCATCAGTCATAATTAAACTGGGCCCCCCTAAACATAATGAGGTAAGAATTGACCCTTAACTGCCTCAGCCTGGGGCAGAACTGAACAAAAATGGGTGAGCATTTAAGTGCTGCATTGATAGCTAGGGCACAACAAAGACTGTATTTTGCCACAACCCAGCCAACAACCTCATTATAATGTACTATTGAGGGGGTTTCACAATTATTTCACACACTAATTCTCAAAAATAAAAAAGGGAGAAAGTATGTATTACTTATTACATGTACATAAAACAAAAAAAGCCAATGCAACAATGGTTTCTTTATTGCTGATTCACCTTTACCTCCACCCATCTATTCATGTCTGTAGAAAAGATAATAAGAAGTGCCCCTATCTTCTGCGTCTACTGAAAAGCAACACCCAATCCTGCTCCACCCTGTTACTTATCTAAGACAAAAACCAGGATCTCCCTGTTTAAAAAAAAAAAAAAAAAATTTATATTTGAAGTCTTGTTAAAGGATCACAATCAAGATTATGTTCTGGGGAATGGCATCATGACTTTCAGAAGGATAGGTCCTGTTAGAAAAATTTTAAATTTTTATGATGTACGGTAGTAAGAAGTTTGACAGTGGGGTCACAGTAGATGTGATCTATGCAGAGTTAATACAGTGCCACATAAATGTCTGCTTTCTAAACTATAAGTTCTGCTCGTTTGGCGAGGTCACTGAACGAGCGGATCTTTCTCCCTTTATGCCCACCAAAGGCAGGGCGATATCAGGCTAATCCTATAGTTCGGCCTTAGGGACAAACGATCAGATTACAATGATGGGAAAGGCGGTGCCGATGCAATAAGGACCGCATCAATTAGCCGATGCAGTCCTCAATAGTGGGAAAAATCAAACCTACCCAATCGATATCCAGCTGTTTTTGGCCACATATTGATCAGGGAGACCAGTCAAAAGGCCCCATATGTGCAGATAAGCTACCGGATCGGTTTTAAGGACTCAAATCGGCATCTTAAATCTGCCCACCTTTAGGTCTGTTGGTTTTAGTAAAGTTGTTTGTACATGGATAGGAAACAGACTACAGGATTGGGTACAGAGGGAGGTTGTCCATGGTACATGCAGTAAGGTTCTTAGTGGGGTCCCTCAGGTTCTGTATTGGGTCCACTTGTATTTACCTTGTTCATTAATGTCTTAGGGGAGGATATTGTAAGTAATGAATCAGTGTTTGCCGGTGACACAAAATTATCCAGCCCAATTAATTGCATCCAGGATGTGGCATCCTTGCAACACGATCTTGACAAACTGGCAATCTGAGCAGCTAAGTGGCAAATGAGATTCATTATTGACAAATGTAAAGTCATGCACAGGGATGTAAAAACAGGCAAGAGATCTATACCCTTCATGGGACTGTAGTGGGCAAATCCACTATGGAGAAGGACATAGAAGTTATTGTAGATAATAAAATTGGTTGTAGCGTGCTGCAAAGAGTAAACAAGATTCCATGTAGAATATGCCGTGCAGTTTTGGTCTCCAGTGCTCAAATGGGATAGCACTGAATCCTTCCAAAGAAGGGCAACTATGCTAGTAAAGGCTATGGAAAGTCTCAGATATGACGACCGGCCAAGTTGGGGATGTTCACACTGGAGAAGTGGTGCTTAAGGGGTGATATGATAACTATGAATAAATATATAAGGGGACCAAATAATAAACTCTCTAATTATTTATTTACCAGAAGGTCCTTCCAACTGACATGAGGGCATCCATTCTGATAGCTTATAGTACAGGTTGATACAGGGACTGGTCTGATTGCTATCTTGGAGTCAACAAGGTAATATTTCTCCCTCTGAGGCAAATTGGAGAGGTTTTGGCTCAGCCTTGATCAACAAGCAGTAAATCATATTTAATATAGACAGAAAAGGTTGAACCTCATGGATATGTTACTTTTTTCTACCTAACTCACTATGTTTGCATTGGTAAGTTAGACAAATGAATTTTCTAAGCCAGTCCTCTAAAGGCCCCAAACAATTCAAGTCTACAGAAGTTTTACAGTATTTTTAAAAATATTCAACACAACCGTATTTTACTGCCGATTGGGTGTACACATGCCCTGGTTCCTGCAGTAAAGGTAATATCATTGTACAATGTGTAAGTGGTACAAGGCAAGCTCATCTGTCTCACCTACTGGCTGGGGGCCATTGATCGATAGATAAGTACATGTATGGGACTTGGGGTTTTCCGAATAATGAATCTTTCTGTAATCTGGATCTTCATACCTTAAATCTACTAGAAAATCATATAAACATTAAATAAACTCAATAGGCTGGTTTGCCTCCAATAAGGATTATAATATCTTAGTTGGGATCAAGTATAAGCTACTGTTTTATTATTACAGAGAAAAAGGAAATCCTTTTAAAAAAGTTTGGATTATTTGGATAAAATTGAGTCTACGGGAGACAGCCCTTCTGTTATACTGAGCTTTCTGGAAAACAGGTTTCCAGATAACAGATCCCATACCTGTACAATCAAATTGGACCTACAGTACACATCTGTCAATAAACTCACTAACTGGACGGTCACAGAGATCTGGAGACCTGTTGCTTTGGCTACTTTATATAGCAAAGAATTACTGTTCACTAGTCTTTCCTATAAAAACAATAATTACCCATGCTGGATGTTCCAAATATATATTGTAGTTGTGGGTTACCTTACTGTTCAGTGTGTTTTATATGCAGGGGTAAACATGGGTCTCAGAAACGGCCTGATCACAAAATGGCCCAATAGGGTTATAATCACTATGTGTAAGTACTTGGCCTATGGACACTGTGATGCTCTTGCAGAGAACGGCAGAATCCAAAGTGCCTGCTAATCACCTGTCAGCACTTTCTATTGCAAAGCATGAAAGATCATAAGGGATCTTACAAACGAGCGTTTTTAGCTGCGCTCCCCAGCGTTCTGGTTTCATGCATTCAGTGCAGAATGCAGGAAAAATGTAACATGCTGCGTCCCAACCTGCGTTTGCCGCTTACATGCGTCTGTGTGAGTACAGCCCCATTGAAAAGAATTCAATGAATTCAGAGTCTACTCCTGCACTCCCCTGCGGCTGAACGCATGAAACCAGAACGCAGGGGAGCGCAGCTAAAAATGTCGTAAGAGCCCTGAGACCTGTGTGTGGCCCAGAATGAAAACCTGGATCTGTGAAAAAATACCTGGTGCAATTTTGGAGCTTATATTCTAACATAAACAATGGGAATGCTTTATTTAAGAGCCCTGAATACAGAAACAGTTCCCTTTTTATATAGAGATTTGCTGCATACTCTTCCAAATTTTCCTAAAAAAAACAAGGCATTATTTCTGAGTTTACAGCCATCAAAATAGTGGGGGTAGTTCATCTTTAAGTTAACTTTTGGTATGTTATAAAATGGCTAATTCTAAATAACTTTTCAGTTGGCCTTCATTGTTTATTTTTTTTTATATGTTTTTAATTATTTGCTTTCTTCTTCTGACTCCTTCTAGCTCTCCAATGTGGGTCACTGACCCCATGTAAAAAAACAAAGGCTCTGTAAGGCTATAAATGTATTGTTATTGCGATTTTGTAATACTCATCTTTCTATCCAGGCCTCTCCTATGCATATTCCACTCACTTATTCAAATTAATGAATGGTTGCTAGGGTAATATGGACCCTAGCAACTAGATTGCTGAAACTGCAAACTGGAGAGCTGCTGAATAAAAAGGTAAATAACTCAAAAACCACAAATATTAAAAAATGAAAACTGTTTGCAAATTGTCTCGGAATATCACTCTCGACATCATACTAAAAGTGAACTCGAAGGTGAAAAACCCTTTTTAATTGAATGTAGCCCGTACTACAGCTGCTCAGTCAAGACTTTGGACTCCATACTTTTAAAGGATGATGCACATCAGTTATTTATATATGACAGCATGTGGCGAGGTTTCCGTTGGCACCTTGAAACTAGTGATGGGCGAATTTGGGCGTTTCACAGAAAAATTCGCAAATTTCCTGAAATTCACGAAACGGCAAAAAATTTGCGAAACATCGTTGTTTTTGACGCCGGCGTTAGTTTTTTTGGACGCGGGAATTCACCGCAAATTTGCGCCTGCCAAATAAATTCGCCCATCACTACTTGAAACCCTGTGTTCATTTTCCAACCACCTGCTAGTCTACTAATGTAGTGTATTAGCATTTAGGGGTCATGGATTAAGTTAATATGGCCTGCAGGTGCTTTGTGTTTAGGTAGAGCAGGAGAATATCCCAGCTCTGCCAGGACTTCTAACAGTCAGTCCCATGTAATGTGTGTGCCCTTGTACAGTATATGTTTTAGATTTACTACTGTGTGAGATTATATACAGAATATAGAGTGACATGGAAGGGAGAATATGAGGAATGGAAGGGAAGTGCCATATGTGAAATGATTGCTCTGCTGGTGGCATAGAGGCAGGTAAGGTAATAAATAATTAAAAGATGAAACTTTTAATACATCGTTTTTATTCACGGTAACATGTTGCCTTTAAAGTTGGCCATGGAATCAAAGATAAAGTTGTACGAATTTAAAGGAGAAGGAAAGACTAGGAGCACTTGGAGGTTCCAAATGTTAGGCAACCCCAAGTGATTGTATCGACTTACCTGTAACCCTGGCCGGTGCTCCTATCGGCAGAAAACTGCACCAGCCCGGGTTATACCAGTGAGCACCACGGATCGATCCATTTCCATCTTCTTCTTTCTTAGAACGAAATAGCTGACTTTTAAGTTATAGTTCAGCTTTTCCCTCTACTACACATGCGCGAAGGAGGAAGACGGAAGTAGCATGCTCCGTGGTGCTCATTGGGATAAGCCCGGGCCGGTGCAGTTAGGAGCACCGGCCCGGGGCTACAGCTAAGTCGATACAATCACTTGGGGTGCCTAACATTTGGCACCCCCAAGTGCTTCTAGCCTTTCCTTCTCCTTTATGGTTTGTATAATTTGTTGGACTGTGTGTGGATCCTCCTTACATTTTTAGTACCATGGTGATCTGTCGTTTAATCGATCTGACAGGTTACAAAATTTCTCTGCATCTGACGATATCAATGGGTGACTGTCACTACTATTTGTTGGATACAATCTTCGTACGATTGCTGTCTGTCAGTTAATAGAACATTGTCTGATTTGTTCTTTTACTACTTTATGTAATCTGACTGGTTAGTGGTAGGTCGGGAGTTTACAATAAACGATAGTTCATCTGTAATTTTTCACAAAATTACATTTTTATGCAAATCCCATCCAGGGCTGGAATTTGGGGAAGACAAAAGGGGCACATGCCTAAGGGGCAACAGAGGGGGTGGGGCATTGAGCAAGTAACACTTCTGTCTGCCTTCCCCTTTTTACATGTCTGTAAATCCAGAATTAGGTTCGCACGTTCCATGTGCCTGAAGGGGTTAAGGAGATTAGGGCAGGGGCTTGTTTTGGACGCACGCAACCTAAGGCCCAGCACTAATCTGATCTAAGTGTTGTGCATTTATTGCTGACTTCTCTATCAGTTACAGGGTCAAATGGACACAAATATATATACAATTCTAGGCACTCATTGAAGGGATTCAGAGTGTCACCCCCCCCCCCTGGGAACCCCACCCACTTTCTCTTTAAGCAACCCTGGAAAATGGCGCACGTGTTCATTAAGACATGCTCATTGGCCGTCACATTGATGGAAATTTGTTAAGACATGTGATCTGAAACTCTGGCAACCATTATTATATTTATCAGGGCTACATCATCCAATATTTATTGGCCACTTTGTAAAATCCGAAATACTTGTGTATTTACATATCAACATGAATATGCGAAGAACAAATATCTGTTTTTTGTATGGAGGCTATAAGAATATCTGTGGGGGGGGCTTTGGGGTAAATTTACTAAAGGGCAAAGTGACTAACGCTGGCGACAATTCAACAGCGTTACCACTTTTGGCCACTTTGCGACAATTGGCTAGCGAAGGAGATAGATGCAATCGCTGATTCGCACTCTAACGCCTGGCGACTTTTCTCTCTGGCGAATGGACGTTGCTCCGCAAATTCACTAAGATGCGGATTTTACTGAAAGTTAGACTTGACTTCGCCAGCTCAGACCAGGGGAAGTGCATTAGAGTACATACAGTAGATCTTCCTCATTCTTCAGTTACTTACATCATAATTTTTGAGTGGAAAATCTTCTAAGTCCAAAAAATGGTGACAGGCTGCACAAGGCATAACATTTTCGGGTACCCAGTTTCCCCCATACATTTTCTAACATATGGAAAATTATTTTAAAGTGGGCTCATGTGTAGGGCATTAAAACAACTGTATTGGCTTTATTTAGGTTCCCTGGACTTGTGTAGTTATCAGTGGAAATGTAATGTATTTGCTGCAACATGTAACATACAGACCTCCATTCAAGTTTCAATTTCCCGCCCTATGCAAATTAGCCTGAGCGAAGTCCTCTAACGAAGTTGCGCTAGGCATACTTGAACGCTATCGCTTCTTCGCTTTGATTTGCATTGCCGAAGTAACGCTAGCGAAAATTCACCAGCGTCCGACGCCCAGGACGAAACGTCGCATTTTAGTAAATTTGTGTTGCCTGAACAAATTTTCGCCTGGCGAATTTTCACCGCTTAGTAAATTTACCCCTTTCTGTTTATAGAGTTCTACCTCACTCTGCCTTTACTTATAGAGCAGAAAAAGATTGGAGTGTTTTGTTTTTTTAGGACACTGGTGACATCTAGTGGCTAATTTGTAGTAATGCAGTTTATGAACTACAGTCATGTTTACGGGTTTGCTTCTGTTTCCTTCGGCAATTTCCCAGAATTTAAAATGTTTAACTTTTTTTTTTAAGTTTTAACAAAGGAAGGTACTTTTACTTTAACTAATCATATTTAGATCATAATATATTTTTTTTAGGCCACATAGATTGTCTATGCCTGAATGAGTGTTTAATTCAGCCAGGAGACTAGATAAATAAAGGCAGCAAACTGGAACAAATCAGACTGCTGCAGGTGGCTTCCCCATCACTAAAAGCTGTCACTACTGCCAAGATTTATGATTGTAGTGTGATTTAAGGCAATTGTAGTACTCACACAAACAACAACAGCAACCAGCTGATCTATGGGGCCTATTCATGAAAGTTATCACTGATTGTATGAACAGTGGAGAGGGTGGTTGGGACAGGGTTCGAGACGGTTTGCAGCTGGGGGGGCCCAGGGCCACCAGTCCGATGCTGTGTCACCCTATAAAATAATACCAGGTCCTCTTCTATTCAGAAATATAAATTTTACTTGCATTAACCAAATATGCGCTACCCAGTTTTCTTCATTCTTTCTTTCACAATCACAGTCAACAGCAGTTTTGTTGGCGCTGTGGTCAGGCAAGCTTTGCATTACTGTTTAGTCTTGTGTTTGCAGCTGTGTGAGAGTATATACAGTATATACAGTGACATGGATGGGAGAATGTAAGGAGTGGAAGCAGGGCTGGATTTCCTGGGGAGCTGTGAGTCCCCATTGCTCCCCATAAAGTGTCTGGGCATCATGTCGCCCCTAATATTTTGTCGCCCTAGGCCCGGGCCTTTATGGCCTCTCCACAAACTAGGACCTGAGTCAAAGGGAAGTGCCCTATGTGAAATGATTGCTCTGCCTGTGCCTAGAGGCAGGAAAGGCAATGTATTATTAAAAGATGAAACCTCTAATACACAGATTTGTATTCTATGTAACATGTCGCATTAAAAGGAGCTGGAAAGCTAAATGTACAGTTGCTTCTTGCCTAAAGTTCGGCTTCACATAGGAATCTTCTAATTATAACAGTATCACAGGTAACTTTACACTTTCTTCGATCTTCCTGGAGCTGATCATTGGCTGAGTCTTTGTCATTTTGGCTATTCTTCTATCCATTCGAATGGTAGTTTTCTGTTTTCTTCCATGTCTTTCAGGTTTTGGTTGTTTGGTTAAAGCATTTGAGATCATTTTAGCCTCAATGCTTCAATTAGACAGAATCAGCAACATGTCATGACTGTTGGGTCTGTTAGTTTTCTATTACTCGACTACACCTACTAGTAAATTATTTGCCATGTAGAAATATAACTTCTTGTATTTCCATGCTGTACTTTCATATTATAGAGACTTATTCACACAATTAGTAGACTTAAAAGTATGAAGAATCAAACTACAGAAATACCCCTTATCTGTAAATCCCAGGTCTTAAGAATTCTGGATAACAAGCCCCATACCTGTACTATGTAATATATCTATGATCTTTTGTATATTCCATCCAGGGCCAGAAATAGAGGTAAGCAGAAGAAGCACATGCCTAGGATGCAACAGTGGTGGTGGTGGTGGGGGGAGGTTAGCGCTGAGCATGGCTGTAAGTACATGTCACATGTACACAGAGGGGTTCGGGCGATCGGGGCAGGGGCTTGCCTTGACTGCACTCAACCTTAGACCTGTTACTGATCCATTCTAAGTGCTCTGCATTTATTGCTGGCTTATCTTATAAGTTACAGGGTCAATGGGGCACAAAAATAAACTAACTAAAAAGTACAGTAGCTTAATTTTGGGCACTCAATCAAGATGACACCATGGGTAATATTTATCAAAGAGTGTTGCTCAAAGAGAGTTGCAACACCCACAAAATACATTCCAATTGTAAAGGGTCTTTTGGAGAATTTGGAGTAAAAGACTCCATTCAGTCTAAATATGCCCCCAAGTGGAATATAATAAAATTCTGAGCAAAGATTTTTTAAGTCCAAAATGTACTGCTTTAATGGCACCTTTGTAGTATTAAATTATATAAAAAAAATATATTTTGTATTATCTTGGTAACATTTGGGCATTGGAAACTATTGTTTATCCACTGGAAAGAGTTCACTTGCAGATGTTGCTGTTCGGTTTAGAGAAGTCCTCTTTAGTTTAATAACACGGCTTGATGTCAAACTCTTTGTGTCAACCTGGGTTTCCTTTCTTCTGCCATTGGGGTCAGTTATAGATTCTGCCAACTGTTTGTGTTTTTGGTTAGGAATCCCCAAGTCATAACTGTTTTTTTTATATTTTGACTCTGTTCTTTCAAAGCCTAAAAAACCCATATTTGATGTATTTTGTGTGATCTCATCTGTAGATTCTGATGTCACCCCCTTTTTAACAGATTTCAACGAGCTCTTGATTCGGATCTGCGTATTTGTAGATGGGCCAGAATACCTGATGGGTTTGGGACCTGCCTTGGATATCAATGTATTTTCTTCTCTTTCATCTGCATATTCCACCAGTCTCCTAGGAAGCAAGAAATTACTGTCATATTTGGCCTCTTTATTCCTAACAGAGCATGCATTTTAATCAGCAGCGCTAGGTCGGGTGATGGAGAGAAAAAATCATTAAACAAGTCCACCTATCGAGACTTAATGTTTCTACATATACTATCAACTATTAAATATATTGATTTTGCCTTGTATTTTTTTCTGCTTGTAATAGTATGTCAATTAATGTATTATACTATTGTTTATTGATAAAGTGCCTATGTATTCAGCAGTGCTGTACAGTTAATTGGGGAACAAAATCAGGATGACAGACAAAAACAAAACAACTGAAGAAGCACACATCGCAACATGAATTCAGGGGGACCTGCCATGAAATCTTAAAATCGAAATACTAGATCCAAGGATAAAGAAGCTACAAGCAACACGCTCATGCTACAAGTTGCAGATTCCATCTGCCTTAACTGGCTTATTCTAGGAAAAGTCAGCAATCTCCACTGCACTGACAAACGACATGGCTGTACAGTTTGCAGGTGGAATTCAAAAACTGTATGTGAAATGTAAAACATATTTGAGGAAAAGGATGATTAATCATCCACTACAATTTGGGTTGTATGCTTATATTGCTGACAGATAGTTCCTCAATAGTATTAGGTGAGGTGACCCTGGAATATGAATAGGAGAGGGCCTGAATAGAAATATGAGTAATAAACAGTAGCAATACAATATGAATAGGAGAGGGCCTGAATAGAAATATGAGTAATAAACAGTAGCAATACAATAAAATAATAACCCAGGACCTTTTTGCCATACACATTGCCCAGCTTTCCTATGGCTCTCCCTGAAGATCTAGAGTACTGTGCACTCCTATGCTCTCCATATGATCAGCCCACGGACCAAACTAACAGAGAGAGAGTACATGGGGGTACATACAGTATGGATCGTTCATGCAGACCACAAGGTGTCTTTACTTCTTCATCTGCTCTTGCACCATGCACTGGCTTATACGATGCATCAGCAGATTAAATGTTGAAACCAGCCTGATGCCCATACCAGCCAATATCCATAGTAGAATTGATTGGCATTGGCATGTCAACATACACAAACTGTGCCTGTGCAGTCAGCCTGAATCTCCAAATAATTCCTTGCTACTAATGAGATGGTGGATATTTCCTAACACAGTATAGGAATGTACAGTGTAATCTCAAATGCTGTTACAAAACATGTATCACGCATCAATTTGACTCCATAAATGTATACGTAAATAAATATTTATAATTACTTTCACAAATATAGATGTAGGCCTGTACATAATACTATTTGTGAAACATTGTCTTCAGGGAAAATGTCAGCATGTGTCACTTTATAGAATCACTCTGAATACTATATGTTTATATCGGTTATAAGTTTCTAAGCCATCATTCTGTTTTATTTACCTTCTTTTCACAGGAGCCATATTCTGTTCATTGCCTTGTATTGAACGTTCTTGAAGAGTCCAACACTCAATTAGTTCCTGAGGAACACGCCAAAAACGGAAACCTGCAGTTTGCAAACCATTAGAAACCAGATTAATTCAGAAATGTCACTGGACACAGAAGCAAAAGTTTTACTCAAGTGCTACATTTTGCAATAGAAAAATCAAGGCATTCTTTGAAGGAGAAACAGTATTCTGTATGTATAAGCTGGGTTTCTATTCTGTTTACTTTTCTGTACACAGGAATGAAAAGGAATGGCAGTGAATAATGTCTGTGTGACTCCCCACGACTGATCCTAATGAAATACACAGGGTTTGAAAATCGCTTGCACACTGCATGTACTTCTATATATATTACAGGGATTGCATACGCTGTCATCAACAGGAGACACAAGCACCTTCTAGACAGGCAAATGACAATTTGCAGATTGCCGCTAACCCATTTACTGAACTTCTACGGCAGGCTGGGAATGAAATCGTGAACGGGTGAGTCTATTTACACTTGCCATACTCATATATGTATTTAGTGATCCTGTTCACTGTCTCCTTCCCAGTAGTTCTGTTGATCAACGTGTCATAGGCTGAAAAAGACACACGTGTACATAGTACACAAACTTGGTTTCAATTTATCTGCAATGTGTCACACAAGCCACACAAAGTGGTAGGACAACATCTACTTTGTAGCCAATTGTGTGCCTCTGCTTTTTGTGTGTCAACAGGTGTTTGGAAACTGAGGAGACATGCTCCAAACAGTGCATGTCTCTCCCTTAAAGGCATGGCTCAACTTTAGGTTTGTTATAGATTGGCCAATTCTAAGCAATTATTAGTTATTTGTCAGAATACTGTTCTTACCTCTTCCCTTCCAGGCCTCATAAGCATCCATCGTGTTTTTAAGTTCAGATGCACTGCAGTATCTGAGAATATACTGAATGTTACATCCAGCTTCCCTGACAGAACAAAAGAAAAACAATAAAAGAATTATACCTCTGCCTTGAGTTTTCCAAGAAGTATAAAGACAAAAAAAGAACTCCAGTGTGTTTAGAGTTAGCTACCTTTTATATACATTACTACAATAAATCCTGTCTCCAAGCTGTTCCTCAAGTGCAATCTTTCCATGCTGCTTTGTGGCATACACCCCAATCACTTTACTCTCACAGCTTGAGTCACGGGTATGCAAGTAATGCAGCACCCACACTGTGGGTTTTGTGCAAATGAGGTTATAGGAATCACAGAAATCAAACAAAACCTGAAAGTACAGATACAAAAATTAAAAATCTCATGATATTTTAATAGATACCATTAGAATGTGAGATCCTTGCAACCAAAGGATAGTTATACAAATGTAGTGAAATATCTAGACTTCAGTACACAATAATTAACCAGAAAAGCTCCCCACTAATACAGGACAGATATTATGCTTCAATGATAAATCTGAAATATTAGGGTCTCCAAATATGGTGATAACTCACCAAAAAAAGGAAGAGCCCCAGGTGCACCGCCCTGAACCCTCAGCACGGGGAGCAGACAAACCAAAAAACCTTTTGAAACAGGCACTCAATGAAGGAGGCCATTAGTTCAAAGTGAAGAAAGTTTATTGTGTCCACAGCCTAACGCGTTTCGTGTCATAAACACTTAATCATAGACGTGTAAGGCTGTGGACACGATAAACTTTCTTCACTTTGAACTAATCGCCTGATGAAAGTTTGCCTTCAATGAGTGCATGCTCCAAAAGGTTTTACAGATATTATGCTTGCTGAACAAAAACTATTAACATTTGAACAATTCATTTCTCATAAAATCAACAGCAAATGTAGAGCCTTAATATACAGACCCAAGAAAGGATTCAAGGCCTTTACAATGGATCTCTTAAGGTGTCCCTTAGAGAAGAGATCTCCAACCAGTGGCTCCTGAGCAACCTATTGGATGTTGCTCCCAGTGGCCCCAAAGCAGGTGATTATTTTTGAATTCCTGGCTTGGAGGCAACTCCTGTATTGGCTGCTGGTAAACATAGGCCTACTAAATAGGCAATCATATCTCTATTTTGGCACCCCAGGAACTTTTTTTCATGTTTGTGTTGATCCCCAACTCTTTACATCATAGGTAAAAAGAAAAGTTGGGGACAATGTGGGTTATTTCTGGGTCTAATGTGGCTAAAATCAGACATGGAGAGAACACCCCAGTCTGTATGTAAGTGGGTCTACTTATAAATTAAATAAAATGTAAAAAAAAGTCATATTCATTCACAATACACATACTACACAATATAGTACATTGTTTTCCTCTTCACCAACCCATTGCTATAGCTTACATCTTTTGGTTTACCTTGAAATGTCTGGCAATGTAACAAAAACATCCCCCTTTAAAAGGGTGGTTCACCATTATGTTAACTTTTTGTATGTTATAGAATTCTAAGCAATTTTTCAAATGGTCTTCATTTTCTATTTTTTTTTTTAAAGTTATTTTTTAGTGATTTGCCTTGGTCTTCTGACTCTTTCCAGCTTTCAAAAACAAATGCTCTGTAAATCTACAAATGTACTGTTATTACTACTTGTTGTTATTCGTATTTCTATTCTTATATTTCTATTCTAATCTATTAGTTAAATCAATTAGCATGGTTGTTAAAATAATTCAGATCCTGGCAACCATATTGCTGAAATTGCAAACTGGAGAGCTGCTGAATAAAAAGCTCAAATACCACAAATAATAGAAAAACAACTTCAAATTGTCTCAAAATATCAGTCTCTACATTATACTAAAAGTTAACTCAGAGGTGAACAACCCCTTTAACGTCCCTTTCCTGAATCATAATGCATTCTTCATTTCCCTCTTTGGGTAACTAAAATGTTTGTAGAATGTCACAATAAAATCAATGGCGCCTTTTGATTTTTCACAAAGAGAAAGCAAGACATCCTTAGCACCTTTTTTAACTCTAAGTTAGATTTTAACGAGTATGTCTCCATTTCATTTGCTAAGTGGCCGTTCAGATTGTAAGGATATGGAATTCCAAAGTAATCTGCCTCCTTCTGAAGAGCAGTTCTTGTCTGTTCATCTTCTGGAATCCGGACTTCCCCATGCAGGTAATCTAGAAGATATTTAAAAAGCGCTCCGTTCCTATTAATAACACAAGAACCTATATAACACAAGAACAAGACAAAATAGTTTAGAAATCTAATTAAATGCAACTACTAAAAGGTAAAGCAAATAATCAAGGCTCTTTCTATTATTTCACAGAAGTACAAAAGGAGAATAGAAATTATGGATTTAAATAGTTTTGTGACAAAAAGTCAAAAGCACCCATGAACCTGTCTGCTTTCCCCCAGTGATACGATTCTAATTGAGAATCAGTTGCCTGATCAAACTCACGGCACACAAAGAACTTGCTTTTAGGGACACTTCCATTCTGGAGAAATTACTTATTTGCCTTCCCAAAATGGAAGCAAATAGCAAACATCTGCAGCAGCCTGAAAACATTCAAATGCATATGGGGTTGCGATTTAAAGGGGATCTGTCACACTTACAAGTTATTATTTTTATTTTTGACTGTTCTTTCACAAAAGTTTTTCTGTCTCTGGTGATTCAGTCTGGCAACTCAGTAATTCAGGTGCAGATTCTGAACAATTTGTTACATTTAGTTGCTACATTTCCCAACAGCATCTCTGTAGTATTAGCAACTATTGAATCAATTCAATAGTCAATTAATGAAACTCAGGGATTTTGCTCAGCAGGGCCAACAATAAGAAATGTATCAACTAAATGTATCAATTTAGAACAGTTAAAGAGTCAGCAACCCCCTCCTCCCAAACCTTAAACTTCAGTATTAGAAAATTCAGCACAAATAGTAAATTCGGTTCAGGAATTTGGCTTTTTTTCAGCAGAAAGTCAAAAATGTTTTAACCGTTCGATCAGCAAGCGGTTCTCTTTCCCCATCGGTTTTTTCTAATTTACATATGCAAATTATGGTTTAGATTTACACGATCAGCAAGCGGTTCTCTTTCCCCCTTGTTTTTTTCTAATTTACATATGCAAATTAGGGTTTCGATTTGTATTCGGACAAATTTTTCAATCTTTGGATTCAGCCAAATCCTAAAAAGATGGAGTCAGCACAAAGAGTTGTCAGACCATGAATGCAATCCCCTCCAAATGGGCACATCTGTTTGTTTGCAAAGAGAAAGTGAAAAATTGCCAGCGCACGGTTTGCCTTTAAAAATAATTATTACAAAAAATTAGGTGTTAGTACCACATTTTACACAAAATATGTAAGCTCATGTGCCACGTCCAGGCCCCTCACTGTACGTGAGTCCTACACTATCTATTAGCATTCTAAGTTTGTAGTGCATTTAAAATCAAGCCCCTCAGCAACCAATGTGACTGAGTAGTAAGACCAACAGTACACTTACCCTTAAAGGACCAGTAACATCAATTATTTTTTTTTAAATTTGTTAGTATAGAACAAAAAAAAAAACAATCGCTAAGTCTTTATTATGAAATAACTTACCGAAACTCCGCTTGGCGTTCCTCTTCAAAAAAGGTGACACTTCAGCGATCCATCATGCGGCGCTCCATTTCTCCTCCCTGGCTATCTCCTATAAGGAAGGCAGGGAGGAGAAATCAAGTGCCGCACGATGGATCGCCAGGTCGCCTTGCGATTTAAAATTTTAATTTGTCTTTGTGGTTTTTTTTTGTTTTATACTAACGATTTTTTTTTAAAAATTATGTTACGGGTCCTTTAAAGGACAAGGAAAGGCTTTTCCTGCATTTATCTTTATCCCATAGGGGGCCCCTGCATGTACCTGATTGCTGAAATAATTTTTCAAAAAAACGCTCCTGTCTCTGATAGTGCCAACTCAAATTTAACCGTGTTTCTCCTCACTTGGCGCCTCAATGTTTATTTCAGTGACGTTATAAAGATGGCGCTCTCAAACTAAATGCGCATGCGCCAACAATATTCCCCTCGATGAATGCGAGCAGAGAGAAGAGGATAAGGCAGAGCTGGCAGCACACAGATAGATTGCAGAAGGAGGCAGGAGCTGCAGTGAAATAAACACTGATCGTCTGCAGGCAGGTAATAAGGACTTAATGATCTGTGTTTTTTGTGTTTAGCTCCACATGTTACCATGATTACCACCGTTTCCTGCTCCAATTGGTGTGCGGTTGAAAAGAAATAGAAGGCAAGCTCCCGAAGATTTGAAATGCACATGCGCTACCTGTTACTTTGCAGATCTGTGCATGACCAAGAGTCTTGGTCTTGCTGAAATCGCCAGGCATCATGGGACTTTTTCTTAATGTAGTTAGCGGTTTTGTGTACACTGCAGTGATTAAACTCACAAAGAGCTTATTACAGAAGACAGATGCCATCACTAACAGGTAGACTTTTTAATAGAAGTAAACTTGTTGATAGCCTTTCCTTGTCCTTTAACTCAGAAGCTCTAGTGAGAAAGCAGGGAGCTTTTAAGCCCCATTCCATTAACATACACCTGTACATCATTCCCTGTTTTAAAGGTTGAACAGGCAAAATGTGGCTACAATTTGTTCATCTGTCTTGTTTGGCCCACCAAGTAGGTGGCTACATTGGGCAAAAATTCACACATTTGGGAACCTTGTAAAATGCTTTATCCAACAATATTAAAGTACAAATTTACCAGATTCATCAAGTTTTAGTGGAAAACGACCACTGAACATTGAAGACAGCATGGAGTCTTTAAAGCGGCAAAGAGATTCCCGTCTTGCAGTGAAAAAGCAGCCTCCCACATTGAGTCGAAGTACATCAGACACTTCTTTAGAAGTATTTCTTTCTTCCATCATGACATACTGTAAATGTTAAAAGAAAACAAAATCTGTTAAAATCTCTATATTTCTATGTATCTGTTAACTGTTTTCCGATTGCAGCCATGCTAGTGTCAGCTGAGACACTCTCACTAGCTTACTGACTATTGCAGCTCTTCTTTCCACTGAACTAAAGAGATCAATAATAATAATCGACCCTCTTCTACAAGTCCATTTGAATGAATCAGATCTTCCAAGTCTTGAATTTTAAAGCCTTGCAGTTTGCCTTTGCTATAAAAAAAAGATTCAGCGTAGGAGAGATAATGTACATGCACATGATCCCTCATTGTTTTAGAGAAGTCCTAGTAGTCAGTCCTGAAGAAAGCCGTGCCAGAGACTGCTCAGGAAACCCAATGTAACAATAGCGGAACAATTACAGCTCATGTTGCGACACCAAGGTTAGACAGCCAAGTCATCACACCAGATATTTCACTTCTACGTTTATATTACATACCTATCAGAATGCAGATTTGAATTTTCTCTTGTGACAGGCAGATTTCATTTAACAAGAGGACGGATCACAGGGATGCTTCTCTGGCAGCTGAAAAACAGAGGCCATGGGTCATAGGCCTATGGTTAACCGGTTTTTATTATCTTAAAGGAAAACTATACCCCCAGAATGAATACTTGAGCAACAGATAGCTTATATCAAATTAAGTGGCATATTAAAGAATCTTTTCAAACTTGAATATATATTTAAGTAAATATTGCCCTTTTACATCTCTTGCCTTGAACCACCATTTTGTGATGGTCTGTGTGCTGCCTCAGAGATCACCTGAACAGAAATACTGCAGCTCTAACTGTAACAGGAAGAAGTGTGGAAGCAAAAGACAGAACTCTGTCTGTTAATTGGCTCATGTGACCTAAGAAGTATGGTGTTTGTGTGCATGGTGAATGATACGATCCCATTTATTAAAATGGCTATTTTCTATTTATTTACATGAAGCAGGGTTTTACATATGAGCTGTTTTATGTAATATCTGTTTATAGAGATCTACATAGTTCTGGGGGTATAGTTTTCCTTTAATGCGGGCCAGTTCCCAAATGGAAGTTCCATGTGGTTGAGTAAAGGTTAGCAGAATACAGAGCTGTCATTATAATAACACTGCTGTTTTCAGAGGGGCTCAGACAGGTGTAGCATGTGCCTGAGCTAATTATGAATTACTAAATAATTATAAGACCCCCCTATGGCATCCTGAGACAGAGATCTAGGATGAAGTGCCAGGAAGAATGCATTGGCTGCCAGTGCACTGATATTTACTAGCCCTATGGCATTGAATTATCTGAATTAGGATTTCAATTGACTTCTACTGATAAACGTGTCAGCAAAGCAGACTCTGAACAAAGCCCAGGAACCCGCCGCTCTAAGTTAAAGCAACCCGGACAGACTCCTATAAAGCCGCCAGATATATGGAAACCGGCAAAAACATTTCGAAACCAACCCCGGGACATTAACGCTGCGCGTACCTAATAGTGACAATAACAAAAGTGACGCTCAAGACAACAGACAGGCTCCTGTAGGCCGCGGTTTGGAGTAGCGTCACCGACGAGGCACAGCCTAGGCCAATTGACCAATAGGAACGATTGGGGCGGGATTTAGTTGGTTCGCCGGAAGGATGGAGCAGTTACAGAAATGAAGTGATTTAAGCGCTAGGTTGTCGCTGCAGAAGTGATACATTTTCTACTTGTATCCATGCTGCACCGTATTCACAATTTTGGCATATCTGCGGCTGCCACCAATTGCCTCTTATGTTGCCAACGGTTTACCCTGAATAATAAAAGGTGCGCAACTGCGCTTTTTAAATCAATTAGACCATTTAGGCCTCAATATGTACCTCAGACGGCAGCTGCCCAGAAGTTACATGGGGCGGCAAAACGCCGCTCCTGGTAACTTTAAGAGCCGAATTTACGGTTTTTAAACCTGAAATTTGGCTTTTCAAACGCAATTTCGCTCTCTGCACTAGCAATGCACATTTCGAACGCCGCCTCAGGCGGCATTAAGGGCCTGAAACGCGCCTGTATACAGCTCTGGCACCTGTTGGCGGCTTCTTGATTGTGAGACTGCTGTAAGCTAACGGTTATCTTACCTTGGTCCAGTGTCGGACTGGCCCACCAGGATATAGGGTTGCCACCTTTTCTAGAAAAAAATACCGGCCTTCCTATATAGTTAACTTTTTTCCCTATTAATAACATTGGGATCAACCATCATTTTTACCGGTCAGGCCGGTAAAATACCTGCCAGGTGGCAAACCTACCGGGATACCAGGAAAACTCCCGGTACACTGCACTTCTGTTTGTTGTATCCTGTTGTTGTAACAGTTCAAATTAAAAAAAGGTTAAAACTTTTAAACGTTTATAAGCTGTGTTTTATGTTTTGCGGCTCCAGACTATTTTTCTTTAGTGGAAGAGGGGGCAAAATGGCTCTTTTGATAGTAAAGGTTGCTGACCCTTGCTCCTAATTCACGTTAGTACTGCCCATCATTAGTAAGCGAGGCTTTAAGTGTCCAGCTTTGATTACTTTTTATCAAATAAATAGCAGTATTTTTAAGCTTATAGGTTCTAATACTTCATTTTCATGAGGGGCACCTCTTCTTAGTGCTCAAGCTAAGCCTGTGTCCCCAGTAGCTCTAGTTTCTAATCCCACCAAGTAGACACTGCCCTGCATGTGCCATTGTACAACTTTATAAAATGGAACCGTCCTACTTACAGTTTCTATCCTTTTCTATGAGAGTTCTTTTTGATAGGGGACCACAAGGCTGCCTGTGGTAGCTTTCTATTCTCTGGTATATGGGAATAGCTTTAATTCAAACTTGTAAAATCAAGAACTGTTTGGTATTTAAAGGGATTCTGTCATGATTTTTATGATGTATTTTTTTTTATTTCTAAATTACACTGTTTACACTGCATTCTAATTTATTGTACAATAGAACATTTAATCCCTGAACCAGCAAGTGCATTTTTGTTCAGTTGTATATTGGTGTGTAGGCATCTATCTCAGGTCATTTTGCCTGGCCATGTGCTTTCAGAAAGCGTCAGCACTTTAGGATGGAACTGCTTTCTGTCAGTCTGTTGTTTCTCCTACTCAATGTAACTGAATGTGTCACAGTGGGACATGGATTTTACAATTGAGTGTTGTTCTTATATCTACCAGGGAGCTGTTATCTTGTGTTAGGGAGCTGTTATCTTTTTATCTTCCCATTGTTCTGTTGTTAGTCTGCTGGGGGGGGGGGGGTGTTAGATGATTTCACTCCAACTTGCAGTACAGCAGTAAAGATGACTGAAGTTTATCAGAGCACAAGTCACAGACTTGGGGCAGCTGGGAAACTGACAATATTTCTAGCACGGAGCACAGCAAAACATTTTTGACAATGCCCAATTTATGGCCACACCCACTAATTACCATGTTCATTTTACCAACTTTGGCAGGTTATGAAAGTTTGAACACATTTCTGGGAGTTTAGGGCCATGTGTTATAGCAGTTTTGCTAATGAAGGTGAAATTGCCCTTTAAAGAACAATGAAAGTCTAAAATAGAATAAGGCTAGAAATGCTGTATTTTGTATACTAAACATAAGAATGAACTTACTGCACCACAAGCCTAATCAAACAAATGATTTATGCTTTCAAAGTTGGCCACAGGGGGCTGTCATCTTGTAACTTTGTTAAACGTCTTTGCCTGACCCTGACCCTGCACATGCTCAGTGTGGCCTGGGCTGCTTAGTGATTGTCATAAACAAAGCTGCTTGGATTCTGCATGGCTGGGAAGTAAGGCGGGGGCTCCCCCTGCTGTTCATAAGTATGATTGTTTCCCTGCTCAGCAGTTAGGGACCATCTGACAATTCCTATCCACAGTAGTAAATGAAGGGAGAATTTCACTGCATACAGTCAGGTTTCTTATAAAAACAGTACACATTTTTTAATTAAAGTATATTGGAGATAGGTTTCTTTTTCATTAAAGAAAGTAAATATGGGATTTTAATTTTTTTGCCTTTCCTTGTCCTTTAAACTGTGCGTCACAGTTCTCCCAAGAGACTTGCTTATCTTAAATATATTAAAGTCAATGGGTGTTATTTCTTGTGGCAACTATTTTTTTGTCTTGGTGACAATTTTGTCTCAGAGACATTTGTCGCAGTCAATTTTTGCATAAAAATTTGCAGATGGCGTAATGTGTAATTTTGCCATAAACCATTCCTGGCAAAAAAATTAGCTCATGACTACTGCGCCTACCACAGTGCCAGGTATAAAATAAAATCACAAGTGAGAGGGCTTTGGGGAATTAATATGGTTCCATAAATTGCAGTGTGGAAGCAATTCTTGCGATAGATATCTCGGATCCCATTTGAATGCTTACCTGTGGTTACCACTTTCAAATATTCAGGCTACATGGCTAAGAAAAAGTGTTTGGTTTTTTTGTATGTGGTTGACCTTCAAAGTCTAACTTTCTGTGCAATCATAAAAAAAATAGGCGACAGTGTGAATTTAAAACAGAAAAAGCTGCTTGACTGAACTAAGTGGAAGAAAAGGATGCTGGAAACTGTAGTTGTACATGAGAGGTCCCTCCGCTTTAAACAAAACAGAGATTTTTTGCCCGTATAGTGCAGTATATTTATGATGAAGTTGGCCAGCTTAAATGTATTGCAGTATATGGACCAACAATCCCTGTTTTGTATAAAGGGTAGGGCACATTTTAGAGCAGCTTATAGGACAAGGTTCTAAACTAAAAAGTAGGCTAGAAATGTTGTACATTGTGTTTTGTGCTTCTTTACCAGCCCAAGGCAACCACAACCCTTTAGCAGTAAAGATCTGTGTCTCCAAAGATGCCCCAGTAGCTCCCCGTCTTCTTTTCTGCTGATTCACTGCACATGCTCTGTGCTGATGTCACTTACTGAGCTTAGGGACCCACTCACAATATACAGTACACATAACTTTCACAGTTAGTGATGGGCGAATTTATTTGCCAGGTGCGAATTGGCGGCGAATCTCTGCATTTTCGCCGCCGGCGAATAAATTTGCAAAATTGCCGACAATTCTAGGCGCACATTGAATTTAATGGGTGTCAGAATTGTTTCACAAATTTTTTCGGCGAAGCGAAACAGGAGAAATTTGCCCATCACTAGCCACAGTATACGGCTGATTAGTAATTAATATGGATAATGACTATATAGCAGCACAGAAACAAGTGCAATTAGCATCAGAATGTAATAATCAGCCCTGTAGCATCAGCTTATATTACAGACAAACCTCATTTTCTGCTTGATAACTTGCGTCGACCCCTAAGCTTAGCTTCTCAACAGCTGCTCAGAGCCCACTGAGCATGTGAGTGTCGCAGACACTTTCCACGATGGTGACCCCCTGTGACAAGTTAGAAGTCCTGGATCATTGCTGCTATTGGCAAGCTGAAATTTAGGTTTGTGCAATAGGTTCAGTATATAAAACGTGGCATTTTAAGCCCTTTTCATTTTAGGGTTTAGTTCTCCTTTAAAGGAGAACTAAATCCCCTACCATAAGCCCCACTAAGCTTTCAGACATTACCCCCCTCCCCGCGATGTGCTTTAGTGTAACAAAAAAAAAAAATCCATAAAAAATTCTCACCCTTAAATGCAGAGAATTGCAGCGGAGCTCCTGGTCGCCATCTTGTGGAACTTTGTGTAGTCTTTGGGTCATGCTCAGTTCAGCCTAGTCAGGAATTGGCTTTGACTGTGCATTTGCAAATAAGTGTTCAGACCGGAAGACTATATGAAGATTGGCAAGATGGTGACAGGGAGCTCCATTACGTTGCATTTAAGGGTGGTAATTTTTTAAAGCGTTTTTTTTTTTTTTACACTAAAGCACATCGCAGGGAGGGAGAGGGGGGCAATGCCTGGAACACATAGACCATGTGGTGACTTGATGCTAGTCTGTTTGATCTGTTTTCATTTTATGTTGTAAGACTCTCTCACTATAGGGTGGCCCACAATAAAACTTCCCCCATTTTTGCACCCTCAGTTAATTAGGGGGCAACATGTGGGTAGCACATGGGCTCCACATCTATGCTCCTCATACATATGCTATTCATTAGGTGCTAGAAGCAATGCCTATAACATTAGCCTTGTACTTACCATTTGTCTAGGGCTCCTTTGCCCAGGATTGCTCTGCATATTGTGCCAGATGTGCTTTTAAAGGTTTAACCAGTGTTAGGGCTCTGAGTGGAGCTGCTCAGCAGTATGTTGCACTGATCGGCACAATTTTGTCACACAGTGCTTGCACCCAGCAATAAAAAATTGCAATTGCAACTTTTTACCTGAAAAGGGAACTATAACGAAATTTTAAATTTAATATAAGCTTCAGCATAATGAAATAAGAAACTTTCTACATACAATCAATAATAAATTCTGTACTGTTTCTGAAATAATCAAGTTAATCTAAACTATCCCTCTCTCAGCATCTGTTTCTCTTCATTCTCTCTTGCTGCAGCAGTTGGGTGTCAGATATTCATTATCAGTTAGATAGAATATATCTTATAAGGGGCTCGTTTTGCCTAGAAGATGTATCAGAGCTCACTCTATTAAAATCACCAGACATCATGTCTCTCTACATGCAGGATTTGTGCAAAAGGCAATTATTTTGTTAGATTTTGTTTGTACTGGAATCAGTTATTTGAATGAAGTCTAATACATTTTCTAAGAAAGTGAGCCCCCCATAAGATATATTGGATCTAACTGTCAATAACTATCTGACACCCAACTGATGCATGAAGATAGAATAAAGAGAAACAGATGCTGAGAGAGGGTTAGTGAAGATAAACTTTATTATTTCAGAGATGGTGCAGAATATTTAATTGATCGTATTTACAAAGTTTCTTATTTCAGTATGCTGAAGCTTATATTAAATTTTCATTTTTGCGATAGTTCCCCTTTAAATCGAACACAAAACATGTTGTACATAAATGATATATAGTGAGAGAATTTTTACACATAACCATACACTATAACATAAACATATAACATAAAGTCTCTTGGGGGCACATTTACTAAAGGTCGAAGTGAATTCGAAGTGAATTTTCGAATTCAAAAACTTCGAATTTCGAAGTAAATTTTGGGTACTTCGACCACCGAATAGGCCAAATTCGACTTCAATTCGAATTGAAAAAACTTTGGATATTCGACCATTCGGAAATCTGTCTGTTTTAAAAAACGTTGACCTTGACACTTCAAACGATTTCTACGATCAATGGGAGGATGACCAGTGGGCTTGTAAAGCAATGAAACACTAAAATACTATGGGGCAAATTTACTAAAGGGAAAGTGACTAACGCTGGCGATAATTCGCCAATTTAACGGTCGCTGGCATAACTTCGCCCTTAGACTCTAGCGCTACTTTGCAGTCTTACGCCAGGTGAAGTTTCACTCTGGCGAAAGAGCGTTACTTCAAATTCACTAAGATTTGGAGTTTACTGAACGTTACCTCTTGCGCCAGACTTGCCTTCGCCACCTCAGACCAGGCGAAGTGCAATAAAGTAGATAGGAGTTCCTCAAAAAATAGATGCGACTTCCCAAAAAACGCTTGCGACTTTTCATTTTTCAGGGTGATAGGCTGCAAAAGATCGTACATTTTTTCTGGAGTACCCGGCTTCCCCCCTACATTTCCTAACATATAGCACATAAACTATACAGTGGGCTCATGTGTAGGGCAATATAACAACTTTATTTTATTTTATTAAGGTTCCCTGGGCTTGTGTAGTGTAATGTATTTGCTGCAACATATACGGCCATTCAACTTTAACTTCCCGCCGTATGCAAATTAGCCAACGCTAGGACAACTTTGCTTCGCTTGCCGCAGTAACACTAGCACAACTTTGCCAGCATTCGGCGCCCGGGACGCAACTTTGGATTTTAGTGAATTAGTGTTGTCCTGGCTAATCTACGCCTGGCGAAGTGTTGCGATGTGAGCGCAGCTGTCGCTGGTGAATTTCGGAGGTTAGTGAATTTGCCCCTTAGCATGTATAGAAGTTAGGTCAACTGACCAGAAACAGCACTATACATTTTTTTTCTTGAGATTTTTATATTATACAAAAGGAGCAGGGTAAAAATAATACCAAAACATGGTTGTTTGTTTATTGTATGCATTTGACAGTTTAAACCACCAGTCAGTAAGGACTACAGGTATGGAATGAGTTATCCAGAAACCCATTATCCAGAAAGTTCTTAATTACGGGAAGGCCATCTCCCATAGACTCCATTATAATTACATGACTCAAATGATTTCCTATTTCTCTGTAATAAGAAAACAGTAACTTGTACTTGATCCCAACTACGATATAATTAATCCTTATTGGAAGCTAAACATTTTTGTTTTTTAATTATTTTTAAATAGACAAGATATGGAGTTCCAAATTATGCAAAGATCCCTTATCTGGAATACTGGATAACAGGTCTCATACCTGTATAAGGAAAAGGTTTTATTAAGAGCTCTTACATACACACTACAGAACATAATACTATAGTCAGGCAGAGAAAATAGTTTTGACATTCAGAAATTATGTCTTAAACATACGTTATAACAAATAAGGGAAATTTGTGCTCACCACTAATTTTTAAAACCATTAGGCGGGGGTGCAATGAGGCTGTGACCACAAAATACATATTGACAAATACAAGAGTCCTCTGCACTCAACCCATTATCAATATATTTAAAGGACAAGGAAAGTCTAAAATAGAATAAGGCTAGAAATGCTGTATTTTGTATACTAAACATAAGCATGAACTTACTGCACCACAAGCCTAATCAAACAAATGATTTATGCTTTCAAAGTTGGCCACAGGGGGCTGTCATCTTGTAACTTTGTTAAACCTCTTTGCCTGACCCTGACCCTGCACATGCTCAGTGTGGTCTGGGCTGCTTAGTGATCGTCAAACAAAGCTGCTTGAATTCTGCATGGCTGGTAAGTAAGGCGGGGGCTCCCCCTGCTGTTCATAAGTATGATTGTTTCCCTGCTGAGCAGTTAGGGACCATCTGACAATTCCTATCCACACCAGTAAATGAAGGGAGAATTTCACTGCATACAGTCAGGTTTCTTATAAAAACAGTGCACATTTTTTAATTAAAGTATATTGGAGATAGGTTTCTTTTTAATTAAAAGAAAGTAAAAATGGGATTTTAATTTTTTGCCTTTCCTTGTCCTTTAAGACAGAGACACTTTGTGCATACTGCTACTGAAAAATGCCTTACCCTTTAAACAAAACAGGGATTGTTTGTCCATATATTGCAATATATTTAAGCTGGCCAACTACGTCAAAGTCATCCCATATCTGGCCAGTCCTATGCTCAATTTTATCTGATTCATTAAGAATTCAATTGCTTCATTATACATTTTACACAGGGACTAATGGGTCCGTTTACTAAGCGCAGTAAAAATATGCGCACAAAAAACAGACAAATTTGTTGCCAAATATATTTTCGCCAGTTTACTAACCTGCGGTAAATAAAAATGTGCAATTTTTTTGTGCAAAAATATGTTTTCGCCAGTTATTGCTGAAAATAACGCTATGTACACATTAATGGTCGGTTTACTAAACAGCGAAATGTGCAAAAAACAAAATGTACGCAAGAATATTCGCAAAATTTTACCGCCACCTATGTAGTGGCGTAAAAGTATTTTTTCACCAGAAAATTCTCAAGGGGCAGGAAATATCCCATAATACTTTTTTTTTTTACCCATCATTCTTTGCTGACAGAAGAGAGATCTGTAGCTATTGCTGACAGGATGTTTTGGCTTCTGCTTCTATCTGGTGCAACAGCAGCAGCTTCAGCTCAGAGTCGTATTATTGGCAGCGGCATCACAGTCCAAGGATTTGTCAGTCTCTACGCTTTTTTGGTTTCATTGTAATTGGCTACATTAAACTGTGCATTTCTATGAAGCAAAGAGATTGACTGGAATGATTTCTTGTTCATATGATTCTATTGGCAGAAGGGTTTATATGATGCATAAATGTTTGATTGGTGTCACTCTGGTGATGTTCTGTTGGATGGTATAATCATCAGTCAATAAAGTTTATGACTTTTGAAGATGCATTTCTGGCCATAAATGTCACAGTAATAATTGCTATAATAACCGCCATAAAACAAGACTATTTTATAGCATAAATATTCGCAAAAACGGCATTTGTCTCCAGAAAATCGCAACTCGCTAAAATTACCGCTGGTAATTACCGATGGTTCGCTAACGTAGTTACCGCAAGTGATCGCAATGACTTCTGAGTGCATCGCTGTTTAGTAAACGTAGTCACTGCGAATATTCTGTCGGAAAAATATTCTCAGCGATAACATGTGGAAACTTAGGGGCCCATTTACTTAGCTCGAGTGAAGGAATAGAGGAAAAAAAACTTTGAATTTCGAATGATTTTTTTGGCTACTTTGACCATCGAATGGGCTACTTTGACTTGAACGATTCGAACTAAAAATCGTTCGACTATTCGACCATTCGATAGTTGAAGTACTGTCTCTTTAAAAAAAAACTTCGACCCCCTACTTCACCACCTAAAACCTACCGAAGTGCAATGTTAGCCTATGGGGAAGGTCCCATAGGCTTTCTAATGTTTTTTTGATCGAAGGAAAATCGTTCGTTCGATGGATTAAAATTTTTCAAGTCAAAGGATTTAATCGTTTTAGTTTGTTCGAACTTTTTGCGCTAAATCCTTCGACTTCGATATTCGAAGTCGAAGGATTTAACTTCGACAGTTGAATATTGAGGGTTAATTAACCCTCAATATTCGAACCTATGCAAATCTGCCCCCTAAAGTCAAATCGGTTGCCCTTTTATTAGACACCAGTGGGATCACCTGACTATAGCTGGGAAGGGTGGGAGCTACAACATGGAGCTGGTCACTGCTCCTGTATAACTATAACAAACAAGAGAAAGTTGTGCTCTACTACTACAGCCAGATATGGGATGACTTTGACGTAGTTGGCCAGCTTAAACATATTGCAATATTTGGACAAACAATCCCTGTGTTGTTTAAAGGGTAAGGCATTTTTATTAGCTGTATGCACAAAATGTCTCAATGTCTTAAATATATTGATAATGGGTTGAGTGCAAAGGACTCTTGTATTTGTCTTAAACATACGTGTTAATATTAAATATTACGAGAGGTAAATGAAGTGCTCATGCCAGGTCCTTGATTTTTTGCATCCTTTATAGAATAAAACACATTCTCTTTAGAATAAACACACTCTTTCTTAGTTACAAATGATGGTAGCTAAAACACTACCTATAGTTTAATTTCTGCAGCAACTGCAGTAGACACAATTTAAAAAAAAAACGGTGACATTTTACCATTAAACGACATCACACTATTGTTCAATAAAAGTGAACAAAACCCCCCCCCCAGATATTTCTGTTTGTTCAGACGATAAAATCATCTGGTATACATTAAACAGTTTATCCAATGCTCTATATACAGTTAAATTAACAATGTGCACATTACATGTATACGTTCATAATGCATACTTAAGAAAAATATATTTCCTCTTTCCACAGCAAAATATTCCAGAAAAAAACCCTGAATTGCTGTGGTTTAAAATGGCTACATTATTCCTTCAGTACCTTAAAGAGAATATAATATAATCTTTCTAAAATGTAAAAAAAAAAAAACACCTGAAATGCGGTTAATTTAAAACTCCTTTTCTTAGGGGTCAATGTAGCTGGGCATGAAGTTCATATTTTTCGCAGAATTTATCTGTAAACGGTATACAGGTTAGATATTCACACCATTCACACTTGACTGGGTACACTTTAAATAGAACGACTAAACCTGAAAAAAGACCAAAGAATATTAAAAGGGATATGATAATCTGGCATCGTTTGCGGTACATGTCAAATTTGCCAAAGCTAATGTAAGGGAGAAATGCAAAGGATAAGAAGAAGCCGCTGACAAAGCCAGCAAAATGAGCAAAATTGTCGATCCAAGGCAGGAGTCCAACGGTGAACAGGAAAATGACGACTGCAGATAGCTTGAAAAAGGCTCTCCATGGTCTTGCAAGGATTTGCCAGCTTTGGATGAGTTCCACGAAAAGGCACGCCAAAATTCCAAATTGTGAGCCAGCAGGTCCCACCTACATAAAGAACATTGTTATACCGCTCATATCACTCATCTGTTTATACGTAGTGCATGTGGTGCTACTTTATCAATGGTGTTATAATCAATGTCAGATTTAGGAATAAAATTGAATAATCATACAGGATCTGTTATCTGAAGTACTAGGAGCTGGGGGTGTGCGTTCATTCTACATCTTGTTATACCTCTACTAAACTATCTGCACTTCAATATTTAAAGGGGTTGTTCACCTTTGAGTAAACTTTTAGGGGCCGATTCACTATGGGTCGAATATCGAGGGTTAATCAACCCTCGATATTCGACTAGGAATTAAAATCCTTCGACTTCGAATATCGAAGTCGAAGGATTTAGCGCAGATAGTTCGATCGAACGATCGAAGGATAATTCCTTCGATCGAACGATAAAATCCTTCAAATCGAACGATTCGAAGGATTTTAATCCAACGATCGAAGGAATATCCTTCGATCAAAAAAAGTTAGCCAAGCCTATGGGGACCTTCCCCATAGGCTAACATTGACTTCGGTAGCTTTTAGATGGCGAACTAGGGGGTCAACGTTTTTTTAAAGAGACAGTACTTCGACTATCGAATGGTCGAATAGTCGAGCGATTTTTACTTCGAATCCTTCGATTCGAAGTCGTAGTCAAAGGTCGAAGTAGCCCATTCGATGGTCGAAGTAGCCCAAAAAAAACTTCGAAATTCGAAGTTTTTTACCTTTGAATCCTTCACTCGAAGTTAGTGAATCGGCCCCTTAGTATGATGTAGAGAGTAATATTCGGAGACAATTCGCAATTGATTTTCATTATTTTATTATTTGTGGGTTTTGAGTTATTTAGCTTTTCTATTCAGCAGCTCTCCAGTTTGCAATTACAGCAATCTAGTTGATTTACATAAGAGACTAGTATATGAATAGAAGAAGAATGAAAAAAGTTATAAAAGTAGTAATAACAATAAGGGGCAGATTTACATAGGGTCGAATATCGAGGGTTAATTAACCCTTAATATTCGACTGCTGAATGTAAATCCTTCGACTTCGAATTAGTTGGATCGAACGATTAAATCTTTCGAATCGTTCGATTCAAAGGATTTTAATCCATCAATCGAATGATTTTTCTTCGTCAAAAATATTCAAACGTTTTTTCGTTTGATTCGAAGTCGTAGTCGAAGGTCGAAGTAGCCAATTCGATGGTCTAAGTAGCCAAAAAAAACATTCGAAATTCTAAGTTTTTTTTTATTCTATTCCTTCACTCGAGCTAAGTAAATGGGCCCCTAAATGTGTAGCCTTACAGAGCATTTTTTTTAGAAGGGGTCAGTGAACCTATTTTAAAGCTGAAAAGAAGACGGCAAATAATTCAAAACCTATAAAAAATAAATAATGATGACCAATTAAAAAGTTGCTTAGAACAGGTCATTCTATAACATAATAAAAGTTAACTTGAAGGTGAACCAGTTTGCAATTAATGTATTTCGTTATCATGGGAATGCTGGGATAAGTACTTATTATTTTAGCAGGACAAAGAATTGTTTTTTCAATGCAAATTTAACATTGAACCCAAATTGTATCAAATCTAAGTCAGCTGCCATTTTGGAGCTAGGAAGCCATCTGGACATTATTTTTTCATTAGCGAATACTGTACTAAAAGTATAGCAAGCTGGGCAGATGTGCCTGCCTGTCTGTCTTCTATATTTCATAAACCTGTAATCAAGAAAGATCTGAAATATGGCAATGACATTTCCCATGGAGTCTGATTAAAACAAGCAATTCTTCATTTTAAACAGATTTCCTTTAGACAATACCTTTTACTGTTTACTAAACTGTCATAAATACAGTATACACTGATGACTAAACAATCCGGATAATGTTTCAGCTACATAGTTAATATAATTTGGGTTGAAAACAAAAGGCCCTCAAGTTCAACCTTTCTAAATGACCCCATAACAACTCCATATCCAGAAAAACCTATTTCCCATACATGAAACAGGAATCAGAGATGCATACCTCCCAACATTTTGGAAGTAAAAAGAGGGACAAAAAATTTTTTTCGCAGCAATTTTTTTGACCACACCCCTTTCTGTGGCCACACCCCCTAATGACCATGTTTGTTTAACAAAATTTGGCAGGTTATGAAAATTTGAAAATATTTCTCCTTATCTAAACTGTGTTTTGTGTCTCAAAATTTTTACAAAATATCTTATTTGCACCTGTTAGCTGTTCTGGGCTCTCTGCTAAAAGCCAATTAAGTGAGAAACTTCGTTTCTTTTTCTGGCTGTTCAGTGCAGAGAAAAGAGGGACTTTCCAGTACAAATGAGGGACTGCGGGTTGAGCTGTCAAAAGAGGGACTGTCCTTACAAAAAAGGGACAGTTGGGAGGTATGGAAATGGTATACCTAAATGCCATACAATATAACAAGCTGCTGCTGAATTTACAGAAAGCAAAATTAATTTGATACTTCAGTAGGTATTATTGTAAATTTACTGGCAAAACGGATATTATAAATTGCCACTCTGGGATTGGTACTGTTGTTATAGCTTCTTAGCTGCTTCATTCCTAGCATCTCCAGGCTGAACACTACAGCCACGCTGCTAAATGTACTAATGCACCAAATATATGATAGACAAAAAAAGATTATTAGTGACCCATACTATTTTGGGTGGTGGGACACTAGTAAAGACAGGGCAGCTACAAATCATAATAATCTCATGAAGCAATAACTATCAATATCTGCTGTAAAATTATACACACATTGGCCTCCATTGGCAATGCATAAAATTGGCAGCATGTGCATGTAGGGTGTATGGCTAAATAACAGCACCAGGACTAATAGTTAGGGGTTATTTATTAAAGTATGAATGCCAAAAACTAAAAATTCAAGTTTATAATACTCCATCTTCAACCTGTCGAGGTCCTGTAGAAGTCAATATCAAGTCAATATCAAGGTCCTATTCGCAATTTGGATCGTACAAAACCCAGTGCAGACCATAATATCTCCAAACATTACAGGCTTTTCCGCCAAATTCGCGAAAAAATCTGAGTTTTCGGGCATCAAATCCGAAAAATTATTACTAGCCAAAAAAGTTGCGGCTTTTCCTGATCTGTTTTTTTTATGATAAATAAGGTAAATCGTAGATTCTAGTTTGGTCTGACTTTTTTTTTATTAAAAACATGAGAAAAAATTGGATTTGGATAAATAACCCCCTTAAAGTTTAGCCACTTTAAATATAGCCATTTCTACTATAATTATGTATTGGAAGATGCATTTCAGGCCATACAACACTCCACATAATTTGTCCTTTCAAAACCAAGGCTGGGAAGTATATCCCGTCAATAGAAAATAAGCAAGGTCAGTACCTCAGCCTTGTAGGGCAGGAAAATAGCACTAGTTAGATTTCCAGTAATTCCACTCAGTATATAAATAATGGATATTCTATGCCAACCAGCCAGCTTTTCCAAATCCCTCAGTATTGTCATCTGAAAACAGACAGAAACCAAACAGTGCAAGATTCTGTAGAAAAAAAAACCAAAAACAGAGAAAAAAACAAGTTAATGTATGCAGTTTTGCATAATGAAAAATGTCATTGCAAGCAACTTTCCAATAGATATTAATTATGTTTTTCAGTCGTTAATCGGAAATGTTACTGAAAATTTCCATTATACATTCATTTAAATTTGTCAGTGAATTTAAAGTAATTTAAAAGTCTACTAGCAATTCATGAAAACATCAAATAAACCCAATAGGCTGTTTTTGCTTCCAATAAGGATTAATTATATCTTAATTTGGATCAAGTACAGTGTACTGTTTTATTATTACAGAGAAAAAAGATTATTTTGATATAATGGAGTCTATGGGAGACAGCCTTTCTGTAATTTGGAACCTTCTGGATAACGGGTTTCCGGATAACAGATCCCATACCTGTACTGCTTTTAATTGCAGTTCTTGCACTTTTTTGCTGATGTATATGAACTAAATAAATCACTTTTGACACAGTTCAAAGTACTGGTGTGGTCCCTGATATTTTCTCTATTAATGTATTGACCCCAGTGCCAGGGAAGGGTCTTCTGATTAAGCACCCTACACTTCCACAAGTGTCATTTTGTATGGCAGGTTGAGCTTTCCATTATCGAAAATGTTATAAAACAATGAAGCAGAAGCCAGCTTATTAATGAACCTGCAAATAAATCTGACTTCTACTTCATTGCTTTAAGAGTTGGAATGGAAAGTTGTTTACAATTATATTTTCTCTTATTATGCAAAAACTTTTTTTGGGTGAACATCGCTTTTAACCAAAATATTTAGTATATCATGAAATATACAAGTGGCTTTTTAAAGGGCAAGCAATATCTAAAACACCACTGGAATAGATATAAAAATGTAATTATTTACAAACCATATATGCCATGGACATCTTAGGTATTTACTAGAAAAATGTCCAAAAGAGCATAAAAAAGAGCCAGGGGAAAACAGTTATCCCACTATTTACAATAACTGATATTTATATTTGTCAAGGTTTCCCATCATCAGTTGATAAAATATATTTCATCTGTTATGAAAACATTTTTGCTGATGTTTTGAATTGAGATTTTGAAATAATTTTGACAATTTCAAATTTCGATAAACTTATGATCTCTTTTTAGGTGGAAAAAAAACATTAGGAAAAAAACACGACTCTAGTAGACAGACAAGGAAAAACTATTCAAAATTATACAGAGAATGTTTTTTTTCATAAGTGCAATTTTTCACAGGAACCATGAAAAATCGATGTCAATTTCAGGAACAGGGTTCTACTGTACTTAGGGGAAAAAATATGTTTGCCTGAAGTCACCCTGGGAAAACTGGTAAACCTGCTCCCCAATAGACATTTTTTTGTAAAAAAAAAAAAAAAAAAATGATGTGCATTTTTGCCCTGCTACTGTGTTACTAATAAGGGCGAAAACACAAGTGACTATTGGTCGCCACAACTTGCAGTGACTTTGTTTAAAAAAAAAAACTTGATCACAGCTACTGATCGCGGCAAGTAAACAACAAAAGGTTACTGCACAACTCGCTGTGATGAATCACTGGCACTATAACAATCAGTCGCCGTGATCCAGCCCAAAAGTCGTGGCAGGTGTGTCTTTGTCCTAATACATCAAGAAAAACTGTAAAACAAGAAAACTCTTGCTAATTGTCCACACATTTTGAAAAAACAAAATTCTAGATTCAATTCTAGATTCAAAAGAAAACACTCAAGCACTGCAGGGATCCCCAACCTTTTTCACCTGTGAGCAACATTCAGATGTAAAAAGAGTTGAGGAGCAACACGAGCATGAAAAATGTTCCTGAATGGAGCCAAATAAGGGCTGTGATTGGCTATTGGTAGCCCCTTTGTGGACTGGCAGCCTACAGGAGGCTGTTTGGCAGTACATCTGGATTTTATCCAACCAAAACTTGCCTCCAAACCAGGAACTAAGCACCTACTTTGAGGCCACTGAAAGCAACATCCAAGGGTTTGGGGAGCAACATGTTGCTCGCGAGCTACTGGTTGGGGATCAGTGCACTAGAATATAACTCAAAATTTGAGATGATACCATAACTTCTATCCATAGCAAAGCTGTGGATATAGTGAATATAGGCAATGTATTATTAATAAAATTGTGAAGCAATGTACAGACCTGGACAAATGAGAATAAGAACATAGAACAAGATAATAGTAATGCAGTTCATAATGCTGTTTTCATTTTAAACAGTTAGCCATAGCATACCCTGCATGCAGGAACAGAGAAAGCCACAATCTATAAACTTGATCTGGATATTCTGGGTCCAAGAATTGCAGTAGTCCACACACATCATTCATGCAGTGCACCTAAGAATAACAAGACGATTACTATTAGTAATTGGACCATTATTTAAATGCACAGATACAGTAGTAAGGAATAATGGCCCCTTACACTTACAGTCAATATTTCAGTTAGACTCCACCATTTGACACAAACAGGCATTTTGCATACTATTGCAAAACTATGGCCCATTATTTTAGAAACGTGGAAGTATACATACAGAAACATATGAAGATACAGGGTGTTGAAGGAGGCCATAACTTTATTATTTTTTACTGTTTCTGTTCATGACAGCCTATATATGGCAGCCTAAGTCAGAGGTAGGCTAAATGAAAAATTCATTAGAATAGGGTTGCTCCTTTAATGTTGCAGCATACTCGATCTGTTCTCATTCTTCCACAGTGAAAGGAAAAGACAATGGCTTACTACAGTCATGTAAAACAATAAGTAAACTCAATGCACACTTTTTTTACCAAATGTGGATACAGAAATATTTGCTCTTCATTCAAACAGTAAATAGAGCTAAAGATAATGTAAATGAGCAAACAAAAACTGAAAAATTTGATGTTGCGGTTATTTATTCAACCAAAAATATATTCCATTTTCTTCTGTGGAAAAAAGAAGTATACCTCTTTGGTAGACACTACCCCAAGTGGCATCTACATTCTCTGACATTGACTGGAAGAACAGTTTTTTCACTCCTCCATGCAGAATTTCAACTGTGCAATGTTTTGGGAGGTTCTTTCATGTACAGCTTGTTCCATATTCAGCCCTCCCCCCACAGTACCTCCATATTTATAGATCTGGCCTTTGACTTGGCTGTTCTAGAACCCTCCATTTCATGTTGCAGAGTTTCCATGGTGGATTTATTGATACATTAAGGGTCATTGTTATAGTGTGAGGTCCACTTTTGGTGGAGGGTAAGAGCCCTGTTCCTACAGCCTGCCCCACAGTCCATTTCCACTCCACTCTGCACTTCATAGGTATGCCCTGAATACATGTGCTTCCCGAATGAGCACTAAGGGGTGGGATTTTGTTCCCCATAGTGCTCTAGCACTTACAACAAGGACATTAATAGATGAGGCCCTTAATCTCCCAGATGTTGCAATACATTTTAGTACGCATGCAATAGTGATGTGTGGAGTTCAGGTTGAAATTTGGTCAACCAATGCAGTTTAGAGTTGGGTGCGGGTCAGACTGTGGAAGTACACTGCTCCTGATTATTCCCTGTCTTGGAGCCAGAGGCGGCAACATAAGTAGTGTACATGAGATGATGTTGGTACTAGTTGGGAACGGGTCCTACAGTGGCAACATTTTGCAGGTTGGGGTTGAGTATGGGGTAAGGTTTTTTGGGTTAGGGTTAGGTACGGGTTTTCAACAGCATTTAAATCAGGGTTTTCTGTCTGTAGAGAAGCCTGACCCACACATCACTAACACACAAGGCTGGAGTAATAGAATCAGTAGGATTTTATGCTGCAACATTCTTAGAATAATATATCTAAAATTATCAAGTACATGTAAGCTTTTTAGTACCTGTGAACACAATGTAGCTTCTTCATGGAAATATCCTTTCATAAAATCACAGTATTCCCTGGATGTTATTTCACAACTAGAAGAAAAAAAAAATATTGTTTATTATGTCCCTGTTACGTTTCGGATTTGCTCTGTTCCTTCTGTTTGATAGAATCTTAAGATTATGTATTGCAAAAGTGTAAATCAATTTACACTAAGCGATGGTTGTTTTTTTTTTTAAATTCACGATGATGATAAACTGCTCTCAGTGATAATATCCAAATACATACCTTCCTTTTGTACCAATACAACAGGGCCTGCCTGTTATAACGCAGTCCATGTGAAGGTGGTTAGGGAAATTTCCATCGCTGTTTTTTGTGCAGACCTGCAAACATTAAGGGGCAGATTTACTAAGGTTCGAATGGTAAATTCGAATTTTCAAATTTGTTTTGGTCAAAATTTACAATTTTGAATTTTAAACCACCAACTCGAATTTGAATATGAGGTTTATCACATCTCCCTAGAAACAGTTCTAATTCGAATATTCACCACCAGTTTAAAAAATAACATTATTCTGATTATTTAAATATATGGAAAATGTGTTAAGAGAGTACTTACATGCCTGAAGGAAGACTTTTCATCTAAAGTTCAAAAGATATGGCTTGGTAAAGCCAAGGAGCTGAGCTATATACACAACTCAAGCAGCTCAGATAAATGTGTAATAATGTAATGTAAAAGTCCATGAAAACTTAAATAAAGGTAATTTTTTGAAAATTACTTTATGTGATATGGTCCAAAAATGTGGTAAATAAAACTCTACATTACATGTGCATAGCAACATTTTGACAAATTATGCTCAGTTGCCCTTTAGGACATGTTGGTAGCTAAAAAGGAAGTAGGTATGAAAGCTGGCAAGAAATATATATTGTGTGTATACATACCGGCCATTTTGTAATGTCATCAGGCCATTCATGTGGGGGAACTGATGCTGGTTCAGCGCAGAACCTTGGAAAACAAAAGAAATACAGTAAGTGCCATTTATCCAAATCTAAACTGTACATCCAGATTTGTTTTGTTATATTACCACAAATACAGAATCAGAAGAGTAACCTAATGGTTTTAAAAATGAGTGGTGAGCACAACTTTCCCTTGTTTATTATAGTATATATATGCCTATATATACATAGATATGTGACTACACGTCATAGAGTAGAAATACATCCTTGATTGATGTCATTTTAAATAACCCCCACCTGCTGAATGTTTTCTCAACCACTAAACCTGAAGTAAAAGATTGGGGGCCGGCACCAATTTAAACTGAGCACTCGAGTCTGGTCGATGGAGGAAATGCAGCAGCTATAGCAGGAATAGGTAAGACGATGGAGCTGTTTGAGCAGAGGGGCAAGCGTGCAAGTGGGTTGGAGCTAGCGTGCATGGGGGGATGCAAGCGCATCAGGATGTGCACCTGCATCGCTGGTAAGTGTGCAAGGCAGGGCCAGGGTGTGCCAGGCCTGGGTGTGCGCAGCCCAGGACCCCACCAAGTTTAGATCTGGCACTAACCAGTTCTATATTGGTCAGTAGCTGGAGTTTCCTTCAACTACAAAACAAGAAGTTTCCTTCCACTACAAATCTATATTTATATAAATGAATCAACAATTATTGTTTTTAACAATTATTATCTACTATTAGTGTGAATGAAGCCAGAAATGACAGACCAAATATTTTATTCTGGATACAAATAAGAAAATCTGTTTGTGATTACATAACTATCCTATAGATTGTCTTTTCAAAACTACTGCACATTGTATGTTAAAAAAAGTACCTTTAAAATCGTCTCCATTTAAATAATTGTAAAATTAGGGAAAAAAAACCCTGTATTCCCTCACTTGCTAAAAAGCCAAGCTATCTAATGTATCAGCCTGTACCACTGATTCAGGGAGAGAATTCCACATCTTCACAGCTCTCACTGTAAAAAACCCCTTCCGAATATAACATGTTTTACCAAACATACAACAGCAGTAATTATATAGGGAAGAAATGAGCAACATACCTGGGATCTTGGTGGCACACTGATCCAGAATGTCTTACACTTTTGTTTGCCAATTCTGGTGTACTGGAATGAGTGGGCCATTTTACCCAAACAGCAAGAGTAGACTTGAAAGGGAAAGGGAATTTTATCAGAATAGTAACCCAAGATATAAAGTAAAATGATATAAACTTTAATTACCTGAATCAAAACATCTAAATAACACAACACAAATGGCAGAACATATAAGAAGAGAAGATGAATAGATAATAGATACTTTAAGATATATTCTGCCTATATCCCTCTGTGGGGTTCATTTATAAAGTTTGAGCAGCACAGAATGATTTGCACAGTGAATATATTTGCCCTGCACATGGTTATATATATATATATATATATATATATATATATATATATATATATATATATATATATATATATATATATATATATATATATATATATATAAAGCTGGATAAGATTGGAGTATTTAATGTGCAGAATTGCAAAATTTATTTTGCACAGCGAATTGTCTAAAAGAGATTGGATAAAATCACAAATTGTGAATATTTATGCACACACATAAGCCACAATTTTGGTTGTGGAGAAAATTTTCACAAAACAGTTACAAATTGAATGCTATTTTCGGGCACAACAGCCTCGCACAGTGGCCACATTCGCAAATCATTTGTGAAGATTTGTTCGCAATGCGAATTCCAAGAATTGGAAAGAAGGGCACAGTAGTGCAGTATTTTAGCATTTCCAAAAAGAAAAAAGGGCAATACAACCAGGCCCGGACTGGCAATCTGTGGGTTCTGGCAAATGCCAGAGGGGCTGCTGTATGGTTCCATAGAAAGTTACCATATAGTGGGCTGGTAGGGGGCTGTTTGGGCCTCTGTACTTGGAATGGCAGGGCCTATTTTGACTCCCAGTCCGGGCCTGTATACAACCATTTAGAAAATAAATAAATATACGTTACGCTAAGGAGATAAATATGCACTACACTAACTTTATCAATGACCACCAGAGTCTGAAATGTATTTCCTTAAGTAACTCCATATACCCAAACCCTTTATCAAACTTTCAGTGAAAAGGAGGAGAGCACAAAACTAAGTTATTTTGGCATTATACACCTGCAACATTATATAAAATCCAGATATAGATCTCCCCATTGCTGGTGGGACTTTAGGGGGCAGATTTATCAAGGGTCGAATTTCGAAGTAAAAAAATACTTCGAAATTCGACCATTGAATTTAAATACTTTGAATTTGAATTCGAATTTCGAATTCAAACTTTTTTCATCGAATTTGGGTATTCTGCGGTCGAAGTAAAATCGTAAGATCGAATGATTAAATCCTTCAAATCGTACGATTTTACTTTGATTTTAACGTTTTTTTTAAAGAGACAGTACTTTGATTATCGACTGGTCAATTCGAAGTCGAAGCCGTAGTATCCTATTTGATGGTCGAAGTATCCAAAAAATTACTTCGAATTTTGAATTTTTTTACTTAGTAAATTCCCTCGAATTCACTTCGACCCTTGATAAATCTGCCCCTAGGTGATTTGTAGCATATTATTTGGCAGTGTCCTAAAATTACCCCCTTCTGGAAGCAAGTAGGAGAATTACTCTTGACAATACTGTATAAAATAGTACAATTGCAATATCCTAAATATTCTGGTTGGGAAAAAAAAATGAAAGCTTGATTTCAGCATTTCTATTTAGGAAATCTGAAATTTTTACCAATAATTTAGCAATAATTTCTTAGAAATGGACTGGTATGTTCTCTCAAAAAATACATAGCTTTGTGTTGTTACTTTGCATGGTGCCAATAACTGAAGTTGGCCATGCATGTTAGGCAAGTCCATCAGGGGAGGAACAAAACAATGTACAAGAATATAGTCCTTGTCTGACTGAATGTCCTAACCTGCCTAATAGATAGCTGATCTGGCTCATGCAGGTGACAGTAAGCTGCCAATTTGGTCTGTAGGGCAGTGGCGGGCCAAGCCAACCGGGCGCCCTAGGCGTCCCGGGTGGCCACCGCGCTCCCCTCCACGCTCTCCTCCGTGCTCCCCTCCGCGATCGCTCGTGCGGGCTTGCGCATTCCTGAAAACATTGTGCGCACACATGCGCACAACGCAGGAGGGGAGAGTGTTACAGCGCTGGAGGCAGAGCAAAGCGACCTAGGGGAGTGGTGAGAGGCGGGGAAAGTGACTGGGGAGATGGGGTAAAGCGCTTGAGGGGAGGGAGCGCTGGAGGAGTGGGAGGAGCAGCGAACATGGACTAGGGGTAGGCAAAAGTCAGCTACCTGCCCAGCACCCCCCTTTCGTTGCACCCTAGGCAGGTGCCTCTTCTGCCTACACCTAGTTCCGGTCCTGCTGTAGGGGCAGAATTGGCAGCTTTTAAAACTGCGCTGATATGGTGCTTGTCTGAAGGGGTTTTCTAGCAAATTTGGGACAGAAGGTTAAGTGGGCCCAATACACTCTGTATGGGTAGCTTTACACACACTTCCTTGAAGGTGCGGTGAACAAGGGGATAGCTGCTTACCGAGCACTCTTCTTCTGATGTCTGTATGCATCCTGATTTGTCATTTCTTACACAGCATGCAGAGTTCCTCTCTTTTTCTCTATTCATGTTGATAAATTTGTAAACATCTTGGTCTTGTCTCATGCACGGGGAAAACTTTGCACCCAGGTGTATTAAGGCTTCCTGAAAGGAACATATCTGATCAACAGATTGCAGTACAAGACATACAGTATGTATTTGTGAAAAAATTGCCTGAATGCTGCTCTCTGTATAAATGAAAAATCCAACAAACATTTGTTAACGGAGGCAAAGATTCCTCACAGGGTGGTGGAGCACCCGTGGATGATTCATTTTAGCAGAATTGTAAGCGCCAAAGTTTGTATATAATTACATATTATAGATAAAATCCCTTACTATACTAAACAATTGGCCACTGTGTGGAATGTTTCAATTCCCAGGCAAAAGAAAAAACACTGTCATGTAACATTTTATTCAGTGCAACAGGTCTATTGCCGCTCCGTGCCAAGGTTAAAAAAAACAAGTTGTTTATAAAACCACCAATTTTTATCAAATCAAGCTGAACTGGCAGACTATGACAAGAAGCATTTAAAAGCACAAATCCCTTTGTGAACAGCACTTAAAGGGGAACTTCTGCTTCCAAACCAAAATTTGATAAACATAACATAACACAGAAACCCCTAATATACCCATCACAGTTACCGGTTTCTTCAAAAAGTATGAATAAATGCAATTTTCAATGCTGAAATCCAGCTGTTTAACAGTTCTTCTCTTTCTGCATCATTTGAAATCCTGGCAGGGAAGGAGGGACTAAAAACTGATGTTACAAATTGTAACAACTTCTCCACAACTTACAGACAGCATGCAGGAACTACATAACCCACAATGCATTGCACTGTGATGTTCAGTTCCTTATTGAAATCACATGTGCATGAAATTGTGGGGTTTGGAAGATACAGGTTGAGGACAGATGGCTGTTGATACAAAGTAACAGTAGTCAGCCAGCTCAGCAAAGTAGTCAGACAGATCAGAAGAAGAGCCGGGGGCTAGGCTTAGGGAACTGTTCCAAACCATTAAAAATCATGAAAAGTCTGCATATTTTTTTATTGATGTATATTGCAAAGTTGCTTGAAATTATGTTTACTTTTCAAAAAGCTTAAGTTATGTTTTTGTGGAGTTCCCCTTTAAGCATGAACAATTTTGAGAATATCTTATGTCTACTTATTTTTACATGAGATTTGAGTAGATTTAAGTTAAGGATGCACTGAATCCACTATTTTGGATTCGGCGGAACCCCCCAAATCCTTCGTTAAAGATTCGGCCGAATACCGAACCAAATCCTAATTTGCATATGCAAATATGCAAATTAGGGGTGGAAAGGGGGAAACATTTTTACTTCCTTGTTTTGAGAAAAAAAGTCACATGATTTCCATTCCCACTTCTAATTTGCATATGCAAATTATGATTCAGGTTCTAATTTGCATATTTTTGCAAACACATACTGGCTATACTGCCAGTATCAGTACTCTAAGGAATTCAGACAGACAGCAAAGTATGTGTAGCTAATGCTAAGTTCTGTCTCTCACTCTTGACATGCTCTTTTCAAAGTTATTAAGCCCTACTAAAAACAGTAATTTCTGGGTCGGCTCTGAAAGTTAAAGAGGCGGCTTTTTGCCGATCCTTGTAACTGGCCGCTCGCTTTTCAATAAAATCTGGGATGTTGTTTCCACGGTAGTTCTATTTCTGGACCCAGTCTACGAGCTTTGCACACAATATGACATATCCCTTGGTCTATTAAGCAACAGGCCAATCTGGCTTCTTTTTAGTTTCGTATAAACCAATGTGAGATTGTGAGACTGTTAGAAATATTTTGGACAATGGATGCTTAGGGAAGACTAAAGCTGACCATACCTGTTGAGATTCTCTTGTTAGGTAAGGTCAGAACATGAGGGAATCTCTGTCCAATTTGGTCACGTATGTTCTGAACCATAACAGGCTGTACCGACTGTTGGTGAGGGGGGGGGGGGTTTCAAAGATCTGATTATACTAAATGCCTATAAATGTCTGTTTGGTGAACTGCATCAACAATATTGATAGGACAGACAGGAGGTCCTCATACATGGAACAATACACTGCTAATATTTCTGGTAGGCTAAGTTGGAGGGTCTAAGTTGGAAGCATATAGAGGCCCATGTATGGCTATCTTAAGGCTAGTGGCACACAGTGTGTTTTGGCCAGGCAGAAAGGGGACAAAATACCCTATAATCCATTACCTTATTTACTCTACAACAACGTTTGGAATACTTTCTTAGCTGCTGCAGGTTTTAAAGGATAAGTAAACCTTAAAAATAAGTGAATGTAAATTGATGAGGGGGCTATTCTAAGCACTTTTGCCATGTACATTCATTATATATTTATTTTTAATTCCAAGATATTAATGGATACATGTACTGTTACTATGAATGAATTTTGTTATAACAGCACCATGGTCATTTTCCCACCAGTCTGACCACCAAGTAGTCAATGAAGTTGTCAGGAGAAAGAAAGAGGCTGCTCCGATGTTCTCCTGCTTAGGAAAGATTTGAGAAAGGTTTCTAATTTTATTGGAAAATAGCATAATGAACTGCCATGTAAAGGCTTTTATCTCATATACTCTAACATGTGAGGATATGGTTATAAGTTAAGAGTTAAAATCACAAGGTAGAAAAACCAACCAGTTAAGCGGTAAAAAGAATTTGTTTTCTGATGTAGATTTATCTTTTTTGCAAGTTTTCTTCATAAGTGAAGAGGGAGGTTTGGCATTCCTTGTTCAGTGAAACCATTTATGCAGTCACACCTGAGAAACAGCTGTGTAAAAGTGTTATCAATGGCTTAGCAAGAACAAACGCAAAAGATTTCAATGAGCCAAAGACAATATTTGTAGCGTGTGTAGGTACAGTATGTCAGGCTGAGCTCTACCAAGATCTTTTCTATTAGTCATAGATCTATTTTCACTAAGAATGTTGATTCACTTTTATTATTATTTGCTACAATTTATAGCTAATCAGTTGTATTAGAGTGTTACCAAAGAACTGACTCCAACCTTCTTTATTAACTCTGAATAAACAACAAAGGTAAGGGTTGTAGTATCAAAATTACCCATGAATATCAGATATTATAAAATAATAAGTAGTGATGTTCAAATCTGACCCATTTTGCTTCGCCAAAAAGTTAGTTAAAGTGGGAAAATTTGCCAAAACGCATTGAGGTCTATGGGCGTCAAAATCTTTTTTGTTGTGTGATGAGGCGCGTAAAATTTTTTGTAGCGCGGCAAATTTTTCCACCCATTGGAGAAAAATTTTGCTTGTCACTAATAATAAGATATAAATGTGGCTTACCGAACTTGGTCCAATCCAAAAGTTTTCTTGTTGAATATATTTGACACTTTCATAAACACCTCTATTTCTAAGAACCTACAAAAATGAAAAATGTAACATTAACACAGAAATGATAAAAATCAAGATATAAAAAGCCATAACAAAATTTAAGTTTTGGGGAAATTATTTGGTACTGAATTAACACCAGCTTAATTAGATACATGAAGCCTACAGGCAGTAGCTCCAAGATGATATTATTAGGTGTCTTTTTGGGGCCTTGGGTGCAAATATTGGGTCTACTGATGCCTCTCATTAGTGTGTGTATGCAGCATTAGCAGAACAGTACTTCCTACTGCTTTCCCTAAAGCTGACAAATCAATCCTACTGTTATCTACACTGGCTGTCAAATCAGATAATACTTCTGACCCATGTTTAAATCAAACAACCCAAACATTGGCCATACTCCATATGAATACATCAAATACAAATAAGGGAAAACATTGTGATTTTTGGGACTTGATTCATTTAAATATTAATAACGCATATTAGCTTTGCCTTTTCTCCTGCAGAAATCCATATTCACTGTTCTTGCAAAAGAACAGTGCCATGGTCTCTAATTTGTGGTAACTTTAAAGCATACTTAAAAAGCATACAAACGGAACAAGGTATAAGAAGAACATAGCTATAGTGATATAATGAGCAACTAAAAACAAAATGAGGATGTCTACTAAAAGTAATTTGGCTGCTGTACAAGCATTTGAGATTTTGTAACACATATTATACACTTTCATAGTGTATTATGGTAATATCATGCAATTGTCAGGAGACTTTATCTGGGAGGGGGTGCACATCGTTTATGTTATAGGGTTGTGGCCCCTGCAGGCTACTATGGAACTTTTATGAAGTACCCACTTTACATAGCAGGAACATTTTTTTTGACTCACTATTTTGGTGGGTAAGACCGAGCACTGGAGATTTCCTTCTGTGTTTCGTGTACTCTGGCTGCCTTAAAAACATACTATGCAACACCTAATTTGCAGTACACCAAAGAGAAAACAGGTACATTTGAAGAAGACACAGTAGGGGGGGGGGACATTTCTCTTTAACAACTTTCATTAACCATACGTAAACAAAAAATGATTTCTCCATGTTCAATTGCCACATCTAAACATGGAGTAATGTAACCAAAGTCTTTAGTGGTCACCATCTTGTGTGTACAAATGTCCCCAAAATTATCAAGTTGTGGCCCCCAACTGGCTTTTCTTTATTACTTACCGATTCTACAGTTTCATGCTGAGAAAAGCCAACTGGAGCAATTCCGTAGATGCATACAGCCAGAATTGTTATGAGTAAATGCACAACTGTAATCCAATAAGTGAAAAAAGGCCTGTTGTGGAAGTAAAAACATTCCTTATAAAGATCAATTGAAGAAGAAAAATGTTAGTATCAAACGCATTTTCTCCAAGATAATATGAAATTTCATATTGAGCACATTACCAATTACTAAGGTTAGCATAAAAACACAATACAGGGGGCCCAACGATTCTTGCCTCCCTATAAATAGTCCATGAGATTGGCAACATAACACCAATTAGAAAATTATATTTTACATAATATTCATAGCTCTTCTGCATTATACAAATATAATACACAGGTACACATATTTTCAAAGTGATACAATGACATTTCCCAAAAAGTTGGGATGCTGTGTAAAATATACATATAAAAATGTTTCAAAAAAGTTGGGACTGGGCACTGTGTTGTGTCACCCTTCTTTTAACAACATTTGAGAACTGAAGAGACCAATTGCAATAGCTTTGAAAAGTGTCTCATTTTTGCCTGACAAAAAGATTTCAGCTGCTCAACAGTTCGGGGTCTTCTTTCTTGTATTTTACCTTTCATGATGTGCCAAATGTTTTTAATAGGTGACAGGCCTGGACTGCAGACAGACCAGTTTAGCACCTGGACTATTTTACTACAGAACCATGTTGTTATATTAATGAGTGCAGAATGTGGTTTGGCATTGTTCTGCTAAAAAATAAGCAAGGACTTCCCTGAAAAAGGCATCTCTAAATTGCAGCATATTTCTTCCCGTATGTGCACACTACCCATCCCTTGTGCACTAATGCACCCTCATACCATCAGGATGGTCCAGAGGACAACACGTCCATAATTTCCAAAAATATTTAACACTTTTAAGGCCCAGAGAAGGCAACCATGTTTCTGGATCATGTTTACATATGGTTTATTCTTTGCATGGTTGAGTTGTAACTTGCGTTTGTGGATGCAGCGGCAAACTATGTTTACAGATAATGGTTTTGGAAAGTACTCCTGAGCCCGTGCAGAGATTTCAATAGATAATATATAATAATACAGACAAATAATAGTGATAGTTAATGCAGTACCACTTAAGGGTCTGAGGATCATGGCAATCCAATACTTGCTTTCAGCCTTGTCCCTTGCTTACAGAGATTTCTTCGGGTTCTCTGAATGTTTTAATTATTTATATACTGTAGATGATGAAATTCCCTAAATTAATTGCAAATTTATGTACATAAACAATAAATAACAAAGGATGAAAGTTCCCCCTCAAAATCCAAATTGATGCTGGTTGATGTGGGTGGAAATAAATGAAAAACGGAAAGCAGAAGCCACCTTGGAGTCTCAATGCCTCGATATAGCCAATGTGCTAGTGACCTATTACTTACAGTAGGAGATACACGTACACCTACAATATAGAACTGGTACATAGTCAATTAACAATTTGCTTAATAGTTTTACTTTCCTTATATTTCACATTACCCTATATACACTTCAGCAAAAAGGAAAAAAAAAGATTATTTGCTCGCAAATAATATGGACAATTTGTACTCACCTATGATCATCCATATCTTCTATTTGCCTTTTAACATAGCTGTCTATTCTTTTACGGTATGTCCTGTTAGTCAGTTTTCCCACCATGCCAAGACCATATGGCCTCTTTTCTTTTGCAAAAAGTTTTTTTACTGGAATAGTGATGCGTTGTCCTCTCTTTTGTGGGCTGACACTGACAACTTCCTGACACAGTCGTACTTTTGGCTGTAAAATTTGTCCCCCTTCTTTTGGCTTCCTCCATCCCCGTTCCAAAGGCCTAAAATCACGCAGAAAAGATTTTTAAAGATCTGTATCTGTAGTGTGACTTACATTTTTTTCAATCACTATTAAATGACAAAGCGGAACCCTTGGGTAGACTGTTATTTGCGTGGCTAACTGCCATGGCTTTAAATTAATATTTTTTTCCAGCAAGCTCCATATTTGGTTACATATATAGGTATGCAGGCAGAAAATCTCTTACTCCAATATGTAATAAGCAGCACTAAGTTTGCCCAGGAGCAGTAACAGATAGAATAAGTTTGCTTTTAAACAGTAAATTCTTCCTGCTGATTGGTTACTATGGGGTAGATTAACTAAGCGTCGAAACACTCAGACAACGCTAATTTACTAATTTAAATCCGAAGTTGCGTCCAGGGTGCTATTTGCGCTAGCGTTCAATTATGCGTAGCGCAACTTCGTTAGAGGTCTTAGCTCAGGCTAATTTGCATACGGCAGGAAATTATAAAGTTGAATGGACGTATATGTTGCAGTAAATAGATTACACTACACAAATCCAGGGAACCTTAATAAATAAAATATGAGTTGTTATAATGCCCTACACATGAGCCCACTGTATAGTTTATGTTTATGTTAGGAAATGTATGGGGGAATCTGGTTACCTAAAAAAACATTTTGCAGGCTATCACTCTGAAAAAAGGAGAAGACGCCAGCATTTTTTGGGACTTTTTTTTAAACTACAATATATACTGTATGTACTGTCCTATTCGTATCTACTAAAGTAGATTTAACAGTGACATAACTGTACAGTAATTTTTTTTTTACTTTTTCATTTTATATACATTTAATCTGCCAACTCTATAGTTGCGAAATGAAGGTGCAAATGTATAATCTAAGTACATTTTAGTACATGCTAATCAAGTTAAGACTGAGGCCTTAAAATAGAATCTGAGAGACTGGAGACCTTTGTCTTCTCTAACTTCTGGCCTTCTTGCAGTGCATTTTTATAATATGAACTTTGTTAGGCGTACAAAACTATGATAATAGCTCTCTTTGTGTCTGCAATATTTTCCTGGTGACTAAGACTCATCAGTGATGCAATGTCTGCATATAAATAAGAAAAAAATCTGTTTTGTATTTTTTCTTTTTTTGCTTTCCCATAAATGTTCATTAAATGCTACTTAAAAATGGACTAAATACACATCAGCTATTTGAGCTATAACAATTTGTAACCATGTAAAATTCTCTTGATAAAATTAAAAGTACATAGGAAAATGACAGTTATAATTTTATGTTCCACTGTTATATTCTCTGCTCTAATGCTTGGAGGCTGATTTATCAAAATTCTAGTTTGAGGAATGAAAATGCCGCGAATGCAGAAACAATTACAAGAAATTGCGAGCGACTTTTCACTTTTTTTTACCTTGGACACCAGTTTACTAAGGGCTCTTACTCACTGGCATTCTGACCTGCGCTCCCCTGCGTTCCGTTTTTTGGCATTCAGCCGCAGGGGAGCGCAGGAATAGACGCATGTCATTATTTCAAATGGGGCTGTACTCACTCAGGCGCGTGTAGGCGCCGAATGCAGGAAAAATGCAGCATGTTGCGTCTCAACCTGCGTTCGGCGCCTACACGCGCCTGAGTGAGTACAGCCCCATTTGAAATAATGACATGCGTCTATTCCTGCGCTCCCCTGAGGCTGAACGCCAAAAAACGGAACGCAGGGGAGCACAGGTCAGAACGCCAGTGAGTAAGAGCCCTTAAGACAAAATGCAAATAGAATAGTCAAGTTCCCTTTTTTCCTGAAAAAAAAAGTTGCACACCAGTGATAAAATCACACTCTTCCATTTATTCTCAACGAGGCTGAAAATCTCAAATGTTTTAATGAACTGGGAAAACAAATAACTACATAAAGTCGCTTGAGATTTCCAGTGACTTATACCTAATTTCACCAGACTTTACTTGCTGAGTTTTTATGGCAACTATATGTGTTTTCTTTTAAATAATTGTTGACTATTGGAAGTTTCACAAAATCAGGAAGAGAGGTGTTCACGTTTTATCACCACGTTTTTATCTGAATCAAGTAAAAGTGCAGACTCAATTTTTGATAAATCAACCACTTTTTACTTATTATAACCTATTTATCCTTAGGCATGTCTCCACTGGTTTTCTATAGTGGGTTTCCACACTACAGGAGGCTTTTGGACGGTAATAAGAAAGTCAGCATAAATGAGCCAAGCAGAGTCATTGTTACATCATCGCCTCAGCCTATCTTCATAAGCCCTATTCATCTGGTTTGACTCCATGCCATGCAGTGATCATGAAGAAACTACCCATAATAGCACATGAGTTGCATCTCCCAAAGGATACACAAATGGGTCCATTTGTGTTGTACAAGTGCTGACCTAAAAGTGCACTTGACAACTTGAGCAAAGGCCACCCAATAAGATCAAAATGTTTAGTGTGGTGGAGACTTTTGTATAGGGTTTCTGTATAAGGAAAACTGTACTCCAGCCTTCTGATTTAAAATACACATTGTACAATATGTTATGCGTTCTGTGCTCTGGTTCCCCAAATCTGAAACAACTGGAACAATCTGATTACAAACACTTACAGCATCAGGTGGCTTTTTTCAAGTTCACTTTTATCCAAAGCACTTCCTGTCCGTTCTTCCCCATCTTCTGTATTTGCTGTCTGTTCTGTCTCTTTGATGGCTGCCTCAGATGGAGATTCAAATACTTCATCTGGATAACTGGAGAGGTCCTCGTGAAGACCTCCCTCCTAACCAAAGGAAACATATGAAAGGATAAGATCAAAAACCATCTGAAAAATATATCGCTGAAACCTCTTGCAGAGACTGATAACCAAAGTTAATGTATTTTAACATTTGAACCTGATAAATAACATTTTTTATCAGGACAAATGTATATTAATATTCTACACAAAAAAATATCCACGTTAAAAAAAACTATACCGTCCTCCAACCAATTCGCTGTTGGTTAAAGGGCTGTTAAGATATTGTGAATAATAAACCCATCTCTTCTTGTGTGATGTCAGTAATAACAGATATGTATTAAACCATTATAGTGAGCAAGTTTTTTGTGCACTGCTTGCTTCCAGGGGTAAAGGTTTGCTGAAACAAATAAGAGGAAGAATTGCCTTTATTTTATGTGCATGCTTTTACAAAAAAGATGCCGTTACATGTTAAAGGGAAACTAAGGAGGGTGTTTATTAGTCTTAGCTAATGGGACTATTGTATTATGCTGTAGCGCATTTGTGATGATGTTACATTCCCCTTACTTGGCTCTTCTCCAAGTTTGACTGTAAAAAACACATGGGGGTATATTTATCAAAGAGTGAAGTTAATAGTGAAGTTCCGCCACTAGAGTGAAATTCCGCCACTCTCCATTAATTTCTATATGATTTTTATAGGCGTATTTATCAAAGGGTGAACTTTCACTTTCACCCATTGATAAATACGCCTTTCAAAATGAATTGAGAGCTGTGGAATTTCACTCTAGTGGCGGAACTTCACTCTTTGATAAATTAACCCTATGGACAATGTACCATCTGGGAATGTGGGACGCAGCAGGCACAAACATCAAATCAAACAGTACAAAGGTCAGTCATTCCCAACGTGCATGTACTTCTATACCTGGTTCAAGCAAGTGCTCTCACCAAAAGACAACCGAAAACATAAATAGCGGGATGCTCCAAAAACAGACGCAATGGAGCAAAAAAATAAATAAAAAAATAAACAAAAAAAACGGTACTTAAAAAATAAATAGTTAAAAAAGTTTATATATGTAACACTTATATACAACGCTTATCAGGTTTTAAAGGGGCAGTCCACCTCTTTGCTCATCATGAGTGCAACGAACAGGGCTTGCACTGAACTTACTCAATTGTTTTAATTATCTATTTTTTTTATATTTCTTGAGCAAAACAGGGAAAGTGAAATAAGTCCATGTTTGGTCTTTGTAAAGTAGATAATTACATTAGCATTGCACAGATAATGGCCCTGCATAATGGATTTCTGTTAACAAAATGTCACAACAAAGTGAATGTATACTGTTATAAATTGAGTAACTACAATTTTCCTGTTGTTACCCTGTTTTTAAAAACCATACAATTGCTGTAATTTAAACAGCACAAGCCCTATTCATTGAACTCACAATAAACAAGGGACATTCTACCCTTTCAGCAATCTGCTAGTCCGGATATGGCTAGTATTCAACTGAAATTTTTTCTTTCCAAATTTCATAATTTTCATATATTCAATATCTTGTACCACACACAATAACCATGACATTTTCCCCAGTGTAAACAGATTTTAAGGTTTATTCACTAAATAAGAATAAGCTCATATAAATATTACTGCAGAGTGCTAAGTGTTAGAATCAGTAAAACAAAAAGAATTCAAAGTCTATTCCCAATTTATAACCAATATCTACCTCAGTGTAGTACCACGTGTGGGATTGGAGCATTGACTAATGTGCCACAGTACTGTTGCTGTAGAAATAACACGACAGCCCTATGCCCATTATAAGTTTTTTTTCCTGAGAGCCTTATAGTTGCTCTTTTTTAATATTTGCAATAAATATAGCAGATCTTCCACCGTGAAAAGTTATGTTTCTGGCAGCAAAATGAGCAACACAATCCAGTATAAATAGTGGTAGTGGGAAAGTACATAATTGCATTACCCTTGCAAAAAATGATGTGTCTAATTCATCTGGGAAATCCATTGTATCTTCCTCCAGGAAACTTGCTGGGGTGAAGCTCCGCTTTGGTATTCTACGTAATGTACCTTCCCTAATGGAGCGACCCTATAACAACAACAGCAAACAAAGATAACTCGAGTTTTTGTGGACAATATACTTGACAATTTACAATGACAAATCTTTATGCCACAGAACACAGTGAATAAACACAGAGACTCTCAAACTCTCTAGTTTTGAAAAGGGATAAGTCATCCATACATTCATACCAGTTGGCAGGCCCAAAGCTCTTTGTTGTTAAAAACTTTGTTCTGTAAAACTTTTTATAAATGGTACACAAAACGAGGGCAGACTTTAGCAATATAAATGCTAGGGGTGGAATGTCCAATAATAATAATAATAATAATAATAATAATGAGAGTCCAGTCACCTGTTCAAAACCATCCCCATAAAAGCCGTTTTTTTAAAACAATTTTAACAATTATATTTTTTAGCCGACATTAGTTTTGGTTTAAATTATATTCCTGTCTTGTTACAATGGCAGCCGGGCATGTCTCTTTAGCATGCAAACTGGATCTTCAGATCAATATCTCTATACTCTTTACTGCAGTACAGGATTCACAAGCTTTGCTTCTGTGCATCAAATGGTAAAACAGCTAGACAGTGATCCCCATACCTTAAAAGTCTGCCAAAAACATTTAAATATTAAATAAACCCAATAGCATTATTTGGACACCAATAAGGATTAATTATATCTTAGTCTGTATCAAGTACAGGGAAAAGGTTAATATTTTTTTGAGAAATAGAATTATTTGATTAAAATGGAGTCTATGGGAGATGCCCTTTCTTTAATTCTGAGCTTTCTGGATAACAGGTTTCTGACTAACAGATCCCATACCTGTAGAGAGAAAGGAGATACACTGCTGTGAAGAGTAGTTTTCAGTACTCTATGCCACAGCTATGAATTAAAATGCACAGCCAGTAGAAATGTCTTTGTGGTGTCTTGATGGAATTATTGCAAACATCATCTTCCTTGAGATTCGCTGTTTGACCCACAACCTTCATGCAATGGCACTGCATAGAAAAACTTACTTTTACAAGTGCAGCTGCTGCCCTGAAACTCATTTTAGCCACCGATTCCTTTTTTCGTCTCCTGGGATATCGACTAAATCCAGATCTGGAGCTGGTAAATGAGCACAGAGAAGCTGCACCAGGTGTAATGGGAGTATGAGGCATGCTGTAGCCATCATTGTCATCCACCATACGGAAAGCACGTCCGCGGGCCAAAGGATCTATAATCTGAAATATACCAAAAGCTTTCTTAAAATCTTAAAAAAGATAGTACTCTTATACATGACTTTCAGCTTTAATATACAGATGAGTTATATCCAACAGGTAGGCTACCAGTTGAACTAAAACATGAATAGCCTGATGTTTCTGCTTTGTGAATATATATTCTCTAATTATTCTATTTCCAAATAATGAGCTATCCTTAAATAACCACAGTTATTTCACTTCATGTGTAAAAACAGTTTGTACCTTTCATTGTAAACAGCCTAACTTAAAAAAAAAAAAACAGCTACTTGTCTGGACTGCTGCAGTGGAATGGTAAGATCTCTGTAATTCAAAGGGAAATGTGGGAATCTGCCTTCGTGCAAAAAGGAAGGGCCAAAGACAAAAATAAATAAACAGGCTTTATAGGAGCAAACAGGCGGAGCAAAAACGACATTCCCTAAAAAGTCTTTTAACGCTAATTTCCTTCCATATCACTGACTAAAACAAGTACTATAAGAAGTGTTTATTGTACATGTTCCAACACTTCACACGGCTACATAATATGACAAATGACAAACGCTATCAAAGGCCCTACTTGTAAAAAATAAATACAAAAAGCATCAAAGTGGTAAATAGCTTACCCCCATTAAGTGGGACATAATATAATACTGTTTTGAATGCTGGACTTTTTTTACAATAAGCATGGGGAGCAAGTGCTGGAATGCCAAAGTGGTCAAGTTTGCACCTCTTAGGGTTTCCTTATACTTATCACCTTCCAGAGGATGCATACATTCCACCCATATGTACTATATAGAAAGAGAGAGAGAGAGAGAGAGAGAGAGAGAGAGAGAGAGAGAGAGAGAGAGAGAGAGAGAGAGAGAGAGAGAGAGAGAGAGATATTTATACAAGCGCTGGGCATACAGTTGAAGCACAGGAAGGGAAAGCAAAGGCAAAAGAGCAAAAATAATTTGTACCTGTTTTGTGCACTTTGCACCTTGCACTTCCATTAGAAATGATGCCTAATATTTCTTTAGTTAATGCAGCACATTATCAGATTATAAATATTAAGACTACCTTCTGCATATTAAATTGAGTTGATCCAACGTAGAGTGGGGGTGGTGTTTCTGTGCTGGTTAAGGATATGTTATCTTGACTTGGAAGATCCATTTCTCTTATAACTTGAGGTTTTAACTTTCCATATCTCTGACTGCAATGTCTAAGGCTTTTTCTTTGCCATTTTTGTGTGGCATCGTTATCTTTACTGACTCCGAACCAGTCGGCAGTTCCCCTGCAAACAGAAAAATATATACATAATCATGTAACAATTTCTATTACATTGGTAACAGCTGCTTTTAAAGCAGTTTATATGTTGCAACACTGTAAGCCACAAAAAAATTGAATTTCTTTGATTGAATGTTAATGTTCCAGGGTTCATAAATTGCAGTAGTCTGGACTGGGCTTAATAAGCGTGTTATAACTAGGCCATCTCTGTGCCCAAAAGCCCGCCTGGTATTGCCACTATCACATCTTGTCTTGCTTTGTGATAACTGATGTATCATTTCAAGCGATAGATGTACCCTGGATTTTCGAGCAGTATGTAAAATCTCCTGAAAATGCTTTGCTATTCAAAAGGTTTAATTGTTATAAAATGAAAGCATTTACACGATTCAACAGACTTGCAAAAAGCTATTTCAAGTCGTTCGAATTTAAGGGCATTTTTGCCAATGGGGATTACAACATAGAGCTGCATCAAAAGAAGGGACTTTACTTAGGGGAAAATAACTAGAATAAATGGAATTTTACATTACATTACTATTACCCAGACCAATATGTAAACAGCCTAATCAAATTTACAAGTCATGAAAATGGATTCTATAATCCTCTAATAATAATTGTATAAGAATATTTTTCTTTGCAGGTTTTGCCAATAAAAGTAATCTTCGCTCACTCTCTCTCTCTTCCACCCCATTGCCCAACTGAGCAAAGTTTCCTACTATTTTGCAAGGATGGCGATTTTTCCTATATACCATATAGTTGTCATTGGTCCTTATTTGCAGATTTTTATTCTCTATCCCTGGAATTGATTTAATAGCACCAACATTATTGAATAATGCACAGGTTGTGGCACCACCTTTTCTAAGTCTCTTGCAAGTCAGTTGTACGTAGGCATAACATGTAATTAGAGCCTGGGAAGTAATACCTACTCAATGGAATTGTTAATTTCAGTGCTCCTCTACACCCATGTACCCATTACTTTGCACATTGCCAATTGATACAAGTAGGCTTATCTGTAGGATTGAATTTAGCCACAAGTTGCAAGGAGAATGAACTGGCACAAAAACCTTTGTCATATTAAAACATTAACAAATGGTTAGAACAGAAGGCCAAATCAAAGCGATAGGAATATTTATTGTACCAAGTAGTGTAAAACTGAAAAGATGGATGAAAAAAACTGTAAAGAATTCTCTAAAAAAAATAATCAATGGACAGACTGAGAAAAAAGTGAATGTTAAACAGGAACTCCAGAATGCTTGCACATAGTAGAGAGGAGAGCAGATGAAAGAGAATATCAACTCTTCTATATAAAGGTTTGTTGTGGTTCAGCCGTGTCTGGGTCTGTTTTGAATATGACATTCTTGACGCATTGCTGTATAATGTTCTGAAATGCTCAGTGCTGTACACTTTGAAAACAAGAACATGCGGATTGCACCCACTGACAAACAAATTTATATTTAACTCAACACAAGGTTCTGAGAGTGCAATATAAAGAAAAAAACATATTAAAAAATAAAATTTGCCTAGAAAAAAAACACAAAGTCACGACATTGAGATATACATTCATTACAAATGTTCTATGTTTTTTAAGTTATTTGTACATATATTGCTACTAAAAGCAGTGTCTGTCCCTTTCTATTCTCTGCCCTAAGGGTAAGGTCACACTGAGTACTTTTGAATTCAAATAAACTCAAAAAACTTACCCGACTTGAATGTGTGCTTATTTATGAAAATAATAAATATAAAAACTCTCAAAATAATTAAAAAAAAACAATGTTTTGCCTAGGACGCCCCTTGACTTTTTCATGAACTCAAAAGCAAATTTTTACATTTACAGATTTTGTACTAAAATCTCTAAGAAGCCTATTTATTAAGCTTTAAATCTTTCTGGTTGAGTTTTTAAAGGGGAAAAACTAGAATTTTTGTGAAAAAAAAAATTTTTTTGGGAGATTTATCATGCTCTGAGGCTACTAAAAAGCCAAATCCGAAAATACTCCAGCTAAAATTGTTGAAATCATATAGAAGTCAATGGCAGATGGTCCTGGATACCAGGTCCTAAGCCCATCCATTAAAAGTGTAGTGGTTTTCGGCATTTTGATATTATTATTGTCATTATTGGATAATCCTGTTTCACCCGAGTAAGAACATTTTTGGATAGCCATCTCCAAATTCTTAGAATGCTGCTTTAAGTTTGGAATATCTCATCCTTTATTCTAATAAAGCAGAATATTATTCAACCATAAGTAACCATTCACAGAGACAGACTTGTAACAGATTGCAGTATGATTCTCCTCAAGAAAAAGACATATGTCTGATCCTATATGTAACATTTAATATAATTTTTATTAGGTTTCTGTAAATCCACTGCAGAGATCAGAATCAGATCAAAATTAGTTTATCTATATTAGGAGCATATAGAAGCTGGTAAGCAACCAGTCATGTTTGCCTACAGTTCTTCACCTTGAGACATTTTGGCAGCTAATTCAAAAATAATTTAAATTGTTTGTGAAAATAAAAACAATGTTATAAGGTTGGACAGATATTAATAGGCATGCTTAGAATATAAGCCATGGCAAAACAATTACTTTAGAGCAAGGATGTCCACACTGGTGTCTTCCACCTTTTTTTAACTCCCTGCATTCCATCAGATGTGGGAGCTTCAAGGTTCAGGTAGGACATCCCTGCTTTAGAAAATGCACACAACAAAGATAGTAGATTAGTTGCTTGTAAAACAAAACTCATGCAGTACTTTACGTGCACTTGCATGGGTACCTCCAAAATAAAGTTGAGAGAGTGCGCCTCTTTCTTAAACGTACAGGTCTCCTGCCAGCAAGTGGGCCCTTCACAGGCATTGTACTGGTTCTCTCAAACATGACGTGCTTCCTTCAGGGAAAGAGGAATCATAGAACAGGGGGAAAGAAATATAGAAGAAAAGAAAATTCTACTTTCAGCTGCTAGAAAGATCAGCAAAGATATGCAGCAGTGAGGTTAGTAAAGCTAAAGTCAGTGCAGTTGAAGTCTTCTAGAAGTGTATATATAAGTAGTATGTAGATCCAAGAGGAAAGTACTTTTTACTTCTGCTTCAGTTGTATATATAGGCAACAAAGCTGGCCCTGCTACAAAAGCTTTAAGCTTGAGAATGCCCTCTTATTGACAATTCTTCTGCCTAGCACGAATATAAGCTGTAAATGGGCGCAACATAATAACCTTGATAATAAGGCTAATATCAGCAATAAGCAGTTGTTCCTTCATTTTACTCTGGTGGAAATAAAGCCAATCTTGGGTTAAGTTATTCTACACCTTTCTACTTTACCTTTCTCCTTTACAAAGACTTTTAGGGGCACTGAACAGATATTCCAGTTTACATATGCAAACTCATCCCATTTCACAAATGTTTTTGTTAAAAGTAAAATGGTGACATTGCAAGTAATGCTACAAAGTAACAATTTTTCCTTTTTTTATACCCCTGGCTTCTTTGTAGTAAAAAGTTTCGGGTAATACTATACAATAGGGTACTGTATCTAAATTCAGTTAAATGTAACCACTGATACCAGCCTTCTATTTCTTGAACAAAATTAATCCTCCATCTTAATAAGAGAAAGCTTTCTTATACAAATATACAAATATGGAGCAATTAATTGGCACAAGAATTTACATAACCCAATCTTTATACAACATACCAAGGTGTCTTACTTCAATGGAAAAGAAGTGCAGAAATCAGTCTCAGAAATGTTGCACATTTGACACAGATATGCAGGTTTTTCAGCACAGAGGATTATTCATTATTTTATATCTTTAGGATTGGCAACATTTGGCACTCCAGCAGTTACAGAACTACAGCTCCTCTTAAGATTACCCATAAACTAAGGTTAGAGTAATACTGTAAGATAGAATTTAGCCGCGACTGCAGTTGCTGGTCTAGCATGGATCCAAGTTGAGCTCCTAGTTTTGCATTGTGCAAAACAAAGTTAATATCTCCGACTTATTGTATTCTCAGGTTAATGCATTAGTAAATCTAAAAGCAAAATAAACCAATATCCTCAAATGAATGTTTGTACCTTTTAATAGTCTGTGTGATTGAGGTCTGGCGTTGTAAATTGGGTCGCTTCTGTTCATTTGGTGGTGATGGAATTCTTGTATTTTCCACTGGCATACTCACACTTCTTAAAATTGTTTGTCGCTTGAACGGCTGAAACAAAAAATAAAAAACTAGGATACAAGTACACCAGGAAAGTATCGAGGATTGTTTTAAACAGGAGTAAAGTGTTAATCCAGGCAGACAATACAGTTCACATTTTTAAAACTGGTTTTGCCTGCTTCAGCTCTCCACAGAATTAGCAGGTTTGGCTTTTTTGTATTATACAATTACAATTGAACCTCCATTTTCCATTTTTCAGGGGACCAGAAAAAAATTATGTAAAATCCAGGAAAATGTAAAACCAGGGAAATGTATTATGCATTGTATATAGGTGGGACCACAAAACAACAATGTAAAATGAGGGAAAACTTAAAATCTATTGTATAAGTATAATGGATTGTTACTTCTTCATGTGTAATTTGAGCATGCTTAACAAGTGGAGAAATTGTGTTTTAAACACGGCTATTTTAACAGTCAGACACAGATGAGAAAAAGTTCTGCACAAAAAAAATCGGTGGACAAATGCTCCTGTTCACCACTGCACTTCTGTTCTCTACAACTGCAGTCAAAATGCCTCACGTGCCATATCTCTTATGTCACAAAAGTAATTGCATTTGTGATCAAAACAGCACTCATTGTTTAAAATCACTTCCCATTCACTGGGAATTAGTTAGTATAAAGTATCTCGTGCCAGCTTCATTTTAGTGTGATATTTACTCTGCCTGTCCTTCTACCGTTATCATACTTTCTTCTCTTCTACCTCGCTACCTCTCAACCACTATCTATTCAGTGTTTATTTCCTCTACCTCTCCCTCTGCAAATATATATTCTACAATTATCTATACAGACTTTACATTACTACATTTTTAAATCCAATGCAGAACTTAATTAATCAAAAGAAACACATACAAAAACCATATTCTTTCAGTCCAGCATTCATATCTGATATCAGGCCCAGCTGATTGGTTGTTGGTTGCTAAATGTTATAAGACCTGCTGCAAACTTTTATACATATTTTATTATTGCCCCTACTTTTTGTGTAAACAAATCATATACAGTCCTGCAGATTTGTGACATGAGAGACACTGATTTCAGTGTTCAAATCTCAATTTCACATTGTGAACCTTTAATAACTGCTTGAAGGTGGCATCAACTTTGGAGCAAACATTACAACTTTTTCATTAAGAGGTTTAATAACATAAAATATAAAATTCACAATTGCTATCCTACTGTCACATGAGAGGCAATGTGTTCTAAATGGCAAAATTGTTTACTTTGTGCACGATTTTTGCGTAAGCGACTATTATTACATTCCTCCATATGTTGTTGTGTGCCAGGAAATTTAGTCTGTACTGTAGACTGCCAAGCAAGCATGTGGGAAAATCACAACTCTATAATCCTTTATTGACATGGACATGGGTAAATCGAAATATAGCAGTTTAATTTTTTTTACAGTGGTAGCTTTTGTCAGAAAAGTTTGTAGAAAAGTCTTTTTACTCCGATTAATAAAGCTTTTGTTCCCTTTATGGATGAAGGGGCAATCCAATGTTATTAAGATTTGTGATATAAAGTTAGTCTATAACTTTAAAAGAAAAACAATACACTCACACGTATACATATATATGTATACAATGTGGGGATCCTGTATATCAGCAGCATGCCCACAGGATGAATGAATACCAATTGAAAAGCTTCTTAGATTTAGCCATTCTATAAAATATAATAAGATAATAACAGTTATCTTAAAGGTAAACCATCCCTTTAAAGAGTGTCCCAAAACAACCACAGCACAATGTTCGCAAAAAATCATCAGTGGAAAGGCTATCATACTTAGGCATGTAGCCATTTTTATTTGTATTTCATGAAGCTTTGCTGTATCATTTTGTAGCGTTTATAAATACTTTAGTACACACAGAAATTGGCAGTGAATCTGACAGTCTGGTCCAAAACTCTTACTTTTAAGTCACACATCAGCACACTGGTTAAGGTTTGGTCTTTCTCAGACCCTCCATACTATATTTTGCCAGCATTTTGGCACCAGCAACTATTTACTCTTTAAACTTCACAGCTAACCATTAGCCACAACTCATGCCACACAATTACAAAATACTTCCTTCTAGGTCTTGGACCTGGTAAAAGTCGAAGATGAAAAGGAAGAAAGATTTGCTTACCTCTTACCATTATGCAAAATGGATACACATCTCTGATATACTTGAGAAAAATATCATATTCATTCAAATGCCATATTTTAGAAGAAGGTAATAATTATCCCTTAATAGAGTATTTTGCTAGTATATGTAGGTTCCCAACAGTGCTGTCACATGCACGTATATATATATATATATATATTCGGAACAAAATGTAAGCTGAAAATAAAAGCAAACAGGTCTGTCTACTCCCACTGCAGGGAGAGGTCTAAGAACATGTAACTATCACCCCTCAAGCTGTTTCACTTAACTGAAAGGTGAAGCTTCTTGTCTTAAAAATATAAATTTGCGGAACGTCGTTGCCTATAAACACTTTGATCATTATTTCAGACTGCTTGTCTTACAATAGTGAAGGTGTACTGGAGATGAGCTATATTTTTCTTACATACTGTATGCAAAATGTCAGGTTCTATTAAGTTCAACATACCAATTTGTTCTGCTGGTTTAAGAAGTTGGCCTTTCACCCTTTCTGTGCTTGTAGAACCAATAAACATAACCATTTAGAGGCTGATTTATTATGTATGGTTTGTTTGTGTGCACTGTGAATCCTAGGATCCCAGGGGGCAGCCCTTAGTTCTTAAAATGGCAATTTTCTCTTTAGGATTATACTACTAAAAAGTATATTATTATGAAAATGGTTTATTTACAAGAGGCAGGGTTTTACATACGAGCTGTTTTTTGCAATATATTTTTATAGAGACCTACATAGTTTGGGGGTATAGTTTAACTATGATTAAGGGATTGTATCCCGAAATGCGTAGGGCGTTGGATCCTTGTAGGAGCCTGCAATAAATTTGCTATTTCCTTAAATAGAGTGCCGTCCATCTGTTTGGTATTGAATCTATAGTTTACCTTTAATATTGCTCATGGTTTAGCAAACAGTTAACTAATAACCACCACCATGGGACTATATTAAGGGCTACCTGTAGAAGATCAACCCTTAGACCAAACAATGAAATTGATGCAATCTTGCATTCTTTTTCCTGTAGAGGACACTAAATGATAAACACATGTTCAGACAATTTTCTACATGTATTCACTAAAGAGGAAAATGCAATATAATACACTGTAGAAAAACACAACAACAAATACCTGCACAAATGTAAGTTCCTCGCTTGTAACAGTTGCAGATGGTATTTCTAACTTTAGCCATGGTGGTTTCTTTCTTTGCAAGCTGCTTGTACTGTCACGTCGAACTTCCGACATCTTTATTGATTTACTTCCTAAGCCTGTTATGGAAAGACAAACAGTATGCATCACTGGAATGTGGAGAGCTATTTGAGTACCTCACAGAAAAAAAAATACAATATCATTCTACTTTTATTTCTTTAAACCTAGGATGTCAATATTTAAATTTAAATGTATAGAGATTACATAAGAAATAACTTAATCCAAAAAGGAAATATATGCAAATGCCATGAAGGTGCAAAGCCTGAATGACAATGTGTTATTGCTGCCACCACCCTCTCTTACTTTTTACTTATTTCCCTGGTGTTTTATTGATCTTTTCAATAAAAGGCTTTCCATTTTGAAATTATTTTTTATCTATCAAGTTATTTCATTACTTTACCAAAAACTGTACACAAAACATTATAATAATAATTATGTCTGTGTGGTATATATGATCTGTAAATTAAAGGGATAGCAATATCAGGAAATGAAAATGTCCTTAAAAGAATTTACATATAAGGGGTCTCACAATGCCCCACACAGTATAAAAAAACAGCAACTATTCACCCCTCTTGTCCCTTATTCAGAAAGCCTTCTGGTGCTACTCTCATCACTGATCACAGGATTTTTCATTTGAAAATTGTTATTAGAAAAGTGAATGTTTAGCATGTGAACTAATTTAAATGACTCTTTTTAAGTACAGGTATAGGATCCCTTATCCGGAAACCCGATATCCAGAAAGCTCTGAATTACGGAATGGCTATCTCCCATAGACTCCATTTTATCCAAACAATCCAAATTTTTAAAAATTATTTATTTTTTCTCTGTAATAATAAAACAGTAGCTTGTACTTGATCCCAACTAAGATATAATTGATCCTTATTGGAAGCAAAACCAGCCTATTGGTTTATTTAATGTTTAAGTGAATTTATAGTAGACATAAGGCACGGAGACCCAAATTACGGAAAGATCCGTTATCCGGAAAACCCCAGGTCCCGAGCATTCTGGATAACAGGTCCCATACATGTAGTAGTTTCTCTTCCTCCACATTCCATCTTTCAACTGCCTAGCTTTTCTCTAACATAACTGTCTTTCCCCCCATGTAATATTTCTTAGTTGTGAACATTTACTATGTTGACCTACAGTTCATGCCTTTTCTACCAATCCTAGCTTCTCCTCCTTCATGACTTGTTGTGAAGCAGAAACAGCTGTTAAATCCTCATCCTCTAACTGCTGCCCTTACTTTAGACTTTATAGTTGAGCTTGTACTTCACGCCCATTGCTGAATTCCCAAACATACTTCATACATTGAAATAAGCAGCTGTTTATGACCATGTTATCCTCTAGAAACTCTATTTACTATTGATCGTCTCTCAAAAGGGCCAAACATATACATTGATGCAAACATTTTTTACCATCTTTATTCTTAATACAATAACCCTTTCACCCACATTGTGTCTCCTCTTATACTCTCATCAAGACTTTGAAGGCTTTTTCCAAAGCAAGCTAAATTCTGAAACTTTAAATTTTAAATAATTTTCTTCCAATTGATGGTATAAAAAAAGCCTTCACAAAAAGTATAAACTGCAACTGATAATCTCACTTTACAGTTTGTACACAGTGTGACAAAGGTACTATTTTTTATTTTTGCAAGCCATACATTCTCAACTGGTAGATGAAGACAAAAGATTCTTACATCCACCTGTCTGTATCACAAAGCTACAGAAACAAGTCTGAACACGATGCATACATTTCCTGCATTATATTCTTTAGAACAGGTTAGTCTTGTTGCTAAACCTGGATGTACAGCTGTGAATTGTGTCGGACAGGAAGAATCCTGTGCCATCCACAGATCTCATCAAGAAATGTAACGTTTATTTACTTCTCATTCACGCACCAACATTCAAAACACCCATGTAATTGTGTATATTCAGTGCTCTGTGTCATGTTGCTCTATATTACTCTGCTTGATAACACAGTTATTTAATGAAATACATTGAATATAAAAGAGCCAAAGAACAATGTGCCAAGAAAAAATAATTGTTCAACTACAATAGATCTTGTAGTGTGAATGGGCTTTTTTTAGTAAATAAATTGTTACTTTTTTGGTTTATATTAGAAACCATTCTATTACACATCAAAAGAACTTTTGTCCAAGAAAAATGAACTGCATTTTCTACTGTTCTATCAACAGGGAACAGAAGGCAAGGGTTAAAGGGGTTGTTCCCCTTGCAAATACTTTTTTCAGTTGAGTTGTTTTCAGATTGATCACCACAAACAAATACTTTTTTCAATTACTTTCCACCTTTTATTTTTGTTCACAAAATGTAAGCTTAAAGTGTAATGTTCCTGTCTCTGGTGTTTCAGTCTGGCAGCTCAGTGATCCAGGAACATTCTGAACTGTTACAATTTGCTACATTTATTTGATACAATTAGTCAATACATTTCTCAGCAGCGTCCGTGGAATATTAGCAATTATTGTATCACTTCTAAGAGCCGCCTTTAATGAAATTTAGGGATTCTGGTCAGCAGGGACAAAGATAACAAATGTATTAACTTTGGGGCCGATTCACTACGGGTCCAATATCGAGGGTTAATTAACCCTCGATATTCGACTAGGAATTAAAATCCTTCGACTTCGAATATCGAAGTCGAAGGATTTAGCGCTGATAGTTTGATCGAACGATCGAAGGATAATTCCTGGTCGACCAGTCGAACGATTTTTACTACGAATCCTTCACTCGCAGTTAGTGAATCCCTAAATGTATCAACTTGAAACAGTTAAAGAGTTGGCGAAAAGAAACCTAGAAAAGAAAACAGGAAAAAATATTTATTTCTGTTGAACTATCTGAAACTAACTGAACTGAAAAGTGTTTGAAGGTGAACAACCCCTTCAGTGGACTGTAGTTTGCTTACTTATTTAAAAATATTAATTCAAAAGGAGTTGTATGCTTTAGCATGCATCTCATCAAACTTTGTAAATATCTGTTGTTATATATGTATATATACTTTTTATTCTTTCTTGCTGGAATGATGTATTTTGATACTTTTTAAAAGTGTAGTTATCTCCTTGGAAATGAAGTTCAATGTTGGTAAATGCAAGGTTATGTACTTTGACAAAAATAATATAAATGCAAGTTATACACTAAATGGCAGTTTTTTGGGAGTTTACTTAACTGAGAATGACATGTTTTTTTTTGTGGATAACAAATTGTCTAATTCTGGGCAGTGTCATTCTGTGGCCATTAAAGCAAATAAAGTTCTGTCTTGCATAAAAAAGGTCATAAAATCAAGGGATGAAAAAATAATTGTGCCTCTTTATAAGTCCCTGATAAGGCCTCATCTGGAGTATGCAGTGCAGTTTTGGACTCCAGTCCTTAAGAGGGATATATATGAGCTGGAGAGAGTGCAAAGACATGCAACTAAACTGATTAGAGGGATGGAAGACAAATTATGAGGGTAGACTGTCAAGGTTGAGGTTGTTTTCTCCGGAAAGACGATTGCGAGGGGACATGATCACACTTATCAAGTACATTAGAGGACATTATAGACAAATAGCAGGGGATCTTTTTACCCATAAAGAGCATCACTGCACCAGAGGAAACCCCTTCAGACTAGAGGAAAAGAACTTTCATTTGAAGCAACGTAGGGGGTTCTTCACAGTCAGGACAGTGAGGTTGTGGAATGCACTGCCGGGTGATGTTGTGATGGCTGATTCAGTTAATGCCTTTAAGAGGGGCTTGGATGATTTCTTGGACAGAAATAATAAAGGCTATTGTGACTAAAATCTATAGTTAGTGTATGAGTATATAACGTGTATGTGAGTGTAAAGAGGGGTCAGTGTGTGTGTGTGTGTATGGTTTCTGGGTTTCATTTGGAGGGGTTGAACTTGATGGACTTTTGGTCAACCAGATCTAACTACGTAACTATGTAACAACTCTGAAGGGTTTTCCCAGTGGTCTTATATTTTGTTATACTACTGTGCATGTGCCCTTTAACCAATAACTACAAATTCATGTTTGCCTTAAAACGTCTATAGATCAATGTAGAACCTTATTAAGGACAGAGCAGTTTCCCTGATCTATGGCTTGTTTATTCTAATGTATGTACATAAAGTATGTCACTTTATTCTAAAGATATCTAGAGAGTAGAGGTCTTGGCACTGTTGAGAAGAGCTGTAGTTCTTGGCACTTCTGTATATCTGAAAGTATTAAAGATCATAAAAGAACTACTGACCTATAACATCTGCCAAAGTGTTACCATTTCACATTACAAATTCCAAAATATCACATTCTGTTTGGGGAACTTTGCTTTCCTTTCCTTGTTGCAGGTACAGACGAGGTAACAATGCCCTAAAGCATTACTCTTTAAAAGTTATATTATTTCAGTAAATACATTTCTCAGGAAATCAGGTTTCCTGAGAATGGCATTCATGCTCTTGCACCCTGTGGGTTTTCTTCCTGTAAAGGATATGGATCTCATGCTTTTTATCTTGTCTGAGCATAACACTCCTTATCAGAGGCAGAAAAAAGGAAATGAGTACAACATTTTCAAGAAAGAGTGAATCAAACGCACAAACCTACACATGAGTAACCTAAGTAGCCTTCAATCAGTTTCAGCACAAAATATTTTCAACAGGCCCATTCATTTGCAATATATACCACTTTCTGCCAGCACCCTAGCAACCACCTAATAACTTGGGGAGTGTGGTAATCTTGGCTTATAGCACATGGGACACCGGTATAGCTGAATGAAAACACTGTGTTGTCTAAATGTCTAAAGGCAAGGACAGGCCCAGGGCCTGAATATTCATTGTATGATGTAATATTTCTACTTATTTAAAGGGCAAGAAAAGGGATAATTACTGGGGGAGTCAATATTCTAGGCACTGACCAGTTATAATAATTGCTATCTATAGGGATATATTTAGCTATTTAGCCCCACACCATCATCTTTTCTAATGTCCCACGGATCTTTTGCAGCTAGGAATTGTGCATGCACAGTAGTGTAAAATAAAAACATTTACTCTACTGTGCATGTTGCAAGAGATCTCTGGACAAGAGACAAGATTGCTCCATAGCTCCATAGAACAGTACCTTGGGCAGTGTGATTGTCAGTGAAGAAGGGTTTCAGGTCTAGGGTTAGTGATTATAATCACAAGAGGCTGCTACTTAAGTGCCATACACAAGTGGGCCTACATTAATGTTATACAGATGATGAGACTGAATGCACCATCTTTATTTTTCAGATCCACCTTTTCCAGCCTGGCTGTTTTGAGACCCAAATTAAAACATGTCAAATTATGAAGTATGATGCATACGACACTGGCATTAAACCTGCTGTAATTATGGGATATGGCCATCCAGTTTATTCAAAGCTTTCTGCATAAGAGGTTTTCAAATTATGGATCCTATTCCTGTATATTCATACATACTGATAACATTTTTTGGAAAGGATCTTTAGAACATTAAAATGAATTGCTGCTCTATAAAATCACCAGATGTTGATTTTCAAGAGCTAGACAAATTCATGGGGCCCATTTATAGACACTGGGTAAATTAGCTCCGTGGCAGTAACTCATGGCAACCAATCATTAATTAGCATCAGTCAGCTGCAGGTAGAACAAAGAAACTTCTCATTGTTTTTTTGTTTTTTTTGGACTTTTTGGATCATGCACTTCGATTTCCGAAGTCGCCCAAAGTTGCCCCACGAGGAAACATCGCCGCGAGTGCATTAGCGCAGGCGATTCTTCATTCAAACAGGCGGAAGGCAGATGGACGGCTGTTCGGGGAGATTGTCACCCTGCAGAAGAGGCGATTAGTCGCCAGGCGACTAAATCTCCCCAAATCTGGCGGTCTGCCCAAACCCTAACAGCACTGCTTTAGCACCACTGTTTCATTCTTTTTGTGACTGATTAGCCAATAGATCAAATAGGCAGCCCCCTCCCCCTGAACTTTACTCAATCTGGTCCTTTAGTCTGGGTACCCCAGTCACAGCTCTAGGCTCCCCTGCCACTGCTCTAGGCCCCCCTAGGGAATACAATTTGGAAACTGCAGTCTTAAGGAATAAAAAGGATACATTTTTGAATCTCATACACATATATTCACTCAGGTTTGCAATTCATTGTATAATATGAAGGTGCAAAGAAATGAACTGAGCTCAGTGAAGACCACACAAGGCTAATAATGCGAAATAATAACAAGCTGTGGGACCCAGTGGGTACAAAGAGAGTTTACTTAGCAAGATACATACTGTGATGCTTTTGGTAATACTTTTGTTTGCTTTGTGCTGTCATTCTGCTTTAATGTCATTATTTCCTTGGGAACAGCTGTTATCTTCAAAGGCAATATCAGAAAAGCCCAACATGATAACTTTAGTACCATCTTAGAAGAGACCAGACCCATTTCATTGTTACAAATATCTTTCTTTGCTTAGCTGCTCACTTATTTACCAGTAGTAGGTTCAGCAGAAGAATCAACGGTAGGCACCATATAGACAAGGTGCAAAATGTGCCCATGTGTTTGCCCCTAACACTGAGCTGGAAGTACTGAGTGAGGCTGTTTCTTTCTAAATGAAAGGCATCTGTCTATCGATAGGTTCCGCAGCAAATTCTATGCAGCTTTAGGCCAATGATTACAATGCATGATGCGGACCCTGAATGAGATGTTCTTGTGCTTTAATACAAGTTATTTTATCATTACTTAATAAAAAATATTTTCCTTTGCAGCTTGTTTGCTCCAAACAAACGTGTTTTTATGTGTTTTGATCCACAATGTGGTTCCCCTATTTAAAGCAGACCACAAAAACAAACCAAAATACACACCACAAACTTAGTGAAACATGTGGCATTCTGCTATAGTTTTGCCTAATACCAATGTGAATAATGGATTTATCCTTATGCAGCAGTACTCTAAATCAGGAGCCAGCCTTGTATCAGAGGACATAAGCGGAATCCCCAAAGCTCAACACCTTCTGAATGAAATGAAAAGACTGAAACTCAATATCAGGGTATGCCGATTTCACAATATTAACCCAATGAACACAGGAATCAAAATATACCTTACAGTGGGCCCTATCCAGGACTCTCTTTGGGTAACCCCACTTTGATCATTTCTCATATATATCATCCATTATTATGGGGTGACTTGCAACCTTTTTTCACATGGGTGCATGTGCATAAATAGTGCATATACAGGTTCATGACTGATGTTTCAGCCTGTGCAAAACACGCTGCCTGAATTTTTTTCAAAAAGGTTCCTATACAGTAAGTTGACCTCAGAAAACAATATATTTAGAAAGGTCATATTCCGATCACTTATTTTCATATTTTCTTCATTAAGCAGTCTGAAAATCATCTCAAAATCTGAATTTTATGTAAATATGGAAAATAAATAGTTTTTAAATTCTAACCCATTGTACATATTGCTGCTGTTAGCAAAGTTATTAAATCAGCTCCTTATCTCTTTCACATGTTCTTAGTTGCAAAGATTAAACCATAGGATCACCCAATTATTTGGCTTACACAGATGCTAAAATATAAATAGTGCATATGAATTTTTATTGCGGACACTTTGACTACTTCAAATACAACAAATTGTCTGTGTTTTATGTGTGGTAAAAGCCTCTAAAGAGTTTATCCAGAAATACATACAATGTTTACAAAACTACATTTTTTTTACTTCAACCTAGAGGTTGGCATGTAAAGACCCCAAAATGTAAATAATGCATTTGAATTTATTTGATTGATTTGACCACTACTGCCGTTACAAACAAAACCACAATGAGCATATTTACTGCATCCACAAAATCCCCAACAATACAGTAACCCACGTGTGCCATTTAATTGGAAAACAGATATCAGGAATCCATGGCTAAACATAGTGAATTTTTAAAAAAAAAAAAATGTTTAATGTTTTTATATGTGTCACCATTCTTGTGATATAAAAATTACACCCAAATATATATCTAATACATATAATGAGCAGAATACTATCTGCAAACACTACATTTAGTTTCTTTGATTCTAGTTTCACTAAAGGTGCAATAAAATCCTTCTAATCAATAAGATAGTAATTAAGTAAGTGATACACAATGTGATCAGTGTTCAAAATACCTGATGAACTAATCACATTCTTTACAATTACAGTTATAAGGGCAAAAACAAGTAAAGAACAGCAGTGTAGAACTAAAAGCACAATAAAATCAGTAAAAACACAAATAATCAAAATCAACAGGAGGTCCCAAGCTGCAGATATGAATAGCAAATTTGGGAGGAACTGAATATCTAAAGCAGATATCTGGTTGTGAGTAGCTCCTTGGACTGTTGGTCAGGGTCAGTTTTACAGTCCCCAATGCTCTTTGTCTAGTGTTAGTTAATTCAGTGGGTGTAGTAAGAATGTGGTGCCAGAAAACATACTGTAGATTCTGTTTCTGATAGTTTGAGCCTGCGCTCAACAGCATGCACATTCTACAGTACATAGTTAACAGGCAAAAGGTAAAATGGTGCATTTATTTCTCTTTATTATCGCTTACAACAAAACGCTGCATTTATTAAATAGATTTTCTACCGTCACATTACCCAGATCAGCTCTTCAGATGTATCACCTGTAAAGCTGGCCATAGACGCAAAGATCTGATCGTACAAATCAAGGTTTCGTACGATTTTTGGACCGTGTGTGGAGAGTCCCGACATTTTTCGTCCCACGGAGATCGGTCGTTTGGTCGATCGGACAGGTTAAAATATAAAAGATATATGTTTGTAACTCATCTAGGTAACTAGAAATAAAATCCAATAATATAATAACATTACAACCTAATGATAAAACTTGTTAAAAATACAAATAAAGCTGTTCATAAAACAAAGTCATCTTGGGTCATTCATCTGCTTCTAATAAGTCTTCATTTATTTAAACCACTTCAAAGAGCCCGCCCATACAGTATGTCGCATAACTGAAATTCTCAACACTATTTCATATTCTGGGAGTTCCCTTGAGAGTGGCAATGCCCTTCAGGTTAAAAAAAACAAATGTTATAATACAGTATATTACAGTTTTTAGACTGATGGATATTTTATGAAGAAGGAAATATATCAGTACACACAGAGGAGAAATGTAAAATCACATGCTCTCTCTTCAATGTTGATATGAAAATAACTGCAAACAAAATACCACTTTATAATCAACGTTGTCACTATAGAGGAAACAGACCCTGACTTAGTGAGCCCAAGACTCTTGATAAGCAGTTTCAAAAAATTATTCTGATAAACCTTTTATTTCCAAATGTTAGGGGGCCCTAAAATAAATATATATATATATATATATATATATATATATATATATATATATATATATATATATATACCTTTCTCAAAACTTTGAGAAAGGCCTCGGAGAGGCCGAAATGTTAGTCCTTTAGTCAATAAACATTTTTATTTTTTAAGACCTGAGAGTGCGGACCTTCTTTGTAGATAGATATTCTAAAAATTTTGGACACTGCACCCAGGCATTTCTGTACTTAATGACGAGAGTGCCGACTCCTTCACAGTTTACTATATATATACATATATATATATAAAGGAAAAAGCAAAAGTATTATAGAAGCATTATAGCTAAAGTATAACTGCTAAGTATGGGGAGGGATGTATTACCATAGGCTCAGAGATAACTTGAGTTGGATCATAAGGCCCCATAAAGAAGGTCTGTGCCCTACCTAAGGTAAGGAGGACCCTTAATGAAGTCGGGGAAAGGGTCCTGTTTAATGAGGTATAGAGTGGATCCAGGATCCATAGATTTATTGAACTGTTTTGTAATTTGTGGATTTTAAAAACAATTTTTATTGATAATATAGCCACTGGAGACTCCTACTAAATACCTAGAAAACACAATAATCTATAAAAATGTTTTAATAGATATACAGTATAAAAAATTGCAGAATTGTGAAGAAGTAACTAGACATAAGAACTAATCAGCAGCATTACTGCATCAAGGAGAATACAGTAGGTGGGAGGGGAGGCCAGTCAGCTTTATCTATAAAAAATACCTGTGTACCGCTGTGCTATGTAGTATGAAAATAAGCTTCATTCACTATACAGTAGGGATGCACCGAATCCAGGATTCGGCCTTATTCAGCAGGATTCTTATTCGGCCAAACTGAATCCATATTTGCAGGGCTGGTCCTATCAAATGTGGGGCCCAATTGGGACCATGTTGGCGGGGCCCCTAGACAAAGTGTTGCTGGCTACTGACACAGCAAGTATTTAGGAAAATAAGGGCATACAGGCACAAAATAGAAAGGAAAGGGGCAGTGCGGGGCCCCCAGAGGTGCGGGGCCCAATTGGGCCCAATTGGTCCAATTGGCCTAAGGCCGGCCCTGCATATTTGCATATGCAAATTATGGTCGGGGAGGGAAATCATGTGACTTTTTGTCACAAAACAAGGAAATAAAATTTTTCCCCTTCCCACCCCTAATTTGCATATGAAAATTGGGATTCCGATTCGGTTTGGTATTTGGCCGAATCTTTTGTGAAAGATTCGGGGTTCGGCCGATTCCAAAATAGTGGATTCGGTGCATCCATACTATACAGAGATATCATGCTTTTTTTTTTTTTTTTTCAAACCTACCATTTTTTTTTAAGTATTAAAAAAGCAAACATATCAGACCGTGGGAATCGTTCAAAGTGCAAGGGATAAAGTAGGAAACATTACTCAACCAGCCAATGTGTCAGAAGTGAGCTCCATACAGGAGGCATCATCAAAAGTCCTCAATGTCAATATAAATATCAGTTGGAGGGGGTGGATAGTAATGAAGAATTAGTTCCCACAAGACAACATTTTCTCATTCGTGTGTTTTTTCTCCAACAAAACCCTCCAATGTAAATAAAGAAACACATTGGACTGCAGCACAATTCGTTATCTACCTTGGAGGGGTTTTCACCCACTCCCAAGGGTATGTAGGGAGCAGTTAAACAAAAGCTGAGAGCCTAAGATTCCTGCCACTATTCATATGGCATTGACATGTGCCCAATAGAGAGGGTAGCCAAAGGTAATGGGTAATATACGGAAATGAATCAGTATACGTGGTTGGTATTAAATTCTGTATTACTGAAAGTGTATACAAGGAGTTAGCATAGCAAACGTTGAAGAGGATTTAGCCTGCCAACAAGCTGTGGTTTCCTGCATTTTAAGTTTGTTGATGTCAATTCATCAAACCTAAAGAGGTATTAGATTTTTTAGTCCATCAATATAATAATATTTTCATTGTTACAGGGCTCTTTCCCCTAACAAGCCATTCTTTCTCTACAAGCCCCTTTTCCCCTCTGTCATATTAAATGAGTGTTAGAAATGTGCCAAGGCAACATATAAGAAAACAGTATACCTGCCAAGAGAAGTGAATTACACCGGATTCAGCTATAGAGTCTAAGAAAGCTGCCTTGATTCAATGCACAGAACGACCCAGTATTTGGGTTTCCTAGTCAGACTGATCCGAGTACATAACTCTTGCCTTGTACTTTCTGGGTAGGTTCATTGCAATAACAGCAAACAATTTTCTACTTAGATTATTTTAAACCCATTATGCGTGCCTCTATATGCAACAGTTAAACATGGCTGACACTAAAACTATAACATACGAAAGCATAGTTTCATTGTTAGCAACAGGTAAATATAACATACTCTCAGGAAAAGCTATTTCTGTGCCTCAGGAATTGAAAATCAGTTCACAAAGTAACAGTATTGTTTTCTACTTTGGTCATCCTGGCCGTTTGGTGTTGCTGAGCTCACCAGTGCATTCCTTCTTATTGAGAATGTAATTGTTGATTTGGCCATTACTAATATTTCTGCTATCTCTATGATAAGTTGTGTTTTTACAGCCTAATAATGGCCTGCCTTATTTGAACTGACAGCTTTTTGGACTCATATTGAAAGTTCATGGCAACAGCTTCCAAATGCAAATTCCTCACTTGGAATAACTTTTACCTTGGAATGACCTTTTACCTGCTTGATAGTTAATGAAATAATGAGGGAACTGCCTGTACCGAGCAGTGAAACAGCTTGTCAGTCAATTGTCCAATTACTTCTGGTCCCTTCATAAGGACATATAAAAAAGTTCTATAGTTAGTTTGTGACTATTTTTCTAATATTAAAGTTTAAAGTTTCATTTATCACATTCTTATGTCTTTCTAAAGCAGCTCTGGGGGGATCCCTGTTCCAAATTGATACATTAGTTGATATATTTCTCATCTTTGGCCCTGCTGCTGGCAGGACTCCACGGACGATTCCGGGGCGATCCGACGTGCTGCGCATAAACGCAGGTGTCACATCGGATGCAATGGAAATAAGGTAAGTAATTCTATTGTTGGATCGCGTCGAAGCGTTGATGCGTCACGAAAGACCACCGCAGACACTGCACGCTGCAGTTGTGTCGCATCAACAATGTGACACGATCCGACAATAGCATTACTTACCTTATTTCCATCGCATCCAACGTGACGCCTGCGTTTTTGCGCAGCGAGTCGGATCGCGCCGGAATCGTCCGTGGAGTCCTGTCCTTAAAAGCCACTGCTATAATTGATACACTAGTTCCTAATATTACACAGATGCTGCTGAAAAATGTATCAACTAAATGTAGCAAATTGTAAAAGTTCAGAATCTGCACCTGGACTAGTGAACTGCCAGCTTGAGATACTAGAGACAGGAACATTAAACTTTAAACCTCAATTTTGGAAAACCGGTAAAAAAAAAAAAAAAATGGAGAGGAGAACAGCAGCTTTAAAGCTAGAACTCTGCACTTTTAATCCACATTCATTATATTAATCAACCACACATGTACAGGTACTGTATATATTATACATACAACATTTTGGGGATTTTGTAATAAAGGGCACTAAGTTTGCCCAGGTGCAGTAACCGATAGCAACCAATCAGCAGGTAGAATTTACTGGTTTAAAAGCATACATCTTATTGGCTGCTATGGGATACTGCCCAGGGCAAACTTAGTGCCATATATTAGATATGGGGGGCAGATGTTAAACATTTAAAAGGGTTATACAATGATAGTGAGAGCAACAAATTACTAGTACTACAGTTTTCCTGTATTATGTGTACCTAAAAGAAAAATGTCTTCTATTAAAGAATTAAGCAGTTATATCTGTAACCATATTTGTATATTGATAACCATATCTGTATATTAAAAATGCATTTCTGTCAGACAGATAAATTGTCTCTTTATTGGAAAATCCCAAGATAATATTCTGCTAACTGTGCGTTTAATGTCTGAATACTATAAGAATATTATAAGAAAGCAAATATTTCCATGTGGAAACCATTATAAATGTGCAAGTGGGCCTAATTTTGGAATGCTCTTATATATACATAGAACTACAGTCATGCAAAAGGTTAAAGGGCACCAAAACCAGGAAAGAGTGAGAGATCTGAGAGCAAGCACAGAAAGCTTTCTTTTGCTCTGTTATAAACAAACATTCCTAAAATATTAAACTTAATGGTTTCCATTTCCAGAACAAATGGTGCAGACATAAAGGGATTCATAACTCTTGTACCAAAAAATGAGTGGAGGGAATAAATTAACTGAAAATGATCTGCATGCGTAACAAATAGGAAGTTATGTCTGCATATTTTGGTCTAAATTAAAAAGCAACAGCTATGAGGAATCATTATAAATTATGTAATCCTGAGTAAGAATGGGGTGCCCTTAAATTTCACTATTTATTGTGTTGGAGGATTGTAATCCCCCTCCAGTAAATAGTTATGGTTTTCTGTCTACCTAAGATAAAATGATTTCTATACATATATTAAGTTCTATATTTAATTTGCAGTGCAAAAGTCATTGTGATGTCAGGGGCCTTCACAATACACCTGTCAGGGATCAAAAAGGGTGGGTTAAAGGGGAACTATAGTGAAAATTAACATTTAACATAAGCCACATTTGTTCCCCCATTGGTCCAGACAAGGTAGGGTTGCCACCTGGCTGGTATTTTACTGGCCTGGATGGGAAACATGATGCTTGATGCCGATGTAATTAATATGGAATTAATATAAAAATATAGGAAGGCTGGTATTTTTTTTGGAAACACTAGGACAGGGGGTGGGGCAGATCTAGTGATGGCATGGGGCAAAGCATTAACAAAAAAAGATATTTCGAAAAACAGCCCGACTACATCATCTAGGCAGAACAAACGTATTTTTTTTGTATTTGACCCAACTGTCAGTCAGAATCTAACTCTGACTCCTGCATGAAAAGAGACAGACTGCTAAGAAAAGATACTGTACAGATAACAGTACACAGTTTGCTGTATAATGTTGATTAGATTTAGGTGTATTCTTATTTCCATGAATTGAAGTGTCTGTTAAATTTTCATTTTTATGATAGCTCTCTGTAGGCTAATGGCACATGTATGTACACCAATAAAGAAAATGCATAGGATGAGTCTGTTAGTGCACACGCAATGCAGGTTTTGCCTTATTACTGGTGACCCCCAACCAGTGGCTTGTGCGCAACATGTTGCTCCCCGTCCCCTTAGATGTTCCTACCAGTGGCCTCTAAGTAGGTGCTAATTTTTTGAATTTATGGCTTAGAGGCAAGTTTTGGTTGCATACAACAGAACCTCCTATAGGCTGCCAGTCCACATAGGGGATATTAAATGGCCAATCACAGCCCTTATTTTGCACTACCCTAGACCATTTTTCATGCCTGTGTTGCTCCCCCAACTTACTGTGAAGTTTTCTATACCTTAGCAAAATTAAAGCGGAAAAGAGTCTTTGTCAAGTTCAGTCAGGGCTTCATTTAGTGGGCAGGGGGACTGGTGAAAAATAGTTGGGAGTTTTGGTGTTTCATTGGTGTTTCATTGGATTGTTTAGGGATTATGGGAAAATGTGGTTAAAAAGGAAAATGGGACCCCAAGATTTTTGAGCGCAGCCTCGCTTATGCCGGTTATGGTTTTGGTGTTTCGTTGGATTGTTTAGGCATTATGGGGAAATGTGGTTAGGTAGGAAAATGGGACCCCAAGATTTTTTGAGGGCAGCCCCAGTTATGCCGGTTATGGTTTTGGTGTTTCGTTGGATTGTTTAGGCATTATGGGGAAATGTGGTTAAGTAGGAAAATGGGACCCCAAGATTTTTGAGGGCAGCCCCGGTTATGCCATTTATAGTATCAAAAGGACTGTGCAGTTACACTTCTGCTTGCTCTCTTCCTATAGCCTTAACTGTTGGGGCCTGAAAAACTTCCCTGCAGGTGGCTCCAAATGTTATGCCACTGGCTTAACTGTTATGCCACTGACAGCAGAAATAGCAGGTATGTACATGCATGTAGTACATGCCTCTGACAGCAATTATTCACAGGATGATCCTGGCCCCTTTACCCCCTAAGATGACTTGCTGCTTCCGCCCCCCCTATGCACTCACCTTTTTGGAGCCAGAGGGGAGCCAGGGAGGGTCCATGTCAATAGCGGTAGAAGAGCTGAATTTCTGGTTTGGAAACTGAAAATTTGCTCTTAAAATTACCAGGAAGGCCATTTCTCAACTTGCCTCATTGGCGCAGTGCCCCAGATTATTCACAGGGCTAAAACAAGTACAACTAAGCACGAGGTGTTTGTGCCTAGGGTACTAGCCACCTCCCCCACCATTACACCCTAGGCACAGGCCTTTTCTGCCTACCCCTAGTTGCAGTCCTGTCTTGACAACAGCGGTTTTGTAACCTCTGCGCTGTGTTCCTGCTGAGACATCCAGGTTCTGTGCTGATTTCATGTTCCTCATTAACACACTGTCCATGTTTATAGTTTCATCATTTTAAAGGTTTTTTTTATATTAGCTTTGAGATGTGCACATGGGTGTGTCAATACAATATCCACATGTACTTTGTGCTTAATAGGCATTTTCCAGGGTTTCAGCCATATAGGATGTAAAAAACAGTGGGGACAGCCTGAAAAAAACATTTTATGTGTATGGCCTATACTATATGCAAAAAAATAAATAAAAGAATGGCTATGCCAGTAATTGCTGCATCCACCATTTCCAACACGGGAAGAATGTTTGTGAATTTTATAGTCTGCGCCAGTGCGCAGTGAATGTAATAAAACTTCCTACTGAAAAAGTTGTTATGTCTGCTCCATTACGACACCTTCAAGCACTTCTTAAAAAGGGGGCAATGCGCAATTAAAATTCACAATGCACAATTAAAATTCACAATGCACAATTAAAATGCAACAACAGTTTAAGGAAGAGAATTACAGTGCGAAATGCAAACTTTTATTCTTATTTTTGCAAATTGTTTTTCTCTTTGAGACTTTTATTACATTCCCCCATTTGTCTTTCTAGCCATGAATAAGATCTGATCACAACAATAATTAGTCTTAAGAGGTTAACAAGTTGCATTCATTTAAGTTAAGAGTAAGAGACCAGTTGTGTGCACGGATAATCTTTATTATCTTCTCTAACACTGCAGGGATTATTGGAATAGGGGTATTACTAGCTACTATAAGCCTAAATCCATTTCAATAATAGCTGCAGTACATCTTGAAAGAGGGTTTTACGGCTGAAGAAGCAAAGGTGATGAATCAAGAGAACACAACTGATTTACATTTGATAGAATAAATTTATCCTGATGCCACATCAAAAGCCATTGATAGCTGAGCTGACAGTCACCACCTAGGTTTCAAACACAAGAAGTGTTCTATTTAATATCTTCACCATGTTCCCAAACTACAAAATCATAATACACCCCTAGCCATAAGGATGAACCAAACAACAATCTATATTGTGCTAAATTAGCAGATTTAAACATAATTCAATCATTATACAAAGTATAAGAACACAGTAGAAGTGACAAACTTCCATATCCTTAGAAAGGGTCAAATAACATAACAGACAAAGTTTAGAACTTGCACAGCAATATTTCAAGAAGGAATAAACATGTTAAAAGTAAAAGCCAACCAAGCTCTTTTATATTCAATAAATATTACTAAAAATACATTTTCCTTTTATTAAAGGCTGCGATAACCACAGATATGTTTGTAATATTCTGAGTATCTTAATAGTCCTTAATGCAGATAACAACACATGTTCTTATTCTGGAAGCTAATGGAAACTTTTTTTTTTTTTTTTAACTTCAACTTCACATTTCCTATTTAGGAAAGTATTGTTCTATGTGTCTGCACAGGGTACAAACTGCAAGTGAATAATGAAATGGCAGGGTGAAATAGGCCTTCATCAAATTCAAATTCGTTTTCACTTTAAGAAGATGTTAGGAAAGAAAACAGTAAGTCACAGTATGAAGATTAATGTACTGTGGCTAAAGGAAAAAAACTTGCCATGTCCACATTTTACATATATTTTTTGAAAACATTTTGAAAACATTCTCAGATGTGGTCATGTGATGGTCAGGGAGTGGGCAAGTTGAGAAGAAATAATGAAGACATAATGTTGTTTTTTACCTAAAAGGGCCAATCGTGAGCAGGCATATAAAAGGCTTCTTTTTGTGTATGAACAAAATAGAACCCAATAAATCCCACAGCTAAAATGGGAAGCAGTTGAGCTCTGTATTTCAGGTCAGCATATTCTATACATGTTGGATACTCTATCTGAATGCAAATTTTTATACAATGGCAGGGCATATTTTATGCTGTCACATCCATTGTATATTTCCCACTGTGTCTTTCAGTTCGGAGCTTTGCCTTCAAAAAGGACGCCTATCTGCTTATAAAGGACAACGTTTTGTACTACTGACAATGGATATGGATGACAATACTATATGTTACGTAACAGTCTTTACTACAACATGGAATTTGTAAAACTTACAGTTTATGAATTTAAAAACTGAAATGTATCTCCAATATGCTACAGTAGCACAGAATCTGAAGAGTTGTTCGTGTTTTTTATAATTCATCTGCTTTTACAGTTGCACATCTATTATTCTTTGTACTTGAAAGTACCTTTCAGTGACTGCTGGTACGCTGTAAGATACAGTTGTAGTAAAAATTAAAGGATTGAAGCACATTAGCACCAGAGGCATAACTACAGAGGAAGCAGACCCTGCGGCTGCAGGGGGGCCCAGGAGGTATAGGGGCCCCATCAGACCCTAATTCATATACAATTTCAATAAATATTGATAAAACAGGTCAACCTCTAGACACTTGGGGGCCTGAAACATTATTTGCTGTGGGGCCCAGTAATATATAGTTACGCCACTGATTAGCACATTGGTTTATTTCGCTTCCTTGCAGTACTGGACACTTGAGTTCAATTCTAACCACAGCATTGCTTGGAATTTGATGGGATTTTTAATTTGCCAGTATGTAATAACCCATAACAACCAGTGATCAGCTTTGTTCTGCAAACTGAAAGGAGAATTGAAGCTTGTTTAACTAAAGAAGCATGTGTTTAATTGGTTGGCATGGGTTGAACCGCACTGGTGTAAACTTGTCCAGTGTTTGCAAATTAGTCCCTCTATATTTCCCTGTGCTTGACTTGTTTTCCTTCTGGTGGTTCTGTTTATTTCTACAGTGCAGAATATTTTTGGTGCAGACAATGATAGATGATGGGCAATGATAGTCAATGCTGCAATGTTCATGCTGCACAGGAAACTGCACTGCACTAATAACTGCATCCACATTCATCTTACTGCTGTTATTCATTCAAAGGGGGGGAATTGAATAAGAATATGAATAGGAAAGGGGCCTGAACAGATGAGTAACGAAAAGTAGCAATAACAATACGTGTAGCCTTACATCACATTTGTTTTTTTTCAGATGGGGTTAGTGACCCAAATTTGAAAGCTGGAAAGAGTCAGAAGAAGAAGGCATTCATTCAAAAACTATAAAAAGGAAAAATGAAGGTCAATTGAAAAGTTGCTTAGAATCAGCCATACTATAACATATTAAACATTTACTACCCCTTTAAGGCATTGTGCACATCAGCACTTTGCTCATAATTGTGAATAAGTGAAATTAAATCAGTCATCCTGTTCAGTTCCACACCAAGCGAAAAGATGCATCAGTTCTTCTATTAGGGCCTGTGGCCATGTGGAAGGATGGAAAACAATTGGTCATTTTATAGGATCCAATGAAAGAACATACCTTTAATGATCGTAGGCTCTCGTGAGCAGGGCTTCCCTCTATTGTCTAACAATATTTAATGGCAACTGTGATTCAATTCTGGTGAAATGTTTTTTCTGTTTATGTAAACTGTTGTGTTTTATATTTGAATCTCTAATGGGCTGTGGGGAAGAATGGCACTATATCAATGCTAAAAATAATGATAATGAATGCATGTAGTGTGGCTAAATCACAATTCTATGTACACAAAGGCCTTTCCACCATTTAATCTGTGTCCTTTCTCCCCTCTGGGCAATGGACAGGGGACATGTTAGCAAAAAGACCACTATATTTTGGTGTACCAACATGCATTGAAAAAAAAAAATCTAAAAATGGCATCTTATATTCACCATTCGGTTGATTACACAAGGGTCATTTTGTGTGCCATTTTTCTTCAGCCAGTGGAGAAACATATGAAATCTTTCCTGCCACCTCCCATTCACTTGGAACATGCCAGAGCATCTTTAGAATGAAAAACTGGCAGTAATGGTGTTGACAAGCATTGTTCCATTAAAGTACATTAGAGGCGGCATCAACCTTAGACCAGTGTTTGGTGTTTATTGCATTGATTGTCTATACACACACAGGGTAAAAGCATCAAATTGCTAACCCCGCTAGTAACAGGGGCGAAAGGACTGAATTGGCATGAGAGTCACTATCAGATACCACAACAAAAATGAAATGTGACAGTGATGTGTAAAGTTTAGGGATGCACCAAATCCACTATTTTGGATTCGGCTGAACCCCTAAATCCTTTGTGAAAGATTCGGCCAAATACCGAACCGAATCCAAACCCTAATTTGCATATAGTTTAGCTGGGCAGAAGGATTCAGCCGAATCCTGGCCGAATCCCGAACCGAATCCGATTTTAGTGAAACAGAATCAAGGCCAAAACTAGGGGTAGGTACTAAGTCTAGGGTGCAACTTCACAGTTGATCAGTACAATATTCCTTTAAGGCTTAACTTTGTTTTTTAAAAAAAATATATTTTCATAAGGAAATAAATAAAAAAAAAAAAAGTGAAGTAAACCTAGATCCTAACAAAATAGCAGCACTTTCAAAGTAATTTTCTTAAAGACGTTTGGGTTGGGAGAAGCTGAAGGAAGTTTTTGTTATCTAGTCCCCAGTGTATGTGTGACAAGAGAAGAAATAGTCACATGATGCAGTTGGGAGCCAATTGCATGCAATTTCGCATATGACACGGTTGTGACAAAGATCAAATCCCCAGACAGGCAGTATTCGGTGTATGATTCTCATGCGAAACTGATATTTACAGTATTTATATAATTGCTGGTGAGCTCAGCTGACTACAGACTGAAACAGACAGATCCACAAATGGGTGTGCTCTTTCTTGCCTGCTAAGCATTTATGTAACATACAGAGAAACAAAATATCCATACAGGGAGTAATTCACAGTTTATTGGAAAGTGTGAATGGCAAATGAACAGATTAAATTACTGAAATATTCTGTAACATTGTGTATAAAATAATTATATGAGCAATCCCTGAAGGCAAATGCTTATTTTCTCTAGCTAAAAAACCTGAAAAGTTAGTAAAGATGAAAATTGGAGTAAACACTTGTTTATATTAGATACCATTAAAGTAATGCCTTTTCACACAATGTTTTTCTATCTGCTAACACATAACAAGTGAAGCTCTGTGTAAACTTTTTATCTGACAGCAAAATAATAGTCTAGGCCAGGCCCTGACTGGAAATTTGTGGGTTCTGCCAAATGCCAGAGGGGCTGCTTTAGAAACCATAGACAGTCACTATCTTTTGGGCTGGTGGGGGTTGTATAAACCCCTGTGTACCTGCAATGTCAGGAGCTCTTTAAAATCACCGAATCCCAAGACTAGTTAAGCTCTAGTGTGTATATATTTCTGTTTATCTAGTACAGACTGTACAAAATGCTTAAGCATGATTATTTAGCCTACCCACTCAATACAGTACAGTATCTGTTGGCTGAGTCTCTCTGTGTGCATTTAGATGAAATACAAAGTATGTACAGAACACCAGTTTATTTTTGTATTTATGTATCTCATGTGCTTAGCTCTGTGCATACCAAGGTATTTTAAAAGTATACAGCTACATTACACTTAAATGCACACACACTGTAAATATAAATATATATATATATATATATATTTATATTTTTATGAAGCTATACACACACTTTATATGCACATATATTTACAAAATCATCTTCAGTAGCTACATTACACTTAAATGCACACACACTGTAAATATATATATATATATATATATATATATATATTTATTTATATTTTTATGAAGCTATACACACACTTTATATGCACATATATTTACAAGATCATCTTCAGTTGTCAGTTATTCTAAGAAATGTGATGTGCACATTTATACATATATGTTATATATAAAGTCCTCAAAATGCCTTTCATATAGTAGACAAAATATCAATCTCTTACTTAATGCTGGGGATACCACCATGCACGACATAAATGACTGTATAAAACTCACAATCAAAGCCCCCTCTGAGAGTGCTGTAACACTTATACTAGAAGGAGCCACTGGTGCAGACAGCCATGTTGGGAAACACACAAGCATAATAAGCACATAATGGGCAAGTGTCCAAGTGTACGATTGGTCATATCATATGCTAATCATATATTACATGCATGCACACTCACATATTATGTGCATGCATGTTACCCAACATGACCATCTGCCCCGGGGAGCTCACTCCTGGTGCAGGTAGTTTAATGCTTACAAGGAAGGTTTTCTTGACAAAATACTACTATTTCCCACGGCTGGAGTGTGGGCTCAGTTAGCCAGCACCTCTGGTGGGGGAGACAATTTTTTATATAGGTGGGAAGGTGCCCTTTAAGCAAATATACAGAGAGCCCCAACCAAAGGAATTCCAAAAAAGGGTTTGGAATTACTCAAGAGTTAGCATCCCTGCTACTCTGAATGCTGAACTGAAACTTTGACTTCACCTGTTTAAAATGATTATTATTATTGCTCATAATATTCTCATGAAAAGGCTACCCTGATGCAGTCTGTGGAGCTGGGTTAGATGCCCAAGACCAGTGCTGTCCAACTGGCGGCCCATGGGCCGCATGTGTGTGGCCCCCCACATGGAAGTCTGCCTGCTGTGTCTGCTTACCATATGTAAACTTTAAATGGTATCACTACAGAGATTAACTGGCCCCTGTATCGTATAAACCTCAAATTCAGACTTTAATCTCCTGTATTGTTCACAAATGTAATTCCCCCTGCATTGTTCACACCTGTGACACCTCTATCGTTCACACCCTAAAGCCCTGTAAGGTTCACACCTGAGACCCAGACTGAAACTGCCCCCATTATTCACCTGTTCACAATAATACAAACTGCTGAAGGAACACCAGCACTGTGTCACTGTATGTAGTACATCTTAGAGTGGTCCTGATAGGTTTCCCTGTCTCCTGTTCTGCCTTCCCAATGGTTCTTGGGTGTGCTATACTCTGCCTGTGTGTGCCATACACTGCTTGCCCTATGATCCCTGTGTGTGCTATACTCTGCCTGTGTGTGCCATACACTGCTTGCCCTATGCTCCCTGTGTGTGCCATACTCTGCCTGTGTGTGCCCTGTTCTGCCTGTGGAACATAAGCCTGGTATTTGTAGGGGGTTGTTAAAATTTAAAAAGTATTGTTAGGGGTCCTTAAGGTGTTTAATCATGTGCTTGGGGTGCTGTTTTATCCACAGGGGAAGAGGAGACATATGGAATTAAGGGTATGTCTTAATATGACAACTTTTTTCACATATGAGTGATGAGTGATATCCCTCCAGTGAGCACCAACTATTTGGTTTTTGGTGTGCTACCACAAATAATGTGGACATTCTTGTGGTAACATGGGTGTGGTGTATAGTGGATTTAATTTAAAAACAGGGAGTGTCTAAAACTGGCTTCCATTATCGGCCCTCCATCCATGGAGGTCAAAAAAATTCCATCCGTAAGTATCACACTGCCCATCTCTTTTGATGTGGTTGATGGCCCTTCGGAAAACTATACCCCCAAAATGAACACTTAAGCAACAGATAGTTCATATTATATTACGTGGCATATTAAAGAATCTTACCAAACTGGAATAGATATTTAAGTAAATATTGCCCTTTTACATCTCTTGCCTTGAACCACCATTTTGTGATGGTCTGTGTGCTGTCTCAGAGATCACCTGACCAGAAATACTTCAACTCTAACTGTAACAGGAAGAAGTGTGGAAGCAAAAGACACAACTCTGTCTGTTAATTGGCTCATGTGACCTAAAATGTATGGTTTGTTGGTATGTTTGTGAGTACAGTGAATCCTACGATCCTACAATCCCAGGGGGCGGCCCTTATTTTTTAAAAATGCAATTTTCTATTTATGATTACCTAATGGCACATACTACTAGAAAAGTATATTATTATGAAAATGGTTTATTTACATGAAGCAGGATTTTACATATGAGCTGTTGTATGCAATATCTTTTTATAGAGACCTACATTGTTTGGGGGGTATAGTTTTCCTTTAAAGCTGTAATATAGAGTTACCATTCAATCATAGGCCTGTGATCTTTACTGTCCTAGTGTGGCCATCCCTAGCTGTTTTTACAGATTAAACAAGATCAGTGGTTTCCAAAGTGTGGTCCGTAGGTCATTTATAGCGGGATTTGAGAGAATGACTTTTTTTCTCTTCTAGATCTGAAAAAGCCCACTTTGATGGTCAGTTAGGTTGCTAGGATAAATGCTTATTTGCGGTCATAAATTGACAGCTATACCTGCCTGGAACCAATCAGGCAGTTAGGGCTTACTGTCTGACCATCTTGAATGGCATCTGTTCATTTGGCCTCCATGCCTATCGGTCAGATATTGTAGAGGTCCACCTGTTGATATTCTTTAACCTATAGTTTTTCGAAAGGAAGGGCAAGGCTAAATATTGTAATGCAAAAATGTCCTCAAGGTAAACAATCTGAAAACCACTACACAATAAAGATGCTCTCTGCTAAGTTATACAAGGTTCCCTCTCATTGCTGCTTGGCACACCAAATGTCATCAACAGGAAGTAATGGCTATTTGTACCATAGCTAATAGAACAATACAGACACTTTTTTACAATATAATTGTGTCAGTTGTTCACACCAAACATTATCTATGTAGCCTACTATGTATTCACCGGAAGAATGCTAAATACTTCCTAATACAGGGCACTTTGCCCAAACATAGAACAAAGTCTGTATCCCAATTTTCATATTGAAAGTTAAGCAAAGACAACAATTCTCTGCCCTACAATGTCCAGTGCTTGAAAGTTTGGGCAGAATCCTAGATCAGTGCATCATTACGTTAGTCACATCCCCATCTTCAGCATTAATTCAGAAGTGCACGTGTTGATCTTTGTAAATCAGGTACACACGGGGAGGGCAAGCATTATAGTAAATACATAAAAATAAGTATGTCTACAGAAATTAAGTGCCATGTGGTAATAGATACAATAGTAGAGAGTGCCCTGCCCTGTAGAGATTATAGTCTAAGTATAAGAAAACAACTGTCCCAATCGTCCATGTTTGCTAAGATTAGCCCTGTGTCTAGCACATGACGTGGGTTTCGGTTTGTTGTCTGCATGTGCATTCAGCATCACAAGCAGGCGCTGTATGGCTTTCATAGACACAGATTGTGTGTGTTTAACCATTAATAGTGGGTATGCCAGTGTTCAGCACTGTGTATCAATAGCCAGCCACATTACCTGGAAGGCACCTTAGAGTAAAAATGTGCTACAATGTGTAGTTATCACAAGTCTCCAGACTTAGAAGCTGAATTCTGTGACTACTTGAAATGCCAGTGGCAGCCACTCACAGACAGGCAGAATGTGCACCCACATGTGTTGCTTACACCACTCCTGAGCTCCATTATATACTGTAACCGAGTTCTGCTGCTGAACTACAACTTCCAGCGTGTAGCCCTTTAACTGGACAGTCCTTTCATATCTGTTTGCACACATGCAGCGCAATAAATAGTACATAGCAGGAGACATTCCGAACAGATTATTCAGCGCTAATGTCAGATCGAACCCGGAAAGTTGTTACCTCTCAGCCCAGAGCATCATCCAGCGGGATCTGCAGCCTTCCCACGCTCCCCTGCCAAGCCCAGAGCCGCCGACCAAGTGGGCAGACGGGCAGAAAGTCAAAGAAAATCCAGCGGCATAGTTTGGGAATTCCAGGCACTGGGAACTTTAGTGTGAGCGATGGGACACCCTCCGGTTCCACCTATCAGCTGAGACAGCCTGCACTTTTCCTCCTTCCCCGAGACACCCAGTGGGTGGGGCCAGTGAGCCTTAAATGTCACATTGTTGCAGCGGCCTAACCAGTTGAGCGTGTATCCTGTGCCCTGCGACTCACGGACGAGTCTCAGTCTGAGCCTGACTCACTGCGAGAGAATGCTGAGAGGAATGATCCACATTCTGCCACATGGAGAGCAGGCCGGAAGGAAGAAAGAAGAACGCTATATTTCATACCCCCACCCCGCCAAACTGCGGCCCTGTCAGCTCCCCCGAATTTCTGAGAGTTGCCTGTTTTTTTTTTTTATTATTTCAACCCCCTCAGCAATTCCGCGGTTTCTTTTTCAATTCCCTCTAAATTCTGAGTAAAGTTGTGGGCATGCGCACTGGCATCACAACTGCTATAAAAACAGATTCGGTGCCATTCGGTGTGGGGGAGCATTTTGCTGAGGGCTAGCGAGAAGGAAGCAGCGTGTCCGGACTGGCAAGCTGTGGGTTCTGGCAAATGCCAGAGGGACTGCTGTACGGCTCCGTAGAAATTTACCATATAGTGGGCTGTTTGGGCCTCTGTGTACTTGGAATGACAGGGCCTATTTTGCCTCCCACAGACCGTTCAGACCATGGCTGGACAAAAAAAAACAAGGGGCGTAACTGCGGCCTTTTGGCTGCAGGGGGTGCCCAGGAGGTATAGGGGCCCCATGAGGCCCTAAATAATGAGCAATTTCAACTTATACTGGTAAAAAAAAAAAGACAAACTCTTTGGTTACATTGGGGGCCTTAAAATTAATTTGCTGTGGGGCCCAGTAACACAGGATTGGACCAGGGGCCCACCGGGACTAATGTCCAGGGTCCCCCCCGCCCCCCTACTATGATGCAACGAGCGCTCGCTTGTCGCTGTGTGAAGGCGTCGCTCCTGAATGAAGAGGTGGGCACCTAAAACATTTTTTTCTTTTGGTGATCGGGAGAGGAAACTGGCGTCGAGAGAGGGGACTGTCCGACACTGCAGTATCATCTAGTTACACCACTGCCCTGAACTAGGGTTGCCACCTTTTCCAGAAAAAAATACCAGCCTTCCTATATATTTATCTTTTTTCCCTATTAATAACATTGGGATCAACCATAACTTTTACCGGTCAGGTGGCAACCCTACCTTGAACCCAATTTATCACAAACCACAGAGATTGGGGCAAATTCACTAACGTCCAGAAATTCGCCAGCGCCGGCTTCGTTCACATCGCAACACTTCGCCAGGCGTAGATTCGCCAGGACAGCGCTAATTCACTAAAATCCGAAGTTGCGTCCAGGGCGCCGAACTCTGGCAAAGTTGCGATAGCGTTGCTGCATGAAGCAAAGTTGCGATATCGTTGGCTAATTTGCATACGGCGGGAAGTTAAAGTTGAATGGACGAATATGTTGCAGCAAATACATTACATTACACAAGCCCGGGAAACCAAAATAAAATAAAGTTGTTATATTGCCCTACACATGATCCCAGTGTATAGTTTATGTGCCATATGGTTGGAAATGTATGGGGGAGCCCGGGTACCCAAAACAAATTTTACGGACTTTTGCAGCCTATCACCCTGAAAAAGTAAAACACGCCAGCGTTTTTTGGGACTAAAAATTGAATAAGCCCATTGCACTTTGCTTGGTGTGAGCTGGTGAAGGCAAGTCTGGCGGAACAGGTAACGTTGAGTAAAAGGTGCATCTTAGTGAATTTGCGAATTCGCTAACGTTAGTCACTCCGCCCTTTAGTAAATTTGCCCTTTTGAAAGAATGGGGAGATACTGCCTTAAAGGAGAATTCAACTCTAATGTTAAAAAAACCCCTACCCTACATAGTCCCCCTTCCCTACTCCCCCCAGCCTAAGTGTTACCCTGGGCAAATGCCCCTAACATTTAACTTACCCCTCGGTGCAGATTCAGGCATCGAAATTCACGGGCGACATCTTGAGCCGCTTCGGTAATGTTTCGGAATGAGACCGGCGATTCAGCAATTTTCGCAAGCTTCGACACATGCGCAGTTGTCGCGAGACAGAAAATTGTTCCAACTGCACATGTGCCAACGTGCCTGTCTCATTCCGAAGATTACCGAAGCGCCTCAAGATGGTGCCCGTGAACTCTGATGCCTGAATCTGCACCGAGGGGTAAGTAAAACGTTAGGGGCATTTGCCCGGGGTAACACTTAGGCTGGGGGGTAGGGGGGGTCTATGTAGCGTAGGGGACTTTTAAGTTTAGGGTTGATTTCTCCTTTAAACCAACTCATGAGCCTTGTGACAACATGCAGTTTCAGGGCTGACTTCCAAATAAGGAGTGGGCTCCATAGAAGACATTCCTCTATCCTGCTTATGCTAAGCTTCTGCTGCCAGAGCCACACTTCAGGCGTCCTGCTCTGGGTCTGGCTGCTAGAACCCCCTAATAATACCAAGCAGACAATTATTTTTTTCTATACAGACTCCCCTCTCTCTGTTATATTCCTCTGCTCTGGGTTATGTCTGCTGCTATAGCCAGACTGACTTAATTTCCAAGTTGGTAAGGGAAAGGGGACCTGGATAGATATCTACTGACATAGGCTCTGCCTCTCAAACTACTGCAATCATGCTTCTGAAAGCTTCCATGCCCCTTTGCCGTTACAACTCCCAGCACCCCTTGGCATGCTTCAGTTGGCAGTGGGTGCAGGCTTCATTTTAAGGCTGACCCCTCATTTCATTCAAGAGCTATGCCTTCCTTGAACAATTTAAAATTGCTGTTCATTCTGAGGCCTAATGATTTTGTGTTATCTGCCTGCAATATATTATTATGTATTTATAAAACACCAACATATTCTGCAGAGTTGTACAATAAATGGGTGTATACATAGAAAACAAGAGGTAAACAAGAGGTAAAGAGGGCCCTGCCCAAAAGACCTTACAGTCCTTAAAGAGTACGAATACGTCTGAAAAGCAACCTGAAACCTAGCGACCAATCATGCTTGTTTTCAAACAGCTGACCACTATATGCTGCCTGCTTGTTGGTTGCTACAGGTTACTAGTCAAGTAACACAATTAGCACCATTTATTACATTAACCCTGGGCATTTGAGCTTTGTATTTCAGCCTTAAGTAAGTTTCATTATGTTTTGAGTTCCGATAGTAAAGAAAATGTTAAACAACACCCACCTTGCCTCAGACAGCAGCAAGCGGCCAGTTACAAGGGGCTGCAAAAAGCCGCCTCTTGTAACTTTAAGAGGCCCAGACATTCAGCTCCACTAGTGCAGAAAGTATTATTGCTCTCATTGAACTTTCTATGCGGCCCCCCTTTGACCCTCTCCAACTGATGTTTTAAGCGAGGCGCAGCAGAGAGGGTCCCTTCCAATAAAGCATGCCCCTATGAATGAGTTTGGAAAGTTGAAATCTCTTCTTCATCATAAGTCCCTGGCATACCAGATAATCAAAAGGGTAAGCAGCAGCAGCTGGAGGGCTCCAGGTGGGAGTCCACTTTCTCCATAAAATACCTAATGCATAACCTAAATCATTCAACGTTCAAATGATGGTTAAAAAATTTGATCACATCGAGAGAAAAACTGCAATTATTTATTGCTGGGACAAAATTTGGGACTGGGACTTTATTTAAAGGGATCCTCATGCCAAAAACTGTATTTCTTGCATGCAGAAAGAAAATAACATTCTAAGCAAATTTCTAACAACAGAACAATGAGAAGGTAACCAGATAACAGCTCCCTGACACAAGACAACAGCTCCCTGATAGATATAAGAACAACACTCAATAGTAAAATTCCAAGTCCCACTGTGACTCCTTCAGTTACATTGAGATGGAGAATCAATAGTCTGAAAGCAGTGCCTTCTCTTTCTGAAAGTACATGACCAGGCAAAACGACCTGAGTTGGCTGTCTATATACAAATATTACAACTAAACAAATACACTTGTTGGTTCAGGAATTAAATTATATATGATAGAGTGAATTATTTGCAGTGTAAACAATTTAATTTAGAAATAAAAACTATAAAACTATATAAAAATCATAACAGAATCCCTTTAACAGAAGAGGTGATGCAACGCAGTGTGAAACTTGCCCCTGCCCTACCTTTTGAAACATTGCTGGTGTCAAATTAATAAAGGAGCATATATTTCTCAAAAAACAATAACATTTCTCTCAGTTTCAACATTTGATATGTGTGTTTGTACTATTTGCAATTAAATATATGGTTTAGATTTGCAAATCATACAATTCTGTTTCTATTTATATTTTACACAGTATCCAAACTTTTGGAAACAGGGTTGTAGCTTTGGATCTTATAGGTACTACCACTCAAGTCAGATTTTAGTGATCTATTTGAAAGTCTCCCAGGTTGGGGAGAGGGGTGAATCAGTCTTGCAATGTTGGTGCAAATCCTCCAAATGTAACACAGGTTATAGGGTAAATAAAGTACTCCTCTTGACTTGGCACATTTTGGGACAGCTATGATCTGAACAGTAGCACACTCCCATGCTCACCTAAAATAGTTTTGGTTCTAAATCTTGATTGGCATTCCCTGTGCAGTCCCTTCAACCTTACATTCAGGTTACATCTTAAATTGAGAAAAGACATACCATGACTAGCAATATCTGTGGATTTTGACAAATATCGGAGGGGATGCTGTAAGATCTCATAAAAAGTCACTTTTTGGTGGGCTGGAAAGAAACCCCCAATGATGCCAGGCAAAATATTTGCAATGCAGCACACATGCTGTTGCATTTACAGCATATTGCAGAAATGCACACAATTGTGGTAGGTGCAGCACAACCGCATCAAAAGCAAAGGCCAGAATTCTGGGAAAACCCACAGTATTGAGGGAAAATAACAAGGTGATTCTGCTTAATATTGCACTTTGCTGAATGCAATTGTAGATGTTCTTGTGACCTTATATCTCCTATTTATGGACATAGTTCTGATGTTATTGTTTTATCTGGCCAGCTTTGCTTTCCTATCAAGATTTTTTTGTTTGTACACAATTAGGATGTTTCTGTTGCTAACAGGATTCAAAAGAGGTTTCAAAGTACCAGCAAAAAACATTACTCAACTGTACAGGAATGTAAAGTGTAGCTACAACTGAATTGTGCAGAGAACCCTCCAAAAGTTAATAAGTGGTTTAGATACCTCTAAGCAATACCAGATATTTTTTTTTCAAGTCTTTTTGTTCAGATCCAGCTACAGGTTTAAGGCTGTATCTAAAGAAAAATGCTTCTACCTATAATACTGTACCACATTATGGCCCTGACTTGCATTGCATCTTTTTTTTTACACGTTCCTCCCCATGCCAAAGATTGTGCAGCTGTGTCTGTTTTATCCAACAGTATCAGTAAATCATTTACTGTACACCTGCTAGTTTAATTTTAGCTCTTGCACTTTCTTTTATCAGTTTTTGACCTTTTACCTGATCCGATTAGTTGTCAAACCCACATGAGCCACATTCATAAATAAATTTCATTACATTCATTATTCTGGCATAGAGCACCACACCAAGGTGTGGTATGACTTACTTTGTGTGTAAGGAAACTATCCATGGTTTAGAAGAGGGGCCCTATGGATGTATCTACTATAGAGAGAATCCAGAATTTGTTATTATTCATAACAACCAGTAGTTACAAGGCTCCCTGTTACACTTGCGTGTAGCAGAGAAGTTACCATGTTGGGCCTTAACTGATATACAGTAGCACTTAAAACTTGCTTGCAATCAGTGTTCAGCTATATTTCTTACAAAGCTTAGTAAGTGCTTTCTTCAATAACTGATGCCTGGTAGCAGACACAGCATTTGTTAATGGTACACTCAAAATACATTCCTAAAGATTATTAAAAAAATGTGGAAAACGTTTTACTCTCTTTATGTGCTTGCATATACATTTCCATTTACTTATTTGGCAAAATTAACAGCTCTAAATATACAAGTAGCAGCATATAAGGTGAGATAGGCATACATACTGTACATCTCTCCACAGGTAGGAAGTAAACTCTATGACTATAGGGGAAAACAAGCAGCAGAATAGGGTACAGGACCCTTGGGATGTAAAGCAATGTCCAATAGATACTGTTGAAATTTGCCACATTCCCAAATTGTTTGCAAACTTAAAAACATATTGCTGTGGGCCATGGAGATGTATATAAGAAATGCACAGAGGGGCTGCTGTAAGATGCCATATACATTATTATTTATCTGTATACATGAACCACAAGGGCATATTTTGAATTTTATTCCAGACCTGTATGTGCATTTCTGCCATAGGGATGGCCTGAGAAAGAAATATGTGTGGTCTGTTGTAGGGTTTTTGTGACAATTATTTGTATAATCAAAATGTTCATTCCTGTACAAGGAAGTAGCAAAAGCAGATAATTATGTTGTGACTGTAAGCTACAACCACTTAAATTTCATAGGTCAGATAGCAAACCTATTGCTATGTAAACTATTTTATTGTATTGTGTAAATGCATGAAGAGGATGTGGGAAATGTTGGTTTGCCTCTGGCTAATGCTTTTGTATGACCTAGTGTACAATGATAGTGTTCCATTACCAATGTTCACTTTCAGAGAACAGGGCTTAAAGTAAATAATTTGCTGCCTTTGTATTAATGTCAGGGCCACCCAGGCAACAAAAGATTAGCTTACCTACCCCTATATATAAGTTTACCCAGGAACAGTAACCCACAGCAAACAAACAGATGACCAGTTAAAGGGGTTGTTCACCTTTAAATTAGCTTTTAGTTTGATATAGAGAGCGATATTCTGAGACAATTTACAATTCGTTTTCATTTTAAGGATTTTGAGTTATTTAGCTTTTTATTAAGCAGCTCTCCAGTTTGCAGTTTCAGTAATCTGGTTGCTAGGGTCCAAACTTCCCTAGCAACCAAGCACTGATTTAACTTAGAGACTAGAATATGAATAGCAGAGGACCTGAATAGAAAGATGAGGAATAAAAAGTAGCAATAACAATACATTTGTAGCCTTACAGAGCATTTACTTTTTAGATGGCGTCAGCGACACCCATTAGAAAGCTGCAAAGAGTCAGAAGCAAAAGACAAATAACTATAAAACTATAAAAAAATAATGAAGAACAATGGAAAAGTTGCCATTGTATGTCATACTAAAAGTGAACCACTCCTTTAATGCTACCTGCTGATTGGTTGCTATGGGTTACTGCTCCTGGGGAAACTTAGTGGGGCTCAATTATAAACACTGGGCATATTTGCACATGGGCAGTAACTAGGGTTGCCACCTTTTCAGGAAAAAAATACCGGCCTTCTTATATTCTTGACGTTTTTTTCCTATTAATAACATTTCCTATTTTCCTATTACTAACATTGGCACCAAGCATCATTTTTACCGGCCAGGTGGCAACCCTAGCAGTAATCCATTGGTTGCCTGCCTGCCAAGGCTTATGTAGGAGGTAGTGTCTGAGTCAGGGGAAAGAGATGCTACAAATATATTAAATCCCACTTCAAGTCAGATAACTGACCCTTTAGCTGTGTCACTTCTATTCATCTTAGTGATTAATTTCAGTGATCATCAGCAAGCAAGAGCATACTGGAAAATGAACCGTGACCTTGGCCTACTTTTCATGTTACTGGCTGTGATTCATATTGGGAACAGTAGTTACAAAGCCAAAGATTGCATTGCGGCTCTGAAGACTTGGACGTGCTTTGAATGCACTGTTAAGTTGGAGCAAAGATAAATGATGTATTGGGGGTTTGGAAGATTTTGTATGAAGCTGGTCAGAAGATTCTTACCTCACTGTACTTTCTGCCTGCATTTCTTTCAGACCAACCAGCTCCTGTGCCTTAGTTTACTCTGTCTGTGATATCATATTAAACATCCGTTAACACAATAAAAAAGAAGATGCATCCTTTATCTCTGCTTGATGCATCCTAGGGTTAGAAGCCACATTTTCAGCAATTAATGTTTGGGCATCATTATGCTAGTGCTGATCACTTTTGGATGGTACTTGTACTTGAGCATTCTGATTAAATAGCCATCTTCTCTGGCAGCCAAATCACTCCCCAGTCCAATAACTTACATGAATGTTTTACAGTGTTTTCATGCAACGTAAGCCTACAGCTAATAGACAGCTGGGAAGCATAGACTTATCACTTTCCAACTGTCAAACTAGGAACCAATGAGATTGGTTCCCAGGATGTGGGGGGCTTTACATTTATAAAAGCTGTCATTTTTGGAGCTGAGAAGTGGAAACGCATGATTTTCACTGAAGCACCATGTATCATATAATAGGCTGTTACTCCAAAGCGGTTTCTGAGAAAATTCATGGTGGCTCTAGAGCACCGGAGGGCACATAAACAGCTGCCCTTAAAATATATATATACACTGTGCCAGGTTGTAGAAATTTTCTGCATGTCCTTTATGTGATTGCCAGTCAAAGAGGAGTTAAATCTAAACTTCTTTTCTATTCTATAGTTAAAACCTAGCCTTTACACAAAAAGCTGTTCCTGGTACCTTTAAAGGACACGCCAACCCAAAAAATAATTTGTTGCCTAATGAAATAAATTTATTAAAAAAAATGTAGCGCTTTAAAATAAATTTGTAAATGTAAATGCTGTTGAAAGCAGCATTTGTTTAACTCCTGCTTGTTACTTTTTCAACAATGTTGCAAAATTCAGTCTCCTCCAGCAAGACAAGTCTGCCAATCCGTTGGCTTTTTGTTAAGCTGGCCATAGGTGTAAAGATTTTTAAAAGATCTTTTCATTATCGTGAGACCACGATTATCTCGAAACGATCTGTCCATCAACTAAAAAAGACCATTTCAAGCGACATTGCCAGGAAAACTGAGGGTAGCTGCCTGCTTGGACCTGCAAACATAGATAAATTGCACTGGGAACGATAACATTTTTTTAACCTGGCCGGTCAATTTTCTGACAGCTGGACGAAAAATCGCAAGATGCACGATCGTTCGATTCCCACTAACCTCACGATAATTTGACGGATTGGTCGGATTGCACTGAAATCGATCGTCCACCAACGAATGGGGACCTTTACATTGTTTAAAAGCCAGAGCCACCAGGGCAGAGAATAGAAAGGGACAGACAAACACTGCTTTCAATAGCAATACAAATACAATTAACTTAAAATCCCCAAAAAAAAAATTTTAGTCTAAGAAAGCGCAATTGTGCACTAGCTGTGTCCCCCCCCCACGAACCCCCACCGTAGCAGGAAAAGGTTAAGGCTGGGGGGTGAGTGCGGCTTTGCAGGAGCTGCTCAGGTGGCTCCTACCGTAGAATCTGTGCTAGTGACAATTTGTTAGGACACATGAAGATACATGGACAGTCAAGTATTAAACTTTTAAACAGTTATACTTACTTTTGGGAAAGCAGCGCAGGGGTGAATAATTCCCAAGTGAATCATTCACTAGTAATCTGAGAAAAGTTTGCCAATGAGTTCAACAAGAGGAGCAACAAGGGAGCCACGGCAGAAGATTCGTCAGTCTTCCTGTCTAGTAAACTAGGATCTCATTTCAAGATATATTGGCAGAATTTTACTAGTCCTGCTAATGTCATTCATGTGCTTCCAAAGGTAGTTTCTTCCTTTACAATTCCAGCTGACTGTCCCCACTTTATCATACTATCACCCTCTCTGCTTCATTCCACACACTGCTGCTCTTATACCATACATAGCTTTCTGAAACATAGGCATAGGAAGTTTAAATCTTTCTCCCACCTACTCTCACTCACTGTGTTGTCTTCTTTGCTCTTCTCAGAGTCACCTACTTTTCACACCAACCACATCCACTGCCATCTCTCGTCTCAAACCTTTCTGTCTTGCTGCTCTTTACTTCTGGAATTCCATCCCTGATTTCCATAAGGAGTGCTCTATCATTTAAAGGAATTGTTCAGTGTAAAAATAAAAACTGGGTAAATAGATAGACTGTGCAATATAAAAAAGGTTTCTAATATAGTTAGTTAGCCAAAAATGTAATGTATAAAGACTGGAGTGATTTGATGTATAACATGTCAGTCAGACACTACTTCCTGCTTTTCAGCTCTCTTGGTTCACACTGACTGGTTACCCTGGCTACCAGGCAGTAACCAATCAGAGACTTGAGGGGGGGCCACAAGGGTCATATCTGTTGCTTTTGAATCTGAGCTGAATGCTGAGGATCAATTACAAACTCACTGAACAGAAATGTACCATGTGGCCCCCCTTCAAGTCACTGACTAACTCAGAGTTATAGAGCTGAAAAGCAGGAAGTTGGATTCTGGCTGTTTTATTAGACATCTGTTCACTCCAGCCTTTATATATTACATTTTTGGCTAACTAACTATATTAGAAACATTTTTTATTTTGCACAGCCTATCTATTTACCCAGTTTTTATTTTCACAATGAACTATTCCTTTAAAAAAAAGCTAAAAAGTCTAAGTTTTGGAGCACTAGAACATTAGTATAGTCTTGGTACCTATTAGACAATGCCTTTACTTTGTGCACTTTTCCCCCTCCAATTTGTTCGTGTTAGCCACCCACCACTTAGAATGTAAGCTCTGCGTGACACGGACCTCCTTCACACTGTGTCTCTTACCACATAGCACTTACCCTCTGTGTCCTTATATGAGCTCTGTTTACTATGTATATTATTGTATTTATTGCAAACCTTTCATATATTGTACTTGCATTGTATGGTGCTGTGGCTCCTTAACAGTGCTTTACAAATAAAGTTATACATACATACATACATTATTTGTATGGGGAAGCATAATCAAAGTAGTAGTGCTACTGTACTTTAGGGTACAGTAGGGTCTATGACACACCAAATAATCCTCACCTGATAGTGGCAGCATTTGTTATAGACTGTGCATGTCCCAATTATTGTAGAAGCAATTATTATGAGAAGCATTTGCAAACATGAAAGGGCATTTTCATGAGATTGAAAGGAAACCATGACAGTTACCAGTTCCCCTTCTCTTCTTTAGGCTGAGGTAAGTTTTCAGTGAGTGATGAAGCTCCAGAGGATAGGTGCAACACAACAAAAGTCCTGGAGGAATGAACAGGAAGAAAAAGAGAGGGTCATATCCAGAATGAATGTTATATATAGTGGTGAGCTAATTATGTAATGTTAGATTAATGTAGTGCTCAATTGTTGGGAGCATTATAGGTAACACTAGGATTTTGGACTTTTGACAGACAGTTATTTCAAACAGGTATCAATAAAAAACAAAAAGAGACCACTCCAGTTCTCCGCTGCTCACCCAACCAGGTTCTCAGTCCTCAGTGTCCCCTACTGTGACATATGACAAACCAGATGAATGGATGGCAATTCTGGACAAGGCTTTATTGGCAGGTAGCTGTGAATTGCAATAAAGCCTTGCCCAAAAGTGCCATCCATTCGTCTGGTTTGTCATATTTCAAACAGGGGAATGGAAACTGGGAAAAACTGTTTCTCATAATGTACGAAGCAAGGAGATTTAAAGAAAGACATGTCTGTAACGTAAGGGGAGAACAAGGGGGACACTTGCAAAAAGGCATGTTTGCAGAGCTATTCACTGTGAGTTGTGAGACACATTAATTATTTAAATGTAATTATTTAATTAAATGTATTAATTAATGATTAAAAATGTGCATTATACGTTCAATTCAACATAACTAGAGCACTGGTAGGATCTGGAAAATTTTCTATGTGCCATCATTGCTTGTTTGTTACTTTAAATTTAATTTGTTAAGCTAAATGGTGAAAGCAGTATGCATATTTTTAAAACGCAATAAAAAATTAGTCTCTCTCACTTTCACAACCAGAACCAGATGCCACTAGCCAGTAACCCATAAAATGGAAAAATAAAAATTCTTTATTTACATTTAAAAGATTTGTTGTCAGCAGCTGGTCTTATAGATAAAGTGATAGGGATATCTGAGGGGTAGAAAGATCATATGGCACAGTTAAGTACACTCCTGTACCCCGTAAAAAACTATTCCACAGCTGTTTCAGATTACATTCTTGAGTTAACGGGCACCAGGAATGGGACTAGGGGTAGGCAAAAGAGGTACCTGCCTAGGGCACAACAATGTGGGGGGGCGCTGGGCAGGTACCTGTTAAAGGGTCTGTTAAAGGGTCTGTTAAAGAGTTTGCTGCTCTCTGTCGCTCTCCCTTCCCTATTGCTTTCTCCTCCCTCCCCAACTTGTTGCTTCCCCCTAGGCCTAGGGCACCCGGTAGACTTGGCCAAGCCCTGACTGGCACTGCTTTTTTTATTCATCAAAAATATGTGAAAACTTTGTTAAATAGTACTTTTTTCTTACTAACACAAATTTCAGAATTTCATTATGGGCAATGGTCTACAATTATTAAAGAAGGAGAAACAGAAGTAAGCACTAATTAAATATATATGGGGTGTTGTCTTATTAATGAGATAACAGGCTTACTTTTTCTATAAAACCTTTTTTAGATTCAGGCTGCTTTTTGGCTTGAAAAGTGTAGGAAGGAAGCGAATGAATACTCCTTTGTGACAGAATCTGGCTGTACGAGGCAACGCAATTATATAAAAAAGAATGCAGTCATTTTCTATGGACTGAATTGCCCTTGAAGGAACAAAAAATAATTCCTTATTTTCCATAAAATACTGTATGCCTAAATATGAATTGTTCCACTTTTAAATGTTTTTTTCCTTACATATGGTATATTTTTAATCACAAAATATAATTTGAATATTAAATACAAATATACCCTGGTAATGTTTGTATATTTACCATCCTCCATATCTGTGTCAGCTTCAGTCTTACCCAGAGAATATCAACATAATTTTGTATGACAAAATAATATGCCTAAATATTTTCATGGAAATGTTTTCAGTTCTGTCCTTCCAGTCATTTAAAGTGCAACGTTTCGGGCTTACTCTTGCCCTTTCTCAAGCCTCAAGACTTTCTCAAGGGCAAGAGTACTCCTGAAAAGTTGCCTGGTTGTTTGACCTAATAAATTCAAATTTTCACTTTTTGCAATAAAGAGGTGCTGCAGCGTTATATTTTTCCTATATGTCTATGCAAACCCCTGGCAGGGGTTTCTGGACTGTTTTGCACCCAACCTACAAGGTTAAATAAGGTGGTTGAAGCACACACAATATTGTCTATTTTGGATACTTAAAGTGGACCTGTCACCCAGACTTAAAAAGCTGTATAATGAAAGTCCTTTGCAAATTAAATATGAAACCCAAATTATGTTTTTTATTAAAACAAATATACCTGTTATAAACTTATTTAAAAGTCTCCGCTGTCAATCATATAGTACCTGCCCCTCCTCTATGCCTTAGGCCATATATATATATATATATATATATATATATATATATATATATAAAAATACTTGCCGTCACTGCACTCACCACTCATTAGCGTCAAGGCTGGGTGCTAACCAAAAATTTATAAAGTCCAGTAGATGAAAGCACTCACAGCTCCATTGTAAAGATAAAGTTTAAAAAGTTCCTTTATTGAACCCACATCAGATCAACGCGTTTCAACCCCCACAGGGAAACGCGTTGATCTGATGTGGGTTCAATAAAGGAACTTTTTAAACTTTATCTTTACAATGGAGCTGTGAGTGCTTTCATCTACTGGACTATATATATATATATATATATATATATATATAAAATATTTATACGTATATTACGTGGCTGCTGAATTATGTAACCATAAACCAAGACTTATTCTGTGGCCAGTGTCAGACTGGCCCACCAGGATACCAGGAAAACTCCCGGTGGGCTCAGGTGTCAGTGGGCCTCTTGCTTCTAACCACTTGGCCTATTTCATGGTCATTCCCTATTTTTTTATGGCAACAAAGAGGCTTAATAATGGAAGAATAGAGAATAGTATGTAGAGAAAAGAGATTTTCGAGATTTATTATGCTCTGGCCCTTTAAGAATTTATTCGCCACCTAAAACCTGCCGAATTACTGTTTAAGGGAGAGGTATAGGGATCAATTTGGAGATGTTTGCAGCCTTCCTGACATTTGAGTTTTTTTCAGAGAAAAACTCGAATCGAGTTTGATCGAATCGAATTTGATTCGAATTTTCGGTTCGTTAAAATTTGTCTATAAAAAATTAAATTTTATTAATAAAGTTTGACTGGTCGATTTTCCTATTTATTGGAGTTTATGGGAGTTTTAAAAAACTCGCATGAATTACAAATTTAACCCTTGATAAATGTGCTTCCCTGTCAGGATTGCCAGGTCTAATTTTCAAAGCCAGCCAAAGCCAGCTACAAAACCAGCCCAAAACTAGCCAAGAGACACTTCAAAAGTAGCCTTAAAATAGTACAATATGTGCAGTGAAAAAAATAAATAAACAAATCTATGTGAAAATTCGCTAATTTTTCCATGAAGCAAAATGGGTTATGCCGCAGGACATATAGGGCCCCATGAGGCCCTAATTCATATAGATTTTGGTGGGCAGCAGATTTTTGCCCCAAAATTGTCTGAAATTGAGAAGTCACTGGAAAATGTGGGAATGCTCAAACTTTCATAACCTGTCAAATGTTGTAAAATTAACATGTTAATTAGTGGGTGTGGCCATAAAATGGGTATTGTCAAAAATGTTTTGCTGTGCTCCGTGCGGCTGATGGTTTTGTCCCTCTTTACATTTTTCACATGTTGGGAGGTATGCGGTATTCTGTCAGTAGGGTTGCCATCTGGCTGTTATTTTACCGGCCTGGCCAGTAAAAATTATAGCTGATCCCGATGTTATTAATAGGGAAAAAAGATAAATATATAGGAAGGCCGGTATTTTTTTCCAGAAAAGGTGGCAACCCTAACTGCGACACATTCAGTTACATTGATTAGGAAAAACAACAGCCTGACAGAAAGCAATTCAATCCTGAAGTACTCGCTCTTTCTGAAGCACATGGCCAGGCAAAATGACCTGAGATGGCTGCCTACATACCAATATTACAAGTTAAGAAGAATACACTTGCTGGTTCAGTAATTACATTTTTTATTGTAGAATGAGTTATTTGCAGTGTAAACAGTGTACTTTAGAAATAAAAAAATGCATCATAAAAATCATGACAGAATCCCTTTAAATACCAAACAATTCTTGATTTTACAATTTGAATTGGAGCTATTCCCATAGAAGAAGCATATACCAGAGAATAGAAAGCTATAAAAAGAACTCTCACATAAAAGGACAGAAATTGTAGTAGGACTTTTCCAATTTATAAAGTTGTATGAAAATGAAGTATCAGAACCTATGGGCTTAAAAAGACTGCTATGTATTTGATAATAAGTAAGCAAAGCTATGCACTTAAATGCTCACTATTGATGGGCAGTACTAACGTGAATTTTGAGCTAGGCAGTGCACGAGCTGCACAGGAGTCCTGCACAATGACCGAGGTACATATTGAGGCTCTATGAATGGTCTAATTTATTGAAACCGCATTTGCGCACCATTTACTATTCAGGGTAAAACATTGTAAACATTAAAGGCAATTGGTGGCAGCCGCAGATATGCCAAAATTGTGACTAAGGTGCAGCATGGATACAAGTAGAAAATCTATCACTTCTGCAGGCAGGGTTGCCAGGTCTAAATTTCAAAACCAACAAAAAGTCAGCTACAAAACCAGCCCAAAACTAGCCAAGAGACACTTCAAAAGTACACAAAATTTTTTATATCAAAAGATATATGTCCCAAGGCTTATTTTCAGTAAAAATAAATTATATATTAGTATTCACATTTTAAAAACTTTTTGATACATACTGACCCCACATGGCCCACCTTACGCGTTTCGTACCCTCCGGCACTTAGTCATAGGTGTCTCTCACTAAGTGCCTCGACTAAGTGCCGAAAGGTTACGAAACGCGTAAGGTGGGCCATGTGGGGTCAGTATGTATCAAAAACTTTTTAACAAACTTTTTACTGAAAATAAGCCTTGGGAAATATATCTTTTGATATAAAAAATGTTGTGTGCTGATTGCCTTTGGAACCGGGACATGTCCCTCTGGCTATGTCTAAAGATATACAGAAATCAGATGTATGGACTCCTGATTATCAAATAATTTACACTTCAAAAGTAGCCCAAAATAGCACAATAAGTGCAGTAAAAAAAAGTCTAAAAAAATAAATTAATATAGGAAAACAGGAGATATAGTGGCCCCATGAGGCCCTAATTCATATATAATTTCAATAAATATTGGTAAAACAGGTCAACCTCTAGACATTTTGGTGGCCAGCAGATTTTTGCCCCAAAATTGTATGAAATTGAGGAAAGTCACTGGAAAATGTGGGGATGCTTTAGAGTGACGGGAGACTGGCGTACAGAGCCCAAAACCGGTAACTCCGGACTTCTACACAAGTCAGTCCTATTCCATGCTGTGTATTGTAGTCGTACATTAAACTTGTCAGTCGGGAAATTGTTAAACAAAAACTACATTACCCAACATGCACTGGGAGACTTAGGCTTGGCACATAAGGGCAAAACTAGTACAAACTAGCCAAAGGCCCAAAATGTAGCCCAAATCCCTACCTTGGTTTGTTTGTACTTTCAAAACCAGCCTGGGCTTTAAATTAGTAGCCCAATTTGGCTGGAAAACCGCCAACCTGGCAACCCTGCTCTCCTTGTATAAATATGATTAAGTAACTTCACTAACCAGACTCGGGAAAGCTTGCTGCAATTAACCACCACATCCAACTGAGGGCCACCTGTCATGCCATCCAGCTAACGGAAGGGGTCAGATGGGCAAGTGAAAACAGGAAACCAACTGTAATCTCCTTGTGGGACCTTTGCCCACTGAATTGTATTCTTTACCAGTTGGCTAGCTCAGAAATCAACCATACATCTCCATAGAACATAACAGACCACAATCCTAACTAACGTACACAAGAGCAGATGAGAGGAAACTCTCTGCCCTGGTATGTGTCACTTTAGTTATTTACTAAAGTCCATTTTATTCTGGTCAGACATTTAAAGGGGATGTAAAGGTTTTTATAAGAAACCTGATTGTATACAGTGAAATTCCCCATTTGTTTTACTTGCTCTGACAGCTGCGGAAAGGAAATTTCAGACGGTCCCTAACTGCTCTGCAGGGAAACAATCATCCTTTTCGAACAGAAGTGGGGAGCCCCCACATTACTTCTCTGACCTCAAGCAGCTTTGTTTGTTTCCATGTAGAGAAGCCGGCGATCATGTAGAGATTTGTGTCCATAGACCAGTGCACTCTGTGTGTATGGGCATCTATGGCAGATATTATTTGACTTGTGTTGTTTTGATAATTTATGATGATCCCTAATCTTAACCTCCCAACTGAAGCCCAGACCACACTGAGCATGTGTGTAGTCTTGGTCTTGCAAAGATGTTTAGCATAGTTACAGCCCCCAGCGGCCAACTTTGAAAGCATAAATTATTTGTTTTATTAGGCTTCTGGTGCAGTTCATGTTTATATTTTATTTTTATATTTATATTTATATTTAGTATACAAATACAGCATTTCTAGCATAATCTATTTTAGACTTCCTCTTTAAAGGGCAAAACGCAATTTTTTGTGGAAAACAAACTAAAATGTTTTGATTTATTAAACCCTGATGGTGTTAAAAGTCTGAATAAAAAAACAGTCACAAGTCAGACCTGCTGAGGTCATGTACAAATCAATGGCAGAAGTTCGAATCCGAAGATTTTCAGGTGATAACCCCAAAATGTCTAAGGTTTTTGGCGTCAAATCCAAAAAAGTCACAGTGTTCGGTGAGAAAGCCAAAAAATACATACGATTTGGAGTCTTTTCCAACACAAGAAATTTTCATGAAAATTTATTGATAAAAAGGGGGAAAAGTTGGTGCAGATTTGGTCGGAGTTGTTTTTAGAAAATAATGAGAAAATTTCGGATTTTGATAAATAACCCCCTTAAAGTATGTGTGTCAGCTGTGTATAAACTAAAATAATTTTGCGAGTAGCAGAGTTGAGTTAAAACTGTACATTTCCTAAAAAAATTTCCATAAAGATAAATGAATGTGTGTGTTTTTATTAGATGTTTTGTAAATAGCCTCAGTTTTCCACATACAATGAAGAAACCCACTTGGCTTTGTTATTACAGACACATCCACAATGCCAGAAAAAACAAACAGTGCGTTCATTTTTCAATTGGAACATGGAAATTGTGACCTCCTCCATGTCTTATTTACGAAAAGAAAACATGTTCCAACCAGATGGGGCATCATATAATTGAATCATATAAATAGAAAAAGCCATTCATCTACCATCTACCTGTTAATGTATTTCAGAGTAAATGAGGACAGACTGCAACCTCCAGTTTATCTTTGCCACATATGCCTTGTTTAGAAACAGTAATCATCCTCCATTTACCGAGTAGTATGGTATAGTAGTATGCTATACTGAAATGTGATTTTTCTAAATGTAATTTTTCAAAAATGGTTCAGGTTCAGCCATTAAAGGAACAGTTCAGTGAAAAAATAAAACCTGGCTAAATAGATAGGCTGTGCAAAATAAAAAATATTTCTAAGATAGTTAGTTAGCCAAAAATGTCAGTATTCAGCTCAGATTGTGGCCCCCACATGGCCCCCCTCAAGTCACTGATTGGTTACTGCCTGGTACCCAATCAGTGGAAACCAAGGGGCAAATTCAGGAAGCGCCGAACGCTAGCGTTAATTCGCAAGCGTTTGGCATTTTCGTTACTGCGCAAATTCACTAACGAACGCTGGCGTAGTTTCGCTAGTGTTACTTCGCACCCTTACGCCAGGCGAATTTTCGCTAGCGACGTAACTACGCAAATTCACTAACTTGCGCAGTGTACTGAACGCTACCTTTTACGCTAGACTTCCTTCGCCACCTCAGACCTGGCGAAGCGCAATAGAGTAGATAGCGATTGTTTAAAAAAAAAAAAATCAAAATTTTTTTCTAAGTCACAAAAAACGCTGGCGTGTTTTCTACATTATGGGTGATAGGCTGATAAAGATCGAAAAATTTTTTGGGGCTCCCCTCCTTCCTCCCTACATTTCCTGACTCATGGCAACTTACCTAGACAGTGGGCACATGTGTAGGGCAAAATAAAATTTTATTTGATGATTTGAAGGTTTTCTTGGCATTTGCAGTGCTGATACGTATTCCTCCATTGAAATTTGTATTTGGCGCCGTATGCAAATTAGCCTTCGCTAGCGTAACTTCACTTTACATAGCGAATCAACGCTAGCGCAACTTCGCAACCTTACGCTACCCCTGAGCGCAACTTCGGATTTTAGTGAATTTGCGGAGCGCTGGCGAAACTACGCCTGGCGAAGTGCGGCGAAGCGCAGCGAAGTTGCGCCTGGCGAAACTACGAATGTTAGTGACTTTGCCCCCAAGAGAGCTGCAAAGCAGGAAGTTGTGTTCTGTTTTGTTATGTTAAACATCCAGTCATTCCAGCCTTTATAGATTACATTTTTGGCTAGCAATATTATAAACATTTACATTTATTTTGCACAGCCTATCTATTTACCTAGTTTTTATTTTTCTACTGAACAATTCCTTTAAAGGAACAGTAACACCAAAAAATGAAAGTGTTTTAAAGGAATAACAGTATAATGTACCGTTTCCCTGCACTGGCAAAACTAGTGCTTCAGAAAGACAACTATAGTTAATATAAACAAGCTGCTCTGTTGCTGTGGGGTAACCATTTAAGCACAGAAATACACAAAAGATAACAGATAAATTCTGAAGAATCCCATTGTATACTGTATAGAGCTTATCTGTTATCTGTTGTGTGAATTGCTGCCCACATGGCTACACAGCAGCTTGTTTATATAAATTATAGTAGCATTTCTGAAGCAAACACACAATTTTTGACAGTGCAGGGCAACAGTACATTATATTTTCATTACTTTATAACAGTTTCATATTTTGGTGGTACTGTTCCTTTAATGTTAAAATGTATAGGCCATGATGTGTAAGCAATTCATTTGATTTTGGTTTACAATTCACTGATTCCTTCTAAGAGTGTTGTTTGTGCTCACCCTCCTCCTCCTCTATATAGCACATCATCATAATTCCTCAAATTCTATATATTCCTTAAAGCCCATGTATTGTATTGTGCCTTTTTATCAGCACAGATAAGACCTGGCTCCTGCCAGGTACCTTGGGGGGATATAGACAGAAGAATGCAATGAGACTAGATTCCTCCTGCATATGTAGAGGACCATATTTGCATTGATTTCTAACAATAATACAAGAAAGCGTATCTTTTCTAAAATGATTTTTCAAACAGGGTTGATATTATGCAATTTTTTTGGCTCTCAAGTCTGTCTTCTGAGAATTGTTTTTCAGTAGGATTCCTCATCCTGGCTTGCACTGAGACATACAGAAAAAATAAAGCAATCATGCTGCAGCAGAAACATCAAGGTGAAATGAAAAGTTGCATAGAATTAATCATTCTGTAACACGCTAAAAGTTAATTTAAAGGTAACACACCCCTTTTTGCTTGATGTCAGTGTTCCCTCTAAGATGTGCACTCACACACATATTTTGAGACCTGCAAACGCAACAGTTTGTGGTGTGCACAAAGAATTTTGGGAGAAAACACAAAATTGTGCATTTATTCTGATCTGCACACATATAGCAATGCGGAAAAGGAAATAGAGGGAACATGGACCAATTTGTAGAGAAGATCATTTTTTTTTTAACAAAACTCAGTGGAATTATTTGGTTTTAAAAATATGGAGAAATAATTATTCCATCAAAATGACTTACTGTAACTAGTACATCTCTAGTCCAAAATGTTTGTATGATGTTTCTTAAGATCAGAAAGAATAAGGTTTTTGGTTTTTTTTATGAAGACCATTCACCAATGTACTCTCATAATAAAACTAACGTCCAAGATCTATTCTATTTTAGAATCATTGAGCTGTGCCACATTAAATGCTAGAATATATGCCAATAATACATCAGGTCTGGCTTTCCATTTACAACTTTAAAAAAAACCTTTTAAAAAATGCTTGAGAAAATGTAAACTGTAGAATTTATTTTAAAAAAAAGAAAGCAGGTGAGTAGTTTCTATTTAGCATTTTTTGTCTCCATCCCACATGACAAGTTCATGAAGTACAAGCATGGATCAGCTTTCCATCCCGGTTTGGCTTTTTGGTTTATGTGTGCCCCATCCAGTTCTTTGAGGTAATTAAAAATAAGGGGCTGTACTTAACTGTAGGCCTGTGTGATACTACAGGGCAGCCTTATCAGTGTGAAATTAGAGCTCACCGCAGTAAAAATCTCTCTATTCATTCCTAGGGGGATTTTTAGATGGGGATTTATCATTGTGTGAAAGTTGGGTACAAATGCTCCACGCCCAAAAAATTTAAGTTTTAGCCCAATTAAAATATAATATAATATTGTTCTGTACTGGTAAAAGTTCTGTGTTTGCTTCACAAACTATACTATAGTTTATATAAACAAGCTGCTGGGTAGCCATGGGGGGCAATGTAATTATTCCACCCCACACCTTTAATTTACTTGTACTGCAATGGTGGTGCTGGTCCTCTGTTGGCCTGGCCAGGTCCCCTAGCAACAACAATCGTTTGGAAACAGAACCGCACACACGTTGATTTTCTGGAGGCATAATAAAAGTAGCCATGGGGGGCAGCAGTTCAAAGCTGAAAAATGAGAAAAGGCACAAGATACCCACCCAATAACAGATAAGCTCTGTAGTAAACAATGTAATTCTTCAGAACTTATCCGTTATCTACTGTGTCCTGTGCTTGAATGGCTGCCCCCATGGCTACACAGCAACTTCTTTATATAAACTATAGTTGTGTTTCTGAAGCAAACACACCAGTTTTACTAGTGCACGCCAACACTACATTATTTATTCATTAATTAAAAACACTTTCACTTTTTGACGTTACTGTTCCTTTAAGTACCAGGTTTCAGTAGTGTTCTAAACAGGCAAGTTCTGACAAGGGTAGAGGCAATTGGATATACTTATTACTGCATTATTCCACCTTATTAAGCATACTGGATAATCAAGGTTTGGACTGGGCCAACGGGACACTGGGTAAAAACCCAGTGGGCCCTGCCAGACCATACCCACACCTATTTACAGTAGCAGGGGGACCCTGGGGGGGCAGGGTGTTGGAAGCCCCGGTGAGCCTCCAACACACCAGTCCGACAATGTGGAATAATGCAGAATCTGTGGTTGAGGTTTAGCTTAAAGCTACATTTTGTGTAAAAAATAAGAACGTACCAGTGCATTATACTCATTTAGATATAGAAGAATTGTGCTTAAAGAAGTAGTGTTTCAGGCTGATTTATTAAATATTTCTGCAAAAACCCTACTAGTCCCTCCCTTCCTGCTCCCTAAATTCCCAGCCTGTGCAAGGGAGCCGGCGGCTCTCAGCTCACTGCAGGAACTAATCAGCAGCTAGCAGGACCTGATAGGGAACTGAAGCCTGTCTGTGCTTGTGTGACTGCAGGGCTGTGATTGGCTGTCCCCCTCCTACTGTGCTTCTGGCAGGGACCGTTATAGATGGATATGGTAGCAATTCTAAATCCACAATTAACCCAGTGTATATTAAGGGGACAATAATCTATTCTGGGTATCTTTTAGATCCTGCTTTAGGTAACACATGGAGTGAATATCAGAGTGAAAATGCATATGTTCATATTTGTATGGCAGAACAAGCTTTGAATGTACAATGCCATGCCTGTTGGTGCATTCGGAATATGGGGCATGGCACCTGCAACTGGTCTTAGTGTAATGGAATTAGGTTAAATAAAAAAACAGGACTAGATCATTATCTCATCATTTGGGGTTCACTGAAGTCTCTGGGAAACATTTAGGATACTGCAGTATCCAGTTGTAATCTGCTTCTGTGGCCCTAAGGGTGATGGCACATGGGGTACTTTGTAGCCAGCAGGAAATCGTACTCCCTGGTGCCCAAAACACCTTGTTGTGGCAGTGAATGGCAGTCACGGCAGGTAAAATATTTAATTTGTTTAATTCCCCAGAAAATACCTAAACAAATACTCAAATCAATTATTTTATTTGTGGCCACTCCAGGGAAAGTTATATACTTCCAATTTACTATAAAATAGTAATAGTGATAGTAATAAAATAGAGGACGGTGAATTCCAATTAGTTTAAATATAGATTTAAATTTTTTCTCTGTAGCTGCAGGCAGACTAATCAGACATGCAGTATGTGTATTTAAAATGTGCCACTCTGAACTTACAGTTCAGTTCCCTTGAAACCTAACACCAATAAATCAATATATTGCAAGGTTCAGAGACTTCTCAATTAACCAAATGTCATTAAGGTATTAATATTACTGTTTTGAATTTTTAAATCTAATTTTCTTCATGCTAAATGGTAGCATGAAACAATGTTTCCAAAAAAAAAGGTATTGGGTTTAGTTGATATCTAATATCTGCATAGGACATACAGCATTTGCAAAACCACTAAAAAGTATATATATACTATAAGTGTGGATATATATATATATATATATATATATATATATATATATATATATATATATATATATATATATAGTCAGGTGATCCTACTGGTGTCTAATAAAAGGGCAGCCAAATATGGGAGTTTTACTTTGAAAGCAGCTAGTAAGTTGCAGGTAAAACTTAGTCCCTTTGTAAAATGTATAATGAAGCAATAGAATTCTTAATGAATCAGATAAAATTGAGCATAGGACTGGCCAGATATGGGATGACTTTGACGTAGTTGGCCAGCTTAAATATATTGCAATATATGGACAAACAATCCCTGTTTTGTTTAAAGGGTAAGGCATTTTTCAGTAGCAGTATGCACAAAATGTCTCTGTCTTAAATATATTGATATGGGTTGAGTGCAGAGGACTCTTGTATTTGTCTATATATATATATATATATATATATATATATATATATATATATATATAGATATATACACATAGTATTTTGTTGGACTGCATGAAAACTGTAGTTATTTCTATTTGTTTTTCTATAAATCTGAAGCAATCTAATGTGTAACTGGCTAGTCTGCATTACTTAAATAACGGATAGTTAACATAGTTTATATATAATAAAAAATGAGTAAATATTTAAGTTCTAGTACTACTAAAATTAACTTTGCACTTCTAGAAAAGATGTAATGCAACACTGCTAACAAAAATGCCATTGCACTTACTATTTTTGACAGGCACTGTGTATTTATATATTTTAATAGTTACAATGAACCCTTCCGAATGAGGGAAGAGGCCATCAGTAGGGGTTGTTAAATGCCTGAATGTTTCTTGCCTTGGTTTGTACTATAAAGTTTTATTGTTATACTGATGCATATTTGTGGTTGGTATAATGTTTGCTATTTTGCCTGTTCTGTCTGCATTGTTTGTCTGGTAGTGATAAAAAAAAAAAGGGACGTTCTTAGTTAGCTTGCTTTGAATACCTGAGCTTTGCATACAGAGTTACCTGTTCAATAAATCTCGCAAAACTGGTGTTCAGTGGCTCTGCCCTTGGTGCACGCACAGCAATCCACCAGCTCGAGTCCCCTGCTTGCTTTTAGGTAGGAGAATGGTTGGGGGTGGGAATTCTAGACAACTATAGAGAAAGCAGGACTGTCTGCCCCCCTCCAGGACTGTGGGGTCTGCTCCCTCTATAGTTACACCAGTGCTGGTATCTCAGTTTCTGAATTGGCTAGTACTCACTGCGTAACAAGTCACAACTGTAAATCAGTAGCATAAATACCAGGGGCCAAAGGATGACACTGCACAAGGCTGCCCCCCGAAGGTGTCAAAGCAGCAAAGACAAAAAAAAATTCCTGTGAGGCAAAATGCATACATTACAAATATTCATACAGTTTAGGATTAAAACATACAATGTATCTGCTCTGATAGTATTGGATGAGGAAATTGTGAACAAAAGAAAACAAACAAGATAATAACCAATGATGTACTGTTTATATTATGCTTTATTGTCAAATTTATTAAGCATGTACTATTGATACATTGTTTGGTTACAACTTGTGTACTCATATTTGTTTTTCCTTTCCTGTAAAAGAGAAAAATTACAATAAAAATGTAAGTTACAAAAAAAAAACCCATACAATGTATTTGCAGCTGTACTGATAGGCCTATCCTAAGCTAACTGAATGAAAATACAGTCTTTTACTAATAATTATAGACTTGTAAATTTAACACAGGTAGTATAGTATTTTTGGAGAATTAACCAATATTATATTTGACAGATAATGTATATACAGGACATATGTAAATATTTTACATATGCACAAGCATAATAAATGAGTATAGTAGATACAGAGATGATGTGCTATGTGGTTAGAGACACAGTAGGAAGTACCTCTGGAGCTTACAATCAAGGCAGCATGATAAAAATTTTACTGGAGGGGAAGAGGTTCCCACTTTGGAGAGAGCAGGTGAATTCTAGCAGCAGAGTTTGAAACTGATTGTGGGGGGAGTTTGGGAGACCAGTTAGTAGGAGGCTGCAATAGTTAAAGAGGGATAGGGTAAGATTATGGATAATGTTTTAGCAGTTGCTTGAGCAAGAAACTGATGTATCTTGGTTATTTCTTGAAAGAAAAATCAGCAGGTTTTAATTCAGTTTTATCTAGATCTAGGTTTAAATGTCAGTTGTTGTCTACACATATCTGGATGTAATTTGCATGTTAGTAATACTTAAAGCCAAAAACAGCAAGACGGTAAAGAAATTGTACATGAAGAACAGAGGGTCTAGTACAGAACCCAGAGGTACGCCCACAATAAGCTGAACCAAGAGGTTCATTAGGCTTGTTAGAAAGGTAGAAAAATAACCAAGATGCTGCTTGATTACAGATACCAAAACAATAGAGATTTGCCTTAGAAGGGAATGGTCAAAAGTATCAAAAGTAGAGGATATATCCAGAAGGAGAATAGAGTAGCTGCCTAGCGTTTCTTTTGGCTTTGGCATTTTTACAATTGTTTGCATCTTTACATAAGGACACCCAAGTGGAGTATGAAGGTCAAAAACCAAAGGAAAAATAAGTAATACAAGGAAAAACAAGATGTTCCATTAGGTTAGAGGCTAGTGGTGAAAGAGAGACAGGGAGGTAGTTAGATAGACAGGATAGGTATGTGTCAAGAATGGATTTGACACTTACCTGATTGAATAAAGAGAGGACTAACAGCTAGGGAGGAACTGAATATATTGGTAAGAGGTGGAATAAGAACAGGAGCACACTGTTTAAGCATGAGGGCATAGGATCAAGGAAGAGAAACATAAGAGGTATGAACTATTTTATTTTATTACCAATGAATAAAACATTAGTATGTACGTGTAATTTTTCCTTGCTTTGAAAACAGCCAAACTACTGACACTGTATCTACATATCATAAAGATACATCTCGTGATTGCATGTCATGAATCAGTGTACTGTTCCTGAGCTTTCTGGAACAGTTATATCTGGTTTATTACCACTCAGTATATATTGAATTTGAGTACCTTTATGGCAAATCCTGACTCATTTTTCCGCTTCCATCTGAACCTACACCCAAACACTTGCTGCTTGATGCCTAAAATTAACTTCACAACTTTGACTATTGAAAGCAGAAGCAATACACAGGCAACAGACAAAATGATTAATTATGAAATATGTATTTAATAAAGATGTAAGATTTTGTCACAGGAATGCTTAATTTATGTTCTCCTTTTCAATTAAAATCTGTAATGAGCAAGGCCCTCTACCACTTTATTGATGAGTATTTGTATAATAAGTATGTTTGATAATTTTGATAATATAAGTGCTAATAATTAAGAAAAATAATGACCTCCTGGAAATGTCTCTGTTGCTGTTATACAAAATCAGAGTTTAAGCTATTCTGTATACAGTATACATATAGATGTGTGGATGGGGTATTGGATGTTTTTAATGGATTTATTATTGTGGCTTTTAGAAAGACACCCTGTGTGACACAGAAAACACCTGTTGGAAGATACTACAGTATTTTTCCATTTTTGAAAAACACTTCCTATAATCTTTATGTTTCGGATCAATCTCCTTCTTGATCGCCAGCTCTTCTCAGTGAGTTCTGTTCCTGAATTTCAGTCTTGCTTATGAAATATGTGAATACATTTCTACAAAATAATATTACAACAATTCTTAATAAATTTATATAGATACAGATCCTTTATCCAGAGCTGGAGCAAACTGGAAAATGTTGATAAATGCAAGGTTATGCACTTTGGCAAAAATAATATAAATGAAAATTATACACTAAGGGGCAGATTTATCAAGGGTTGAGGTGAATTTGAGGGAATTTTTGAAGTAAAAAAATTCGAAATTCAAAGTAATTTTTTGGATACTACGACCATCGAATAGGATACTACAACTTCGAATTCAATTCAAAGTAAAATCGTTTGAATATTCGACCATTCGATAATCAAAGTACTGTCTCTTTAAAAAAAACTTTGACTTCAGTACTTCGCCAAATTAAACCTGCCGAAGTGCTATGTTAGCCTATGGGGACCTTCTAGAGCAGTTTTCTAAGTTTTTTGAAGTCGAAGAAAAATCGTTCGATCGATCGCTGAAATCCTTCAAATCATTTGATTCAAAGGATTTAATCGTTTGATCCAACGATTTTACTTCGACCGCAAATGGCCAAATTCAATGGAAAAAAACTTCAAGTTTGATATTCGAAGTCGAAGTAATTCAATTCGATGGTCGAATTTCGAAGTATTTTCAACTTTGAAATAATTTTATAGCAAAATCAAAGGCTGGTGTTTTCAGTCAATAGGAAGACAATCAGGTGTGTTTTATTTAAAGAACAGGCATCCAGCAAAGCCTAATCACACATATGAACACACATCATGGCTTGAAACAAAGGAGGTGCCTGAGGAGTTGTTGATGCCCTTAAAGCTGGAAAAGGTTACAAGACTTTCTCCAAAGTGTTTGGACCCCACCAATCAACAGTCAGATAGATTGGGTACAAATAGAGGAAATTTAAGACTGTTGTTACCATATCCCGAACTGGTCGACCATCAAAGAGAACTCCAACTGCAAGGCATCCAAGAGGTTACAAAGGGTAATTACTAAGCAACTGAAGGCCTGCCTCACGTTGGAGAATGTTGATGTTTATGAGTCCACCATGAGGAGAACACTGGACAGCAATGGTGTGTATGGCAGGGTAGCAAGGAGAAAGTCACTGCTTTTCCCCAAATATATTGGGGGACTGTCTACAGTTTGCTAAAGATCTTGTGGACAAACCAGAGGGATACTGAAAGAATGTTTTGTGGATGAATTAGTCTAAAATAAAACATTTTGGCTTTAACAAGAAAGAAAAACACTGCATTCCAGCATAAGAACCCTATCCCATCTGTGAAACATGGTGGTGGGAGTGTTCTGGTTTGGGTCTGTTTTGCTGCATCTAGGCCTGGATAACTTGTCATCATTGATGGAACAATTAATTCTGAACTATACCAGAGAATTCTAAAGGAAAATGTCAACACATCTGTCAGTGAACTGAAACTCAAGGGACAGTGGGTCATGCAGCAAGACAACAAGCCTAAATACACACATTGTTCTACCAAAGAATGGTTAAAGAAGAATAAAATGAATGTTCTGGAATGGCCAAGTTAAAATCTTGACCTTAATGCAACTGAAATGTTGTGGAAAGTGAACAGTTTATGTGAGGAAACCCATCAGCATCCAAGAGCTATATACAGTATACCGTACCTATATCTATATTAATTGCAGATTTAAGTATCATTTTATTGGATATTATTCTTATGCAAGTTAGGGATTTGATTTGGTTAGGTATTTGATCTGTCTTTTGGCAAAATATAAACATTTTGAATCTTTCAGGTTGCTAAAGTTTTTTATGTCTAGCAAATCTATGGCATATATTTTTCAATGAATGTTTCCATTCTGGTTAAGTGTATTTACGTTACATGGGCACATTTTTTAAAAAACAACACAGTGCAAGAAATGGTATTTAGAGAACTGGATTGATTTTCCATCAACTCCAGCCTATTTTGCAGGAGCATGGTTTCACCCTTGTGTTGATGGTGCAACAGTTTTGCATTGCAGATATGGGTGCCTCTGTGACTAGTAAATTACAATATGGACAGGCTTTTATTTCAGTGATGTGTAAAATGCTTGGAGGCACCTGGGCAGATCAAAAAGTTGTCAGACTGTATGAGTCAGCTCAGGCTCATTTCTACTTGCCTTCAGACAAATAATTGATTAGCTCTTCAGGTACAGGTAAAGTTGGCCAGTGAGGTTGCCAAATGAGCAAATGTTTTCCCCGATATGCCCACCTAAGGGCCAAACAATTGGATTACAACTGCAGGAAAAGGATCCGTGGGAGTGAGGATTAATTAGCACGATAAATCCTTTTCATGTGTCTGAACATAGGCTGATGCAACTCCTGTCAGTACAGAGACATGGTAAAGCAGAGAGGAGTGCATAGGCTTCTCACTGCAACTCTTGTGACATTAGCCTAACTGCTGCTTTCTGTTAGTAATTACAGGGTTGAGTCTGTTATTATGCTGAAAAGTGTTTGCTATCAATTAGAGCTGAATTATATACAGTTGTGTTCAGAATAATAACAGTCATTAACCTGATCAATCACTGTTTTTGGTAGAAATGATATTTCTACATGGCAAATAATTTACTAGTATGTGTAGTAGTGTAATAGAAAACTAACTGACACAACAGTCATGACATGCATGCTGCTGATTCAGTGTAATTCAATCATAAATTGAGGATTGTTCCAAATAATAGCAGCGTGAGGTTCAATTCAGTGCAGTGAGGTCATTCATTCTGTGAAAAAACAGGTGTCAATTACAGCCCTAATTTAAGGAAGGAATGCAGCAAATGATGTTCATGCTGGTTATAGTGCATTTTTCTCTGAAAATCAGAGTAAAAGGAGTCAATCCAGACATTGTTCAGAAGAATGACGTGCTTTGATGAAAAAGTTGTTAGAAGGGGAAAAACATATAAAGTGCAGAAAAATTATAGGCTGCTCAGCTAAAATGATCTCAAATTCTTTAAAATGGCAACCAAAACCTAAAAGACGTGGAAGAAAATGGAAAATGACCATTCAAATGGATAGATGAATAGCCAAAATGTGCAAGACTTCAGGAAGATCAAAGAAGGTATAAAGTTACCTGTGAGTACTGTTACAATTAGAAGATGCCTATGTGAAGCCAAGCTATCGGCAATAAGCCCCCAAAAAGTACCATTGTTTAAAAAAATGGTTACTATTTGTCAAAGAACGTATTGACTGGCCTAAAGAGAAATGGCACAACATATTGTGGACTGATGAAAGGAACAGACAGTGTGAAGACAGTGAAGAATGGTGGCACAAGCATCATGATATGGGGATGTTTCTCATACTATGGTGTTGGGCCTATTTATCACATACCAGGGATCATGGATCAGTTTCAATACATCAAAATATTGAAGAGGTCATGTTGCCTTATGCCGAAGAGGAAATGCCCTTGAAATGGGTGTTTCACCAAGACAAAGACCCCAAACACACCTCTAAACAAGCAACATCTTTATTCCAGACCAATAAGATTGACATTGTGGAGTGGCCAGCTGAACCCCCGGACCTTAATCCAATGAAAGAACTTGTGGGGTGACAAACAAAAGCTGTTTCTGAGGCAAAACCAAGAAACACAGAAGAAATGTGGAATGTAACAGGTGCCAGAAGTTGGTGGACTCCATGCAACACAGATGTGCAGCAGTTCTCAGAAACATCAGTTTATACAGTGAATGTTTGAGTTTGTAAAGAAGAATGCAGACACTGCTATTTTTCTGAACAGCTAAATGTTCCCCTTTCTTCACTTTCTGTAAAGGAACAACACAAATTCGATACATTTTCCTCATGTTTTGATTTGGAATAGAATGTGTAATGTTCCCAATGCATTTGCGTGTATGGAAATAAAAGCTTTTATAAGGATTTTGAGCTTTATTTATCTTTTTAAACACACTGCTATTATTCTGATCACAACTGTATCCTGGCTGCATTGGAACTGTTGCCTATATGTAAAATAAATGGATAAATAAATACTCAGTGACACTAATCTATTTTCTAATTTAATTTATTTTTCAGATTTAACAAGGGATAAACTCAAAAAAGCTAAAGAGGCATTTCAACTATTTTAACACCCCTTTCTGTCTTGATTATTTTAGAAATAGGGACCTTTCACAATGCTTTCACTCATTTCCACATTTTCTTTTCATGACATCACTTAACTCATCAGTGGTTTAAGAACTGTCCTCCTAACTCAGTAGCATAGCAAACAGATTGCTTCATGAAGGCATTAGCTCATTAATGTGGTCCTCGTCCTGATGGCCTGCATTTTCCATCATTTTGTGGCCTGAGGGCTAAATGATCAGCCTGATATCTTCCAAATCAACTGAAAAAAGGGGGGTATATTTTCTCATTAAAGAAAAAAGTAACATGTCGGAGATACCAATTTAAGAATGGTTAACATTTATAAATGTTAGGAAACCCAGTGATTACAATTGCTCAAATTTTGCTACAGGACATGCTTTGCCTGACCTGGAACACCTGCATTATAGCATTATTGCTTGTACTGTGCATATAGCCAGCTGAAGTCAGTGCAAAGGATACCTGGGAAAATGATGTCTAGGATATCAGAACAACACGGTGGTACAGAACTTACAGGGGAAGTAGCCCAGACCAGTACATTTTTTTAAGAAGAAGGAATGCCAGCCTGGGAAAGTAAGTGACTAGACTCACTCGGGCTGCCTAACAAATACATTTTGTTCTTCTTTAGATTAAGAAATAGAGTATAAAGTGTGTCAGATCATTACTTGGGCATGAACAACACTATTGCTTCTGAAAGGCCAGGACCGCCTTCTTGGGGGGGGCACAGGGGGAACTGTTTTACCGGGCCTATAGGGGGGTCCGGTTGTGCTGCTCTTTCTGAATTAGCCAGGCCCCCCATGACAGCACACAAGCTGAACCCCATGTCCTGAAGAGCCGATGTCCAGAAGACCCTAAGTCCCCGAAAACACAAAGTTCAGACTCAAAGTCTTGAAGCCCTGAAAGGAGCTGAAAAGCACCAAATGTGGACATGCTGGGTGCGTGTTAGTTAGGTGCGGATGCACCCGAGGCAAACTTGCAGAGAGCGTATTTGCCAGGATCCTCTGCACCAGAACAGGAAGCACCGGAAGCGCCTCAACCCGAATCTGTCGGTCAGCGCTTCGGTAAGGTAAGTGTAGACGAGTGACCGGCGGGGGCCCCTGACCACCAATGTTTTTTTTTTTTTTTTAACTTGTAAGGGGGGGCATGACCACCAGTTTTTTTAAATTTTTTTCTATGGGGCCCCTGAACACGTTGTATTTTTTACCTGTAAGGTAGGGCCTTACCACCCTTTTTTCATTTTCTATGGGGCCCCTGACCACCAATATTTTGTTTAACTTGTAAGGGGGAGGTGGCCACCAATGTTTTTTTTTTTTTACCTTGTCGGGGAGAACCTGGACACCAATGGGTTTTTTAACCAGTAGAGGGGGAGGCTGCCCACCAATGAAGTTTTTTTTTAACTTTTATTGGGGGCCCCTGACCACCAATTGTTTTTTTTTCTAACTTGTAGGGGGTACTCTGACCAACAATGGGTTTTTAGCTTCCATGTTTGTGTGGCTTTTTTACTGTTGTGTAGGGGTGTGTGGGGTCTTGGGCAGGGCCTGTGGTGGTGGGTGGGCACCAGGGGGCCAACAAATACTTGTCAAACGGGCCCTGTGATTTCTGATGGTGGGCCTGTGAAAGGCACTTGGAAGTGTAACATTTTCATAGGGATACTGTACGTGACCCCTTAAGCCCCAGTGGTTTGCCAGGAGACAAATTATTGCTTCTGCAATTTAGCAAAAAGTGACTGGGGAATTGATATATTTGAAGTTCAGAAACAGATGTATCTCGTTTGCAGTATAATTTCATTTTAAAATATGTACAAGTCTGAATAATAAAAACCTTATTCACCTTATGCCATTTAAAATTCTGGGCCATTCAGCAAAATTGAGAAGTCTGTGGGTCTGGCCTCTGAGCATAACGGTTTTCCTTTACATCAATTGTTCCTTCATCTAATTACAATGGTCTTTGTTTTGACTTTTGCTGTACCGGCTTTTAAGCCACCCTGTTCTGCAGCATAATTCCTCTTCCAGGTCATTGTTACAGTATTTGTTTTGACATCTGGCATTGGCTTTAGCAACTGTTTGGCTTAATATCCACAGTGTAGGATGTGTGTGTAGAGCTAAGGCCAAAGGCAGATGGAGCATTGGCTCCACTGCTCTCAACTGCTTTCAGTCCTGCTCAAGAAGATATCTTACAACTTAATTAGTAAGTAAATCGAGTAATTAACTCCAACATTTCCTCTGTTAGCATTACATTTTGGCCAAGGGCAGACATAGTATTGGCTCCGCTGCTCTCAGCTTGTATATTTGTTTTAAGCTGAGAGAAGAGGATCAGCTTCATGCCCCATGTCCATTGAATAAGATCTGCTTGTGTGCAGTCACACGAATGGAGGACGCCCCAGATAAGAAATAACAGACGTTTCTGCTGCAATGTGTGTGACTGCACACAAGCAGATCTTATTAAAATTAATGGAAATGGGGCACAAAGCCGATCCTCTTCTCTCAGCCTGAAAAAAAGTCTGAAGTCTAAAAAGAGTGGAGCCAACACTCTGTCTGCCTTGGACCAAAATATAAAGTTAACATAAGGAATGCTTGGGGGAATTTAATTAATTACTTACTTTACTTACTTACTACTTAAGTAGTAAGATCTCTTCTTGATAAGCCGTAGTGAGATGCTTTGTGGCAAGATAATACTTGTCAGGGGATTTACACCTCCACATATCAGGAAAGTCAAAAGCAAGAGCCTAGCTTTAAAGGAGGGGCAGGGATTTCAATACTAATTTGTAATGCACTTTATTAAAGTTCAAAGTATCTGAGCTTAAAACCTCGAATTTGCTTTTTTCCCCCCACCACTTTATACCTAATATCTGTGGCTCTTTTGGGGTCTGTGAATGGCCCTTTCTATGAAGTATTATAAATGATTTGAGGCTCAGAAAGACATCATCATCAATTATTTATGTAGAACCAGCAAGTACATTAACTTATAACAAGGGTTACAGAGTAAAAAATAGGATCAAATGGCCCTACTCACAAGAGCTTACAATGGAAATGTTAGAGTACATAAAACATAAGCAGTATGAAAACAAGTGTGTGGCAATTTGTTTTTTGATGTGCAACATTTTTTTCCTGCCATTGAAGTCTATGGGCGCCACTTCCATGGCAAAACGTGGCAAAAAATTCACTGCTTCCCTAAACAGGTGTGTCTTTAGAGAGCATTTGGAAGAAAGGGGAGATCAGAAGGTCAGAAGCAGAACAAAAGTTGCAAGAAGGAGTGTAGTTTAAGATCAAAGCTGAAATATAGGGAGTGGATTCATGGTTAAGGGCCTTGAATGTGAAGGCTAGTAATTTGAATTTGATTCTAGAGGAGATTGGAAGCCAGTGAAAGAATAATCATAGGGAGCAGCTGAGGTGGAGCAATGAGATGATGGGTCTAACAGCAGTTTAGAACAGATTGAAGTTGTTAAAGGTAATATGTTGGAATGCCTGCAAGGAATAAGTTGCAGCAGTCCAGGCAAGAAATAATAAGAGAGTGAATAAGTGTTTTGTATCTAAGCTGAGGTAGGGGCGTATTTGGATAATTTTGCATAGATGAATACAAGATTTGTAATGTGTTTGGATATGCAGTGTAAAAGACGACAGTCAAAAGGCGGCCATACACAGGCCAATAAAGCGACTGACAGACCAGGTCAACAGCCTATTGGCCATTATATAGGGCCCTCCAATGGGCTTCCCCAATCAATATCTGCCCAAAAAAATTGGCGAGTTGTTGATCAGGCAGGTTTAAATATCCCATCGGATTGAGGACTGCAAATTTTAAAAATTGATTTCCTTTTTACAATACAGGATAATAATACCTTGTACTTGATTCTAACTAACATTTAACAAGTCTTTATTGGAGGCACAACAATCCTTTTGGGTTTTTTTAAATGCTGAAACTATTTATTAGAGTACTTAAAGGTGTTGTTCATCTTCCAAATGTTTTTTTTAGTTGAGTTATTTTCAGATAGTTCACATAAAGAAAGACTTTTTCCAATTGCTTTCCATCTTTTATTTTTTACCGTTTTCCCAAATTTGAAGTTTAATGTTCCTGTCTCTAGTATTTCAGTCTGGCAGCTCAGTGATCCAGGAGCATTCTGAACAGTTACAATCTGATACATTTAGTTGATACATTTAGTTGCTTCATTTCTCAGCAGCATCTGTAGAATATTAGCAACTATTGTATCAATTCTAACAGCTGTCTTTAATGAAACTCAGGGATTCTGCTCAGCAGGGACAAAGATATCTGAAACCAACTGAACTGAAAAAAGTGTTTGAAGGTGAACAACCCTTTTGAGGTATGTAGATCCAAATTTCAGAAAGATCCCTTGTTTGGAAAACCCTAGGTCCCAAGGAGGTCATATACATGTATATACAGTAAATCCACTTTATTACCATATGATTATTTTGTTCCATTAACAGGAGATAGAGCTGTGGTTCTTTTAAGGTCCCTTTAGCCTTTAGAGGACCTTGATATCATGAGAAATTTTAGGAATGGACAAAGAAATGAAAAGGCAAAACCTCTGAAAGAAACAGAACTTTGTAATGGTCCTTCTAAGCTTTGCCAAGCCCTGGATGGAGACCTTAGTGATGACCAAGATACATGGATGGCAGCTGGTAGCAAAATACTGGATCAGGACATTGTACCTTGTTCACAAATTGGAACTGGGAATGCTGGAGAATGGGCACAAAAGCCTTCACATTTTATATAAAAGGAAACAAATATGTCAGTGTAAGGGACAAAGCTGCAGAGGCAAACTTATGACATTTTTTTAAAAAAAACAGTTCAGATTGTCATGCAATCCATTCCGTTAAAATAAATGTAAAGTTACCAGGGGAAATTCACCTTTCAATTTTCTTGTGGCATGATGTACAATTTTTTTTAAACATTTTGTCATGTATTTAATTTTAGCATTTAAACAACAGTTTGTTAATAAAATACACGAATATTATTATAAAATATTTGTATCTCTTGGTTACTTGTTTCTACAAATCCTCTTACTCCTAAGCTTAGGCTGGTCACTCATTGCACTGTATCCAGGTGGTTACACATGGTTTATCATGGCTGCTTCTATTGCTTTCAGTTTGCGGAGAGGAGGAACATGAAGAGTAACTTCAGTATTTCAGAAATAGTACAAAATATTTAATAAAAGGTAACAATCCTCTTACTCCTAAACTTAGGCTGGTCACTCATTACACTGTACCCAGGTGGTTTCACATGGTTGATCATGGATGCTTCTATAGCTTTCAGTTTGCGGAGAGGAGGAAAAATATTTAATCGATTATATACAGAAAGTTTCTTAATTTCCATGAGATGACGTTTATATTCAATTTCTATTTTCATGATTGTTACCTTTTATTTGCTTTTGTTTTTTGCAGTGAATGAATCAGTCACATAACCGGTTAATGACTCAAACCCATCATGAATTACAAAAATGCAATTTCAGCAGTAAATAGGTTTCTTTTCTCCTACCTGCTTTAAAGAGGAATGAAAAGTTTGCTTTTACATATAGAAGTCATTGGATGATATCATGTATGTGTGTGTAATCAAGTGCTCCACACCCACGATTTTCAAAGTCAAGGGTTAACAGAGGGAAATGTTGGGGGCGGTATAGGACATAGTTAAATCTTTGGCAATCTAACCTATTCTGTGTGCAGCTGTTTTGTTTTAACCCTAACTGAAAATTGGAACAATAGAACATTACAAATTGCTGCACTGTAGCAGCAACTCTAGTTGTCATAAGATCATAGTGTGAACAACAGAGTCTTTGTACGTGTCTTCTTCTAACAAGAATATACTGAGACGTTATTGAAATGCAGTCAGATGTTAAGGGGAAAACCAAAAGGAAAAAAAAACAGATGTTGAACTTGTGATTCAGAATTGCTGTGATGGTAATTAGCCCACAGATATTAAATATTCTTGTGTTCTTCGCCTAAATATAAACATGCCAGGACTAGGAGTTTGCAGCTCCCTGTGGATTAAGTGCATTGCACAGTTCTCTGGCATTAAGCACATTGCAAGGGTGTTACCCTAATTCTTCGCAGACCTCTCATTTTTCACTGTTCTTGGATGCCGTCCTTCAGAGAAACAATTCATTAATTCCATAGAAGTTTGACCAAGTACTATTTGCTCACTTAACCTCTCCAGATGTTAGTCTCCACCCAAGATTTCCACTTTTTAAAACCTCCCTCTGCAATTTTTTAAAGTAAGTTGAAAGCTTCCCAATACCCCTCTTGCACAGAGATTTTATTCTGCCACATTATGTTACATCACACTTGGAAAGCTGGGGCACTCATTTTTATAATAATAAGAGCACACATATCCACTGTGTCTGCACACAGGACTTGGACTCACAATAAGAAACTTTAAATATAAAACAGTGATAGCAACAGGCCGGATTTGTAGAAAGGCTATAAAGGCCCGGACCTAGGGTGACAGAATTTTAGGGGGACGGACACACCCGCATTGGTTAGGAAGTACTGGGGATTGTCAATCGTTTTTTTTTTAAAATTCCCTATGCACCAATCCCCAGTATTTTGAACCTGATGCTGAAAATTTTCATATGTGCACAAAGGAAGGGGACGGGGGGCGATGAACATCAGCTGGCCTAGGGGTGCCTGATATGTAAATACATCCTTGGATAGCAAGAGGCAATGTACCTTAAAAGGTAGCAGTGACTGTTCAGCAGGAGGGAACTCTAATAGCTTTAGGGTAGAACTCCAAGGGCGATTTTACCTTCCTTTTCGACATATGCGAACGCTGCATGTTGCGTCTTCAATAGACAGTCGTGTCGTGTTAAATGCAATCAGCTTCTACGTGCCACATTTGTATTACTTACATTAGATTCAGCACATCCGACATGATACCTGCGATAAGTATTTTAACACAGGGCTAGGACCATACCTGCATTTCTTTCCAATAGGCATCAATTTGAATATTGTGTGAATCAGGGCATCAGGTAAATTCTTCTCTATTCTTTGACTTATTAAACGTGCAGGGGATTTCCCCGGTACACCTTCCTTTTGTGTCTGGCAAATCCTTGAAAATTCTTCTGTATTGCCTGGGAATCATTCCTTTGTTTCCATGCAGAAATTAAAAATAAATAAATAGACAAAAGAAAAAAACAAACCGTGTATCACTTTCATCTAGATTCAGCGTAGGACAAAAAATAACACTGGTGAGAAGAAAGTCATGTGGTCTTGATTAATTTTGATTGGCTTTGGTATATAGGTCCTACCTTCTTGTCTGGGTGGGGCAATACCCATATGTACTGACATAGAGGGACGCAGAAGAAAAACCCAAGGGATGATACTGATTGGCCATCTGACAAAGAGGTAGGCCCTGTAGCAGTGGAAAAAACTAATTTGGTCACCATTATTGCTAAATTTCTGCTACTGTGACATCACTTGACCTTATTACTCCAAGAAACACACACTGCAGCACTTCGAATTATGTGAAAGTGGTTTATTGTGCCAACAAACTAGCTTAGACTAGCTTAAAACACTTTCACAGGATTCGGAGTGCTGCAGCGTGTGTTTCTTGGAGTTATAAGTGGGTCCCTGGCAGGGGGGGGACCAGCAGCTTTCACCTAGCGCTACAACAAGCGGCGAGTTATAGTTGAGCATCGTCCGCATTTGATTATCACTTGGCTTTATATTTTTTATCTTTTGGGAAAGACTACATGAAAATGAATAGTAATGAGTAGTAACAGTAGTGTGTTTTGCTTAATGTGTTGAATGTATTTGTGTGTAGTTTTATCCCCATACATAAAAAATACTTTCTGCCTGCTGGGGTGTGGGTGATGCTGCTGTGCTGAGACAGGGGGCAGCTTATGTAGGAGGCACTTGTTTTCATTCATAATCCATTTCATTCCTACTGGGCTTCCACCCTTTGCCCCAGTCAGTCTGGGGGGCTGGGTTTTATCCAGGGATAGGGGAGGAGGGGAAATAATCATAATAAAATTTTGGATTTATACAACTTGGCCCCAGTCAAAGCTGTAGGCACTTTCATTTCCCTCTTAAGCAATCATGCGTTTTTTTTTAACCAGTTTCAAACAGTGAAGTGTTTATTTTTGCCAAAAGGCCTGGAGCTGCATCTCCATCCTCCCAACTGTTATTCTAGCCCAACACTTCTGATCACAGTGATCCTGTTCTGTTTAAGTCTATGGAGAATATGTCCTCTGACGCACGCAACATGCCAGCTCCCAGTTTATGCATAAATAAAGTCATATTAGCAACAGGCTAAATGAAGGAAGTAAAAAAAAAATGTACAGTTGTGTTCAGAATAATAACATTCTATTCCAAATCAAAACGTGAAGAAAAATGTATCAAATTTGTATTATTCCTTTACATAAAGTGAAGAAAAGGCAATATTAGGCTGTGCCAAAAAATGCAGTGTCTGCATTCTTCTTTACAAACTCAAACATTCAAAATGTTTCAAGATGTTGCTTTCCTTTGAATCACTGAACTAATATTTAGTTGTATAAGCAGTGTTTCTGAGAACTGCTGCACATCTGTGTTGCATGGAGTCGACCAACTTCTGGCACCTGTTACATTCCACAATTCTGCATTTCTTGGTTTTGCCTCAGAAACAACATTTTTATGTCATCCCAAATGTTTTCTATTGGATTAAGGCAGTGGATTGGGCTGGCCACTCTATAATGCCATTCTTGTTGGTCTGGAACCAAGATGTTACTCATTTGCTGGTTTGTTTGGGGTTGTTGTCTTTTTCTCTTTGGCATAAGGCAAGATGACCTCTTCAAGTATTTTGATGTATTGAAACTGATCCATGATCCTTGGTATGAGATAAATAGGCCAAACCCCATAGTATGAGAAAAATCCCCATATCATGATGCCACCATGCTTCACTGTCTTCACTCTATACTGTGACTTGAATTCAGTGTTTGAGGGTTGTCTGACAAACTGTGTGACAAACTGACAAACAAAGCGGCCCCTGGACCCAAAATGAACAATCTTGCTTTCATAGTCCACAAAACGTAGCACCATTTCTCTTTAGGCACAAATTGTAACCTATTCAGCACATTTTTGTTCAACAATTGGACCAGAGACGGAACTAGGTGGGGGCGGGCCCTGGTGCGGGCCGTGCAGCCGGGCCCCGCCCCCACCCTCTTCCGCGCGGCGCTGCAGTGGGCGCGTGACTGCCAGGGGCCCTGCGGGGGTGCGGGCCCTGGCCCAATTGCACCCCCTGCTCCCCCGGTAGTTATGCCACTGAATGGGACTTTTTGGGGGCTTCTTGCCAATATATTTGCTTCACATAGGTGTATGAACTGCACACAACAAAATAAACATATATATATATATATATATATAGATATAGATATATATATATATATATATCTTTTTTAGAGACCAAATGATTTACTTTTAGGCAGTATTAATCTTAAGCAGTATTATGCTGTAAAACAGCCTTTTTACTGAATTTATCTGTTCATTGAAATAACCCCTCGATGTGCCAATGCAAGAATCCACTATAACTTGCTATTGACCCCACACTTCTCTATGGAAAATTTACCTTTGAGAGTGTATGTTAATGGGGGTCGCAAATAAAATTATTAGTATTTTATCCACATTCTGCATGGCACAGTGCTCATAGAGAAGCCTGGGCTCAGTTAACCCTGCTTTTCCATGTGGGGAAAAGCCATGTCACAGCAATGTGCTGCCCACGTGCAAGAGCCCTAAATTTAGGGTGTACCCCAGCAGCCACAATGCTGTCCAACAATGGTATTCTTTATTAAACACAGGAATGGCACTTGTTTATGGGTGGCTTTAAAGGTCTTCTCATCATGTTCATATCTATGTTGGTTTCAGATGCATGTGTAATAGGAGTTTTGTAGGTCAAAAGGGAGATATGATTCATCCTCTACAAATCACACATTATAAGTATTATAAGCATGGAGAGCAAGAAAAAGGCACTTGGAAATAGATTGTAGAGTCTTCAATGTGCTTTTAACATAATTTATTGGCCTCTGAAATGTTTATGAGATACTGTGCAATGTTGCCTGAGGAAATATATTTCCTTTTCCATGTTTGTTGTGTAGCTCTGATTGAGAGACATCACACATTGTTGCTTCTATTAAATACTGAAATATGTCACCAGGAAACTGGAATTTGGTTACCAATGTGCTTGGTGCAGAGGAGTTGTGGTTTCTTGTTGTGGGTCTTTCTGTATATAGAAATACTCTCCCAGAGTTAGTAAATTAAAACCAAGAAACACTGACTACACCAGTACAACAGTGAGAGCATTATTTGTGTTAAAGAAACAGAGACTGAAAGACAGATATAACTGGATCCTCATGGTTGGTAACTACAAGCACACTACATCGCACAACATCAAAAGCTGTGAGCGTTGCATGTTTTCATTTTACATGATGGTTCCAGATGGTGTCATCCTCAGAAATAATGCAGAAGCCTACAGTGAAACAAACACATGGTTTTAGCTTCATTGTTGGATCCAAATGGCTACAATGGCAAATATATTTACACTGTAAAAAACAACTATTGCTAACATACAAGCTGCTCATATATAAAAAGTATACTTCTCTACAAGTATATTCCACTGAATGGCCTCTGTCACACTAAAGATGTACCTGTCAATGCGCCATTCATCAAGTATACAATTACAATGGATTAATTATGCCGTGCATTATTTTCAGTTGTGATACTGCTTATTTGGAACAGAAAGAACATGGAACATCAGATTGGCAAAGTGCCAGACCTAAGTTTCTAATCGTCACTCCAGTTTCCAGAAGTGGCAACAAGTTAAGATATATATATATATATATATATAGCTCTAGAGTTTGAAATGTTATCATGCTGCCCCCTGTTGTCAGGTCTTAATAGATAAGAATTCCACAATGCAGCAATCTGAAGCATACTTCTAAGGCTAAGCAATGCAAAACCTATTGAGGAAGAAACAGGAAGCTGGACTGATTGCCAGACCTCAATCCTATCAAGATCTAGTGGGAAGAGCTTTATTGTAAGGTCAGAGGAAAATGTTATACAAGCCAGACCTCTGGGGGGTGATGGGTGTTCCTCTATTGGGGGAAAGTACCACATAAGCCTAATGACACACCAAGCATTTTTTATCCTGGTGACTATCTTCAGGCTGAAATCCATCTGTCCTGAGCCATCAATAGAAAGTACCATGGGGAGAGGAAATGCCATAAGCCTATGCAACCTTCAGAGGGCTCTATGGCAAGAGAATGCATGCAAGAGACTGTGAGAAACCTAGATGTTATATGTACAGGCAACTAGTATAAAGGCCATGGGTTATTTATAAGTGCTTTGGGCTCTGTTTTTTTTACCAGGCACAAAACACAGGGCCAAAGTCCATGAATTTACCTCTGCTGACTTGCATGGGTGCCCTCTGCAAGTGTTTTTCAGTTGAAAATGGCCTGTAAAGGTTTCCTAACAACTATTGCCTGACAAGCACTTAAAGGTGATTCCCATGCAAGACAATGGCAGTAGTTTTGAACACTTTGGTGCCATATTTAAGGGAAGAGGTCCCAAACCTTTTTTACTCATGAGCCACATTCAAATGTAAAAAGAGTTGGGGAGCAACACAAGCATGAGAAAAGTTCCTGTGGGTGCTAAATAAGGGCTGTGATTGTCTATTTGGTAGCCTCTATGTGCACTGGCAGCCTACAGGAGGCTGTTTGGCAGTACACCTGGTGTTTATGCAACCATAATTTGACTCCACTCCTGGAATTCCAAAATAAGCACTTGCTTTGTGGTCACTGGGAGCAACATCCAATGAGCTGCAAAGCAACATGCTGCTCATGATCCCCCTGGTAGTGGATCACTGTTTTTGGGCAACATGGTCCCAAGCACTGCTTGAATAAAGGCTATTGTATTAGCTGAAACATCAGCCTCCACTCCACCTCAATATATTTTTTTCGATACGTTAAAAGAACTTTTGAGGACTTTTGTCTGCATAATCGCAGGCACATTCACATAGATACATTCAAAGAGAATGGTTTCAAAGTAAAAGCCAAGTTAAACTGGTTTGTTTGGAAATCTAATGGTTTTATGTGAAAAGGGTGATACTGTTCAATGACAACCAAAGGAACTGTATTTTCAAACTTGTTGGGCAGAAGCATTGTTTTGAGATAAGTGCTGTTTAATTTGGTCGTCAGTCAAATGATGTGCCAGAATATGTCCTTAGGGGATAAAGTTGTTCAGAAAATAAACTTCAGGGTTTCAGCACATGGGATTTTCCATAGCTGTAAGTTACAACAGATGGTCACAAAAGGCATTGTACAGCTGACATTATACGGTAAGATGTTACAATGAATTACTGGAACATTTTTTATAATTTCATTTTTATTATGGAAACTGTTCCAGGTACTATCTTTAGCAAATAAAATACAGGTAAACCCTAGGATTAGAAAACTGCCCTAACTACCCAGTGTTACTGTGATGGGACTATATGGCACCCCAACTCCATGCTGAAATACAGTTCACAACAGAGTCTATGCTAAAGGTGCCCAGATCTGGAGGGACAGCTGGGATAAAGCATGTCGATATGATGTCATCCTGCTGTTCCACCTGCTTCAAGTTCATAATGTAATAGATAGGATGTTTTGGGAAATTAAAACAATCTAGCAAAGCATTTTTTTAGTTTTCTAGTTTAGAACATTGGCTTTTTTCTCTGCAGTCGTTAAAAGTAGCACTGCAATTTTAAAGAAACATGGGGGATTTTCCATTAACCAATCAGACCTTACAAAGTATACTGTAATCCTTGCAGCACATGAGGTTATGTGGACCCCAAAATAAAAAGATATGCAAACAGGATACTAAGGAGTACCTTACAGCCAATGTCCCACTTCAGTTAGAAAAGTGCCATTTCTTTTATGTTAAATATCAAATGTTTTTGCAGTTCTGTATCAAAGGCTTTACCCTTTTCTAGTCCAACTTTATTTATGTTGATTTATGCCAAAGCGTTTATCAACATTTTTTGCTAACTCCCTTTAGGCTTCGGACAGATGATAACTTATTCTCAGCAGGTGGAGAATCTGTTTTCCGGCTGCTCCCCTCTCTTTCTGTAGGCAGGGCGACATTTTTTGGCCGAAATCCACTGCGTCTACCTGTACCTGAGTGGAGACAATACTTTCAGGTGCAGGCAGGCAGGAGCTGAGGGGGAGCGGATTCTAAGCCTTTCTCCACAGGCCGAGATCCACAATTGTCTGGCTCTAGCCATAGTAATAATCACATTTAATACATAGAGAAATCTTTTTTTTTTTTATACACAAAAAATACAACTTGGAAATGACCCATGTTTCAATGCAAAACTCTTGCAGAACATTTGTGTGCATTAGTGTAAAAAGTGTATATTCATCTATGTGACTTAAGTCACAGGATGGTTTCAGCAAATGCAGAAGGGCAGCCACATGGCCCAAGATTGTGAGGAGTGTGTGGGGAGTGCAGATATATAGAATAACAGGCATGCATTGTCTTAAGAATTAATTTAATATGCAGTTGGTGAGACCTTGCTGTAACGTGGCTTTCCATTGATTGCTATGGGATTTTTGGAATCATATTTATGTTCGATTTTTGAAATCGAACTTTCTCCCATTAATAAATACTATTCTTAAAATCCCATAAGAATGAATAGAAAGTGTGCGGGTTCTAATCTCACATTTTGATAAATCTGCCAATTAGTGTTTATGCTGCTCATCAAAAAGGCTGAATTTTTCTATATTCCACTGTAAATCTGTTTTTCTTGAAACATTTGTTTCACTGGCAATAGACATGCTTTTCCCACAATTTCTTGATAAGAGCAGTCAAACCACAAAGTGTCAGAAAGGATGTAAGGCAGACCCCTTGCATGTACTGTATGTGGTCTAAATGCACAATGTTATCTCAGCTAAAGTGGGGTTTTCATATAAATGTGATATACCAAGGAATACACATTCTCCATGTATGAAGACTCTCCTTAAAGAGATAGTGACTGGAAGTGCTCCTACCAGCTCAACCTGTGTTGGTCTCCGACACGACTTAAAGTTCAATAGCTTTGAGACAACTTTCTGATAGGCTGGAGGACAAATGTAAACAATGCCCCAGTCTATCAGAACATTGCCCCACCTCCATAGTGCAACATAAACCATGAAGCTGCTTAAATTCGAGCCATGTCACAGACTGGCCCATATTAGTAAGGGCTGAGCTGGGTGATTTTCGGATTTTTCATCTGAAAACCTCGGGGGGATTGCACGAAAACCAGCTCACATCAAAATATCATTGGGACTTCTCCCACTGACTTATGTGCAACCTCGACAGGTCTGAGATACCGTAATTTCTGATTCAGACTTTTCCATCCTCGAGGATTTAATAAATTATGAAAAATCATAAAATGACAAATCTTTTGTGATTTTTGCATTCGGAGTATAGTAAATAACCCCCCTATTGTCTGCCATATACTGTAAAATGCTGTTTTGGCACCTCTCCCTGGATCGTTTAATAACTCATAGCTCCAATCATGTTCATACAGATTAGCTGACTGTAAGATTCCAGGGTATATAACCACAAATATTTGGCACAGGTCATTCTGAATTGAAAAAGACAGTCAGATGACTAGTGAAACGGCTTAAAAAAATACAGCAAGTCTTGACTGATTTAGGGGCAAATTCACTAAAGCGCAAAGCGGCTAACGCTAGCGCTAATTCACCAGCGTGACGTCATTTCGTTACTTTGCCGATTTACTAACGGGCGCTGGTGTAAATTCACTAGCGAAGTGGACCTACTCTATCGCTACTTCGCACCCTTATGCCAGGCGAAGTTGCGCTATGGCGGAGGGACGTAACTATGCAAATTCACTAACTTGCGAATTTTACTTAACGTTACCTCTTGCGCCAGACTTGCTTTCGCCACCTCAGACCAGGCAAAGTGCAATAGAGTAGATAGGGCTTGCTTCAAAAAAAGTTGACATATATTCTAAGTCCCAAAAAAGGGTGGCATCTTACTTTTTTTTGTTACATTTCCTAACTAACATATGGCACCTAAACTATACAGTGGGCACATGTATAGGGCAAAATAACAACTCTATTATATTTTATGAAGCTTTCACAGGCTTGTGTAGTGTAATGTATTTGCTGCTACATATACGTCCATTGTACTTTAACTTGGCGCTGTATGCAAATTAGGCATTGCTAGCGTAACTTCGCTTTGCTTGACGAATTAACGCTAGCGCAACTTCGCTACCTTTCGCCTCCCTGAGCACAACTTCGGATTTTAGTGAATTAGCGGGGCCCTGGCGAAACTTCATCTGGCGAAGTGCGGCGAAGGCTTTGCTATCGCATTTTCGCCACTTAGTGAATTTGCCCCTTAGTGTTTTTCCCACAAAGATGCCTCACCCCCAAATGGAAATTGCTTTGTCCTGTACCTGCATAATTTATCATTTGTGTTTACTTACCAGTTTTTATAGTAGAACAGAATTCAACACAATAAATAAACATAGAAGGTAAATACTTAGATATAGGGGTAAATTTATCAAAGAGTGAAGTTCCACCACTAGAGTGAAATTCCACAGCTCTGAATTAATTTCTATGGGATTTTGAAAGGCGTATTTATCAATAGGTGAAAGTGAAAGTTCACCGTTTGATAAATACACCTATAAAAATCCCATAGAAATGAATGGAGAGTGGCGGAATTTCACTCTAGTGGCGGAACTTCACTATTAACTTCACTCTTCCCTCTTTGATAAATATACCCCATAGACCTCTTATAAAAACACTACATACGTCTAAAGATAACAATAACAAACAGTAGCTCCACCCGAATACATATGCGTGTAGCACCACCCGAATACACGCATAGGTTTTGCATTAACACTGATTAAGATCATGTGCAAGTGCCCATGGCTAATGCCCCAAACACCGTTCCTACAAAACGAATCAGTCCCTTCCCTGCCTGTAACGAGAACCATTGCGTTGGCCCGGTGCAAGCACACGCAGAGGATTTTGGTGCCGAAACGATACAAGTATGTATTTTAGTGCTGAAATCTGCCACATGTGCCTGCACCCCAAGGTGAGGCATTGGTTCCAGTACAGGTTTATCTGCAGGCCAAGATCCACTGTATGGCAATAGCCTATGAGCAGGGGACTCAGTTGATATTATTGAATGGGAGATTGCGTTAAATTGTGCTCATTACCTACTGAGTAGAGATATAGTTTAGCTGTTGAAATTTAGGAAAAGCAGATATAGGAAAAGCAGATTTTTTTAATGATAAATGTACATTAATGATAAGCAGTTTTGTTTAAAAAGAGGAAAAAAGTTTTGTTTAGTTTATTACTTGCTGAGCCAAAGCATTTGGAGTGCCCAGACTTCTTCATCCAACTCTAGCAGCAAAAGGTGTATCTTCATCTTTGAAGCCACGTCTTCATTTGGAGGCACCAGAAGGCTAACATATGTGTGGATCTGGATCAGGAGGCTATGAGCAGCATAAATAGGACCATCTGTATGAGGTGTGGCTGCAATGATCAAGTTTGCATGTTTAAACACAGAGTAGAACAGAAAGGATAAGAGAGTCTGTAATTGCATTGGAGCTCTCTAAGAACTCTACATTGTGAACAGAGTAATTTTCAGCTTACAACCGCCCCCCATTAATTTATATGGCAATTTTCTGCACCCATGGGTGCATTCATGGCTCAGGTTATTATTTCTCTAAAAGGCAGTAGCAAGTGTTTTAAGGAATAATCTCCTGACCAGCAAACACACAGGTGGCTGCCATGTAAATGAATAGGGGCAATTCTTGTACTGTGTCACCTGCTGCAGAAGTAAAAGACACCTTTGGGGGAATGTAATTTAAGTCGGTAACGGAAAAAATATTCGCAATGCGAAAAGTTTTGCCTCAGTGCGAAAAAATTTGCCTTTGTGCGAATTTAATTTAGCTTTTGGGAACCCGGAAACTGTTTAGCGACCACTTCCGACAGTGGAAGAAGTTTTGTGAATTTTATAGTTAGTGCCAGTGCGCAGTGAATGTAATAAAACTTCTTACTGAAAAAGTTGTTCTGTTTGCTCCTTCAAGCACTTCTTAAAAGTGGGCAACGCGCAATTAAAATTCGCAAAGTAATAACAGTTTTACATTGCAAAATTAGACTTTTCATTCTTATTTTGATAATTGTTTTGCTGTTTGCGATTTTTATTACATTCCCCCATTTATGTCCAAAACGTTACTGTAAATGTGTAGAATACAGTGTGTGCATGTGTGTGTAAAACAAAAGTGTATGCATGCACGCTGTAAGCAAAATGATTATGTGTAGCTGGGTTAAAGGTTTCTAACGTCTAGTATGTAAAGAAAAGAGACTAGGAGAATAGAGGTTGAGTGAGGAGAGGAAGAATAATAGTACTGACAGTGGGCCCCTGGTCTAAGGTTTTTTAGTGGGCCCTGGTCTAAGGCTTTTGGGTGGGCCCCTTGTGTCCCAGTCCGAGACTGGGGAGAGTATTGGCCTGTATATGGAGCCCACCAATGGACTGGCCAGATATCAGTAGGGCAGGTTTAATTTTCCTCTTCATCAAGGATTTCATTGGCATGTTGATGTTGTCGAATGAGTGTGTAGGCCACTCTGTATAATCCAATTATTGGCCCGGGTTTATATGGATTTATATTCATGAACAATGTTCCCTCTAAGGTGTGCGCTCATACACACAAATTTTGAGGCCAGTGTACACAACAAATTGTAGTGCTCACAATGAATTTTGTGTGAAAACATGATATTTTGAATTAATTCTGACCTGAGCACACAGTTTTTAAAAAGCAAGCACACAAAAGTTTAAAATGTACGCAAAAAATAATTTTTCTACACACAAAGCTGAGAAGGAATTAGAGGGAACATTGTTTATGAACCCTGCCAAATGCTCAGTAAGGGTCCACCCATTGCCTTACTATTCCCTTCTACCTCATGAGACACAGGGGTATGAGATAGCTTGTTAATACCACCATTGGAGGGGGGTCTCTTTGTTAGACATGTATAAGGCACATAGAAAGTTAAAGGACATGAGGATCTAGGGATACTCCAATACTCCAACCAATAGTAGAAATATAGGGAAATTTAGGATTTTGGCTTGCAAAATTTACTTGCAAAACAGCATTTCAAAATCGACTACTTAATCACAACAGATACTGTTTAATGCAACAAACACTATAATTAAGGCAGAACTGAACAGGGTCAATTTTTTAATCCACTTTTTGCATTTTATCAAGTTTGATTTAAATCAACTTATTGAGGTAGCAATACATTTAAGGGATTGGAACACCCTTACTTTAAAATCAACAATGCTGACTTGCTTTTTTTTTTCTTGCTGGAATTAGATAGATATCAGAGTTAGTAGAGGAAATAATGTAGATTGCCTTACCTCCTGTCCTGGCAGGGACAAAGGGTTTTTAAGCTTTGACAATGAAACAGACAGAGAAAACTTCGAAAGAACTGATGGGAGATCAAGGCCAGGAAACTGATGGGAAAACTGTTCTGCCAAAGATGAATAGCTGAAAATGAAAGAAAAGATTAGAGCTGGTTGTTGTCAAGAGAGAATTGGGCTTGTTCCATAGAAATAAACAAACATATTTATTCCAAAACAGATTAAATCCAAAAGGTAGATATGTGCATACTGGTTTAAAGAGCGCAGTCCTGCAACCAGTATTGCACCCAACACTGCTTCTTAAATTCAATATACAGTAAAGGGATTTGTTTATTTATATAAGACATGTTCGAAGTAACATAGGCATATCTGGAAACCGGATATCCTAAAAGTTAAAAATTAGTGGAATTGTATCTCTTATAGAATTATTTGCTTAAAATGTATATATATATATATATATATTTATGTGTGTGTATATATATATATATTTTTTTTTTTCATGATTTCCTTTTTTGTGTGTAATAACATTACCTTTGATGGTAACTAAGCTGCATAATTCCATGTTATTGGCAAAACAATCCTATTGGGTTTATTTAAAGGGAGTAAAGTTAACTTTTAGCATGCTGTATAGAGGAATATTGAGACAATTTGCACATGGTTTTAATTTTTTATTATTTGTGTTCTTTTTAGTTATTAAGCTTTTTATTCAGCAACTCTCCAGTTTGCAACTTCTGCAGTCTGGTTTCTAGGACCCATATCACCCTAGCAACCATGCATTGATTTGAATAAGAGACTGGAATATGAATAGGAGAGGGCCTCTATTGGAAGATGAGTAATACAAAATAGCAATAACAACACATTTGTAGTCTTACAGAGCATTTGATCTTTAGACAGGAGCAGAGACCCCCATTTGAAAGCTGGAAAGTGTCAGAGGAAAAAGGCAAATAATTAAAATTCTATAAAAAATAAATAATGAAGACCAATTGAAAAGTTGCTTAGAATTAGCCATTTAATAACATACTAAAGGTTAACTTAAAGGTGAGCCACCCCTTTAATGTTTAAATGTTTTTAGTACGTTAATGGGCATATTTATCAAGGGTCGAATTGAAAATGTACTGCGGCTAGGTGGAATACCTAAACAAGAAAGAAAGACAGATACACTAGTAATAAGTAAGTAAGTTTGTGAAAGCAAAGGCATTTTATCTGAACAAAAATACAATACATAAAAGTTAAATCATTTTATTTTTGGAAAACAAATGTGGGTCTTCCTTTGCATCTAACAGCCGCTATATGGAAACAATACACCACCCATTTATCAGCAAAATTACACATATTTTACATAGACACAAATATCAGCACTTTAAATTATTTTTGGAGATTCTTAGGAGTCACCTGTGCCAACTCATTGTTGTATCAGAAGTTCACATAATCTCTGTGTACCTCTTGCATTAAAGCATTGATAGGATGCATTTTATGTGCCTAAATAATATTTTAAGCACTGTGTATAACAATAATGCATTCAAAAGTGCAATACACTAATACAGTCACAAGGTGTCACTGTATGAACTGAAGCTGAACTCAAAAAAGTTATATACAATCATATACATTATATATACAGGTATGGGACAAGAAAAGGGGTATTTCTGTAATTTGGATCTCCTTACTTTTGGGGGCAGATTTCTCAAAATATTAGATTAGAACTCACCACATGAAAAACTCACTCACTTTCTATGCATTCCTATGGGATTTTTAAAATTGTATTTATCAATGACGTTCACCATTTAATAAATATGTTTTTCACATTTTTTTTAAAAAAATCTTCCCGTCTACTAAAAATAAATTTTAAAATGTAAAATTTATAATCAACCTCAATTGGATTGTTTTGCCTGTAATAAGGATTGATCATATCTTAGGATCAAATACAAGTTACTGTTTTATTGTTACAGAGAAAAATGAAATTGTTTCTAAAATCTGAATTGTTTGATTAAAATGGAGTCTTATAGGAGATGGACTTTCTGTAATTAAGAGCTTTCAGGATAACTTGTTTTTGGATAATAGATCCTTTATCTGTACAGGTATAGGATCTGTTATCTGGAAACCTGTAAAGATCCGGGGACCAACACACAATATACGGACTATATTTAACATAAATATCACACTATTAGGATAGGGCTGATTAGTAAATAATTATTGGTACATGTCAGCACAGAAACCAGCACAATTAACATCAGTGGCCAGGTTAAAGTCCTGACCTTAATCCAACTGAAATGTTTTGGGAAGACCTAAAGCAATTGGTTCATGTGAGGAAACCCACCAGCATCCAAGAGCTGAAGGAATGGAGGAATGGGCTAATAGTCAATAGAATTATTAATCCACTATGAAAAGTCAGTAACTGGAATTGAAATACAAGCCTATATAACTAACATGCCATTTACAGGTATGGGATCCCTTATCTGGGAACCCTTTTTCTGTAATAATAACACAGTACCATATACTTGATCCAAAGTAAGATATAATTAATTCTTATTGGAAGCAAAACAAACCTATTGGGTATATTTAGGGGCAGATTTACTTAGGGTCGAATATCGAGGGTTAATTAACCCTCGATATTTGACCGCCGAAGTAAAATTCGAATATCAAAGTCGGAGGATTTACTGCATTTCCTACGATCGAACGATCGAAGGAAAAACCGTTCGATTGAATGATTAAATCCTTTGAATCGAACGATTCGCAAGTTTTTAATCCATCGATCGAACAATTTTCCTTCGATCAGAAAATTGTTAGGAAGCCTATGGGGACCTTCCCCATAGGCTAACATTGATGTGCGGTAGGTTTTAGGTGGCAAAGTACTTGGTCGAAGTTTTTTTTAAAGAGACAGTACTTCGACTATCGAATGGTCGAATAGTCGTACGATTTTTAGTTCGAAGTCGTAGTCGATGGTCGAAGTAGCCAAAAAAATACTTCGAAATTCAAAGTTTTTTTTATTCTATTCCCTCACTCGAGCTAAGTAAATGTGCCCCCTAATGTTTAAATGTTTTTTTTAAGGTGACAAAGTATGGAGATCCAAATTACAGAATAACCCCTTATCTGCAAAACCCTAGGTCTTTCTGGATAACAGTGCCGGTACCTCTACTTTCTAAAAAAACAGTGGGGTAAAGTATACAATCTGGTATATATCTTAATCCCTCGCTACTCTAGCGCTATATTAAATTGAGTGGCAACGTCTCTATTATGAGCTTACCCTTATATATATTTGTGCTATGGATGAGACCTTTCTCTCAGGATGTAAGCCCTCGCAGTGGTATGGAGGCAGGGTGTAGTGTAACTGCAATAAAGTGCTATGCACAATGATTGGGCGCCAGTGTATCTTTATGCTTAACCAGAGAACATAGTTTATTCAACAGATTGAGCCACATAGGAGTTCATAGAATTTAACAGGAACATAAAGCAACAGAGGATAGCATATACTCACAAGCACCAATGATCAGCTCAGTCCCTGCAGGCAAGGGAACACACACAGCAGCAAATAAAGGTACAACCAGCTTTCAGCCTTTTCCCTAAATGGAACCCAGGGGAATCTCTACATCTCTAAATCTGTATACTTAGTCCCTACTTATGGGCAATTAATACCTGGAATCTTAATTCCTCTCACACTCCCTGTCGGATCCTCTGGCTGCTCAACTAAATAACCTATCTGTTACTCCTAGAGTGACCTAATACAGAGTTTAGCTTATCCTTTACTAGGCCTGATCTATCTAGGTTCCACTACCCATTCCCTGCCTGCCTGCTCAGGTAAGGGCTAAAGCAATGGACTCTGAACACATGGTTACCCAGACCTTTATACTATAGCACAGTGTCATCTACTGGACACATGAAAACTCCAGTGGGCATAGCTTAAGGCAGAATAAAGGAAAAGGTCTCTTCCTAACAGTGTTTTAGGACCCATATAGTGTCTATAGCACTAGGGCATTGTCTGCCAATATTAAAAAGGGTGGCTAATTTACCAGACCACTACACTACCATCTTAAGCAATCAGTCCAAAAAAATGATTTAAGGGAGCTGATGCCACAAGGCACAGGAATACTGCTGCAAACGTGCCTTTATTCACTATCACAACATGTTTCAAGCCTGTGCAGCACTTTTACAGCAGTATTCCTGTGCCTTGTGACATCAGCCACCTTATATACTTGTTTGGACAGTTACTGTCTACTTTAAAGGAGAAGGAAAGGCTATTTATACCTGAGGGTGACAAAAGTTAGGCACCCCAAGTGATTGTATTGACTTACCTGACAGCCTGGGCCAGTGCTTCTATCAGCAGAAAACTGCACCGGCCTGGGGTTCTTCTAGAGAGCACCACAGGGCGATCATTTTCCTGCTTCTTCTTTAAGCTTGCAGCTGTGCAGTAGTGAGAAAAGCCAAACTTTTATGAAAAAGCTGTATATATTTTGCTCTACTGTGCATACGTCTGCCCAGGGAAATTTGAAAAGCAAAGAAGAGAAGAAGAGGATCACTCCTAACGTTTGGCACCCCCAAGTAAAAAATTGCCTTTCCTTCTCCTTTAAGTACATCTTGATGTAAATTCTAAAATTATTAATTTCCTTTGAACTTTTAAATCCCTCACATATACACATAAAATTGTCACAAAGTGCCCAAGCTCAAACGGATTAATATAAGAAGGATGCATGGTTAACAGGAATATATCGATGATCCTAGGAAGAGTGAAAGCTAGATGCATAAAGCTATAATATCATATACTGTAAATATGTAGGAGTGCTGGCATTCATTTAGAGTGTGTGTTAATTAATAAGCTTATATCCATGTACCCTTTCACTGTTTAACCTACAGTTGGTAAAAAGGGAAAATAAAAATACAATCCCTTTAACTATGGCTCTTTAAGTGCAATTCTTATGTAGCTCAAAGGCACCATTTTTAGATCGTATAATGCTAGAAACCATGAGCCATTTTAATATACATAGCTTAATAATTACAAAAAGGCCGAAGCAAACCCACTTTCCAAAAGTTACAAAGCTCCAAAAGCAATGCTTTGTCCGGAGAAGTAAAATGATAGCATAAGGTACATGCTGTTGAACTGTAGTGAAAAAAAACATTCTTTGCTCAGAACTGTAATAAAAGAGATTGAAATACTAATAATGTAGCATTTCAAATGATACATTATAATGATACATTATACCAGGTTAAATAGAAAGGGACATACTGTACATATTGATACTAGAAAACATGACTTGGCATTCCATGATGCGGGTGTTTCTGATGTGTCATGATTCTGTAGGCACCGATTCTACAGGAGGGTTGTCGATGGCCAGACAGCATACAATGAGTTTACTGATAAGATATGCACAGGGCTAATTCTGCCTTATCACCATACTGTCTTTAGTCCCTTATAATGCAAACTCACCCTGTTTATCTAAGCAAACCAGCGGGACAGTATAGATTATTCATGTATGTGCGTGCCTGAGATGGCACCACCTAAACTACACAACCTATTGGTCGTGCTTGCCAGATATTCCCAGTTATGATTTTAAATTTTAAAAAAAGTAAATTTTTGTTACAGTATTCACTCCCATAGTATAATTAAAATAAAATATAGTTAAATACTTACTTGAGCTCAAAACACCCTCCTATGATTCCATATAATCTAACACAAATTAGTGTTGTTTCATTTTATTATTCTAGGGGGCCTCATATTTTAGTATAGCAACTTAAATTGCTTAAAAAAATATGGATTCAATGTTGCATCATTTCTTGTATCATTGTGTTCCATTATATATTTATATCAATAACCAAAACTGACACACCAAGAGTAGATATTTACAGGTATGTGACCTGGGGTTTTCCATAATTTTGATCTTCATACCTTAAGTCTACTAGAAAATCATTTAAACGTTAAATAAACTCAATATGTTGGTTTTACTCCCAATGAGGATTAATTATATCTGAGTTGGGATCAAGTACAAGGTACTCTTTTATTATTACAGAGAAAAAGGTAATCATTTTTAAAAATATGGATTATTTGGATAAAATGGAATCTGTGCAAGATGGCCTTTCTGTAATTCAGAGCCTCCTGGATAACGGGTTTCCGCATAACAGATCACATACCAGTATTTGTATTGGGATATTTGATTCACTTACAGCACACCTTATTGCAAAAATCCTAATTTTTGTTCCCTTGGTACTGTGCCTCGTGTAAACAATCCAAAATAGTCGAATGATGCATGCACTTATGTAGTTCAACCAATTAATAATTAATATAAGCCCAGAGAACAGCTACTTACTATGCAAAATCTTTTAGTGGGCATCTATATATCTGTGGCCAGTTGCACATTACCAGCCAATTTTGTGTTGTTTTGCGTGGACTCCAATACTGCTGTGCACCCGTCTACCCCCCGGGTTACAATTGGTGGAGGATGCTTTGGCACAAAAATTTCACAGCAGAAATTCTACGCTGGAAAATTTAAAGGGCCAGACCCTATTTTTTTTTCACTTGTGTGAAAGACTGTTCCCAATACAATGGAGGAGATTATAAAGCAACTGGTGAGGGCAAATGCTATTCAGCAACAAACACATGCCAGTTTGCAGCAGGGTACAGCTGTCCAGCAGGAGGCAATCCGACAACAGCAGGAAGCAAACCGGTTGCTATCTGCACAGCTGACTGCATTGACAGAGGCCACCAATGCAGACCGAAAAGCATTAACTGAGGATGTGCAACAGTTGGCAACAAGGCGTTTTGACCAACCTACGGTAGCTGCTTCTGGCGTGACCTCTGTGCGAGCAAGTTACTTTCTGCAAAAATTGACCCCAAACGACGATGTGGAGGCATACCTGACTGCCTTTGAAGGAACTGCTGAGAGGGAGAGATGAACCCATGCAATGTGGTTTCGTTTATGGAAACAGACGACAGTCTATGTTTGCACAAGCAGTTTGTGCTGCTGTGCCTCAATCTGAAAAACAAATGTGCTCCCTTTCTGTGGAAGGCAAGCAAATAACCGCTTTGTTAGACTCAGGCAGTTTGGTCACTTTAGTAAAGTCGGACCTGGTTCAACCCCAAAAAAGTCAGGGCAATATGATAGGGGTAATTTGTATTCATGGGGACACACGGGACTACCCTACAGCGAAAGTAAAATTTGGTACCCCTGTTGGTTCTCTGACTTATCCTGTGGGTTTGGTACCTAGCTTACTGCATGATGCGGTAGTTGGGAGGGATTTTCCACATTTCTGGGAACTGTGGGAAAACAGGGACCCTGTCAGGCTTGTAAATGCTCCCAGTAATACTAATGTCGGTCCTGAGCCCTTTTATAGTTCTCTTGCTAGGATTAATGATGAGCTCCCGGAACCCTTCCCTTTCTCTGTGTTGTTGGGGAATGTAGATGAAACAGAGACTGGCTCAGAGCATACTTTAGAAATGCCTGAGTTAGAGGTACAAAAAGATAACTTTGGCAGTGAACAAATGAAGGACCCTACCCTAGCCAGAGCAACAGAAAATGTACAGGTTATAGATGGAAAACCCGTTGAGCCTAATCTTAGGCTATCTTTTCCTTACATGGCGTTAATTGGGGATATGCTGTATCAGGTGTCAAAGAAGGGGGAGGACATTGTGGAACAGCTAGTTGTCCCCAAACCCTATAGGAGAATGGTACTAGACCTGGCTCATGGACACATAATGGGGGGACACTTAGGAGTTGAAAAGACTACTGAAAGAATTCTGAAAAGTTTTCTGGGGTTCTTCTAGCAAGCACCACGGAGCGATCCTCTTCCTGCTTCTTCTTACTTCTTGCAGCTGCGCATGCGCATTAGAGTGAAAAACCGAACTTTAACTAAAAAGTCATCTTTTTCATTCTACTGCGCATGCATCTTCCCGGCGAAATTTGAAGAAAGAAGAAGATGGAAGAGGAGTGCTCTGTGGTGCTCACTTGAATAACCCCCGGGCTGGTGCAGTTTTCTGCTCATAGGAGCACCGGCCCTGGGTTTCAGGTAAGTTAATACATTCACTTGGGGGTGCCTAACATTTGGCAAGTGTGAAACAACTTTCCTTCTCCTTTTAGCTTATCTTACCCTTAGGGCAAACACAAGATTGAAAATAATTATAGTAGGTGCTTCTTGCTTTGGGGAAGGGTCTATTTTTGAAACTTACAAAAAAATAAACATTGCAAAAACTCAATTTTTTTTCTTTTTTGCTTTATTCACACAGCCACAAAACAATACAAAGACAAACAAATTCACTGGTCCAGAGTGCTACTTAGTAAGTAGTTGCGGAACATACTGAATTCCCAGACAGCAGTTCCATAGAATATGGTATTAGAATATAAAAGTCTACTGAGGGGGTGCATTCATTTTTGCTGCAGCCCTGGGTATTGAACCTCCCCTCTCTGGACACTTGGTCCCCCTTCAAAACTATGGTTCCCAGGCAAACACCTGGGTTATCTATCCACCACTGTTAGTGACCACACAGAACATGAAATCCAGTGGACACTGGTATACTTTATATGTAAAACAAGACTTTATTTGCTATAAAACATGGGGTGTATTAATGACAAATCTAAGCACAGCCATTTTTGGATTATTATTCATGCTCACATTAACTAGAAGAGGAATAAAATATTGTATATCACGGATTTGCTTCAGAAGTAGAGTTAGTAAATAACATGGACCTGTCACTCTGTAACAGCCTGAACGTCATCTCTGCTTTCCTTAGAGCCACTTTGCTTTCAATTGGGTTTTTTTGCCTTCCTCTGGATCACCTAGCACTTGATGGACGTGTGTCTTTTTTCAACCTAACTTACTATGTTACTATATTATATAGTTTTATGTGAAGAGAGGCCAGAGAAAAAACTGATCAGCTGCCAAGGATGTTTTATCCCCAACCCTAAAAACATGCGGCACAAAATAAAGGCCCATGCACAATTGTCTCACTCAAAAAAAAAACATTATAAAGCTATTAGTACAGGTATGGGGATCCATTATCTGAAAACCCGTTATCCAGAAAGACTCGAATTAAAGGAAGTTCAGCTCCAATAGACTGCACTTTAAATAATTCAAAATTTTCAAAATGATTTATTTTTTCTCTGTAATAATAGAAAGGTAAGTTGTACACGAGTTCCCAACTAAGAAAAAATGAATCCTTATTGGAGGCAAAAAAATTTTATTGGTTTTATTTAATGTTTAATTTATTTTTTGATAAACAAGGTATGAAGACCCAAATTACAGATCCCTTATCTGAAAACCTCCAGGTCCGGAGCATTCTGTCCCATACATGTAGTTACCAAGAACTTCCAAATACATTAAAAAAGACATGATACTGTCATTCTAAATAATATTTCTAATAAATAAAAATGGTATATATTTAAATATGGCTCATACAAAAATGCTGCAAAGGCACTTTTGAGAACATGTTATTACCGAATTGAACCACAAGAGGGACCAAGATATCCTTTACTAATCTTAGGGCAGGAACTGTTTTTAGAGGTTGTAGAACAGAACCTAGAATTGTTCTGTCAGGAATAGCTCTGATGGCAAGTGATTATATACTTTTATTTTTATAAGAAAAAAAGAAATTTTAAAGCATTTTTCCTTGACAAACAAATATGTTTAGCTGAAATGCTGTGTTATCTATATTCTTCTAAATAATGCACAAACATGCCCTTTCTCTTATTTTAGAATACTTTCATGCATTAGACCACAATGCAGAATATTTTCATGGGAAAAACAAAAGTCTTTGTAATTGTTTATAGAATTAATGAACAACGTTGATAAATAACTGTTGATAGGGCTATTGCTAATCTATAGTAAGCACAGACATTGATTACATTGGCTAGGGCTACCTGCGCATGCTGAAGCAGTGTCGGGTGGCCAACAAATCGAACGTTTGGTGAATTTCGCAGGAAATTCGCGAAATTCGTGACGAAGCGAAACAGGACATATTCGCCCATCACTATAAGCGAGGGTTTAAATAGATTGTGAACAAATAAGCTCTTGTTAATAAGAAAAGCTCTTTTGTTCTGATATAGTGTGTACAAAACAAATTTATTGCTGACCTTTCTCTAAAAAAACTAAGAACTAACTCACATCTGTTTACTATTATTTTCAGCATCTGCAGTGGAAATCTCTTTCTGCACAGGTACACAGTGTACAATGTACACCATATAAATAGTTGACGTTATAAGACACCCTCAAGATTTGCTGGAAAAAAATACTGCTGCAGCACCTCTTTGTTGCAAAAAGTGAAAACTTGAATTTATTCGGTCAAACAACCAGGCAACGATTCCGGCTTACTCTTGCCCTTTCTCAAGCCTCAAAATTTGCTAATAATAATAGCTGCATGTGGATAGCCACCTAGTACTGTCTGTATCATATGTGAAAAACATTATACTATCAGGATCTCACCAAATATCTCTATGACATCTGTAATCAAATGTTTATGACATGTCTTTCTCTTTTGCTTTACTAGGACTGATGTAGAAACAAACACTGGGCACAACATTCATTATAGCAATAACACACTGTGACCACTAACTTAATAACTTTGGTCTGTCTGCTACAAGTACAATAATGTTGTATAAAGGTATATTTCTGCACTGGTGTAGCTTTGTCCCTAGTGTCAATTTGTCTTAAATGGGTAAAAGGTACCAGCATCTTTAAACCACATTTTTGGAACATATAGCAGGTTCAGATAATGGCATGTTTTGTTTTTGTGCTACAAGTGATTAAACACAAGGGTGTATTTATAACTTGAGCATTTTTGCATACTTGTGCTAGTACCTGTCTCTACCATTTTAGCTACACACTGTATCATGCACCATGACAATAGATAAGCAACAGTAAATCCTATAGGAGCAATTTCCACTCAGAATTAATACCTCCCCCATATGCAGTCATGGCAGACCACTCATACCTGTGGCTGTTCAGGGTTATATATATTTTTTTTATATATGTGGCAAACAAAAAAAATCCAAAAGAATCCAAGGCAGTTATTGCAATGACTATAAAATAAGTCAAGTGTATATTTTTATTCAAGGGAAAATGGCACACTTGCCCTAAAACCTGGGAAAATAAATGTACTATTAAGTTCATAAGGTTTTTTGTAACATTTTCAGTAGGGAACATTTACCCATACCTCCCAACTGTCCCTTTTTCGGAGGGACAGTCTCTCTTTTGACAGCTCAACCCGCAGTCCCTCATTTGTACTAGAAAGTCCCTCTTTTCTATGCACTGAACAGGCAGAAAAAGAAACAAAGTTTCTCACTTAATTGGCTTTTAGCAGAGAGCCCAGAACAGGTAACAGGTGCAAATAAGATACTTTGTAACACTTTTGAGACACAAAAACACAGTTTAGATAAGGAGAAATATTTTCAAACTTTCATAACCTGCCAAATTTTGTAAAACAAACATGGTAATTAGGGGGTGTGGCGACAGAAAGGGGTGTGGTCAAAAAATTGCAGCGCTACTTGCGGAAAATTTTTTTTTGTCCCTCTTTTTACTTCCAAAATGTTGGGAGATATGTTTACCACAGGGTAAAAAGGCTACAAAATTGCTCTAAAAACACATTCATATTGTATACATAGTCAATACTTTTTGACATCATTTTGTGAAGAATTATAATTTCACCCATTCATAAACATGACACAAGAAAGAAATGTACCCCAACAATTGAACAGGTATTGTGAAGATACAGCCCCAAAGTTCCCATTTTTACCCATACTCCCAGTTCTTATGTTTATAATGACTACAAGGCCATAATAGCATCTAAGATTGCAAAGCATGCACTAAGTGCCCACTAAAAGGATGCATTGCATTGAGTTTGCATATGCAAAGCAAACATTTTCTTGCAATATTTTGTTCCTGTGAGATAGGCACTGCATTGACCTGGGTGCAGACACACAGAGCAGATTTTGGCAGTGAATTGCTTGCGTATGCATTTTGTGCCGAAATCTGCTCTTTGTTTCTGCACCCAGGCTGGCATAGTACCTCTCAGTGCAAACAAGTGAGCAGTGGGCAGCTTATAGACCACAGGCCTATGAATCATCTACATATGCCTGTAGCCTAAATTCAATGAAACCTTAATTTTATTTACCTTGATTTCAAGTTTTCCCTAATTCCTAATTTTACATCATTATTTTGTGGTTCTACCAATATATATATTACATTTCTTTGATTTTTTATTTTTCTTAGATTTTAGACCATTTTTTATCAGTCCCTTAAAAAGCATACATTTTAAGGGTTCTACTGTACAACTGAATGGCACACAGCCAATTACACATGGAGAGGTGACAGACAGTGATCTGTGTTTTATCTGCCTCTGTTCTCTGCTTTAGGGCAATGCAGACAAAATGCCCAATGTGCCACCGGTCTGCCAATGTCCTCCAGGTGTTGTTAAACTATAACCTATAGTATTCCTCTACAGTATTACGCAGGTAATGTCCATACAGATAGAATACCTTATGTTGAACATTTCTAATACTGTACAACTTGTCTGGATACTGTATGTTTCCCTCAATAACCACAGGACTGTGCTTTACAATTGAGATTTTTTATACTTACCATTATTGGTCAAAATAAAAATGAATAATTCAGAAGATCAGATCTTTGTGCCTAACACTGTCAATAACTATGCATTTTTTTTACCATTCATTAATACAGACTAATTGCAGTAACTTGAGCTATTTTCAATGTAATTCGAATGAATAGGAAGAAATTAAGAAAGAGATAGATGCATTCTAAACAAATAATTATTGTTTAGAATGTCCAGTCTTAATCTTCAATCAAGTACTCATCTGTTAGATGACATGGCTCTCTGGAATAGGAATGGGGGCATCGATACAGAAAAACAAATAATAACACTCACACAATATAAAACCTAAAATTTTGCTTCTAATGTCTGTCACTAGAGATAGAGATGTATAGATGCTATTGTCCAGAATGCTTGGAACCTTGAGTGTTAGAGATAAAGGGTTCTTTCTGTACAATTTAAATGAAGACCCATGTCTTAAAGCTTCTACTTTAAAGCTGGCCAAAGACGCAAAGATCCGATCGTACGAATCAATGTACAATCAGACTTTCCCATCTCCCGACCTGCCACTAACCATTCAGATCAAAGTCTTACCATTCCGACCAAATAAAGTAGTTAAAGAACAGCCGATGTTCTGTCCCTGACAGCAATCGTACGATAGACAAAGCTAGTGACAGTCTCCCACTGAAAATTGTACGATCGGCAATACACTCAGAAATATTATCGGCAGCCGACAGAAATTTTCTAACCTGTCCGATCGACCAAACGGCGATTTCCGCCTGACGAAAAATGTGGGGACTCTGCACATACGTTCTGAAAATTGTACGAATCCTCGATTCGTACGATAAAATATTTGCGTCTATGGCCAACTTTAGACATAAAAACAGTAAGGGTCTCCAAAAATAAAGAGGCAAATATAAAAAGTAGAAAAATTTATTAGGACATGAAGACCTAACGCATTTCGTGTCCTAATAAATTTTTCTACTTTTTATATTTGCCTCTTTATTTTTAGAGACCCTCACACTCTTTGGATACAGTGTTTTTGGTTTTTGCATCTTGGGACTGAGGTGAACTGTGAGTGTTTTCTCTTTATTATTTTTTCTATTATATATTTTTGTATCTTTACTTATCTAATATTTATTTGTTGAGTGGTACCATAGATATTTTTTGTTATGTGGCAGTAGCACAAACCAAAGTATTTTCAATAAAAACAGTAAGATCTACATACAATATGCTTAATTTTAAAAACTGCATAATTTGCAAACAAACTTTCTGCCTTAGCAATACCTTGAGAATCTATTTCACGTTAGTGTATCATGCTGCAATAACACAGTTATTTTCATTCTACTATTAACAGGCTATGCACAGGATAGTATAGACTGTGTTTTCCATGTTTTTGTGTTTGATTTTGATTCAGCAATACACTTCTATAAGCCTTATAGGACTTTAATGAATCCTGTTTGCTACACAGAAAAGTGATGAGACTAAAGATATTTTACTTGGAGTCTCCATCTGGATCATCACTATTGTTCCTGTGTTAGGTAAGGCATAAAGGTTCCTTGGATTTAACTGTAACAAAATTAGGGATGCTCCGAATCCAAAGATTCAGCCGAATACCGAACTGAATCCTAATTTGCATATGCAAATTAGGGGTGGGAAGGGGAAAACATTTTTTACTTTCTTGTTTTGTAACAAAAAGTCGCGCACTTTCCCTCCCCATCCCTAATTTGCATATGCAAATTAGGATTCCGATTCGGTTCGGCCAGGCAGAAGGATTCAGCCGAATCCGAATCCTGCTGAAAAAGGCTGAATCCTTGCCGAATCCCGAACCAAATCCTGGATTCGGTGCATCCCTAAACAAAATCAAGATGGAATTTAACTTAATAACTTTTTTACTCTCATATTTATTATCCTTCATATTAATCAATATGCAAAAAGGACATAGTAACATGCTCCAAAAATACAGGTGTTATCAAATGCAGATCAGGGTGTGCAAAAATCAGCCATATTTTCTGTACTTTTTCGCCCTGCACATTAAAGAGATCCTGACACCAGAAAATCAATTCACATAACCTATATGTAATTTTTATTATACATTAATACAGTAGAACCCCCATTTTACACTTTGAAGAGTCGTTTTTTAGTATTCTTTAAGGACTCAGGTAAGAGTAAGTACTCTTTTTATGAGAACTATGGGATGTGATTTTGCACCAATTAGCACTGTTGCATTCCTCCCAACTGTCCTGTTTTTAGAGGGACAGTCCCTCTTTTCACAGCTCAACCTGCAGTCCCTCGTTTGTACTGGAAAGTCCTGTTTTTCTCGGTACTGAACAGCCAGAAAAAGAAACAACGTTTCTAACTTAATTGGCTTTTGGCAGAGAGCCCAGAACAGCCATAGCAGCAGATAAGATACTTTGTAACAATTTCAAGATAAGCAAATAAGTAATTGTAACAATATAAGATAACAGGTCCCTTGGGAAATGTTAGACTCACAGCGTAAAGGGCAATTCACCTTCATTAGCAAAACTGTAATAACTGAAAGAAAACACAGAAATATGTTCAAACTTTCATAACCTGCCAAATTTTGTAAAATGAACATGGTAATTAGGGGGTATGGCCACAAAAACAGGCGTGGTCAAAAAATTACCTGCGCCAACTTTTTTTTCCCTCTTTTTATTTCCAAAATTTTGGGAGGTATTCGATTGTTTTATATCAAGTGGTGTTTTTTTTACAATGGATCTAAATCTATATTGCATATAATAATTCTATTTATTGGAATAACCAAAACCTTGTGCTTTAATACAAGCACCACAGGCACAAAGAAGCAGCATGCGCCTTTACAGAATTTCTAAAGGCATTATATCATTAGACTATTGACAGTAATGAGTAGGTGCAGTTCCTAAAATAATTGATTGAGTGTGTATCATACCATGTGTGTATACCTTATAATGATGCTTGCCACAAGTGCCAGCTCTACCAGGTATCTATGTGTACACATCTCAATACAGTGGTAGTAGCTGCTACAATGTGTAGGTCAGTGATCCTATGTTCCAACAGGAGTTGGGAGATACCAAAGACTTTTCTTTTATCCGCCCTTGTAAAATGCACACCCTTTGCTAAGCATGACTGATAAGGATGTTTTCTGGCTTTACAGGCAACTTACTAGAATTGTGTACAAAAAAACAAAAAGTATTCAGCACAGTAAAAGGGGATCTCAGCACGGGGAGTGGACAATCAGGGCCCCATTTGTCTGACTAGTAAAATATATGCATGTTATTGTATAAAGTGAAAGAAAACCTTATGCATTTTGTGCTGAAGAAATCACCTAATCAAACTGTACTTGTTTCTGACAGATTTTAATATACTTCTTTAGAGTGTTCCAAGCATGTTTATTATGTGGAAAATATTAGTGACATAAGCATTTGTCTTATGTTACCTCATAATCAGTAGAAAACAAATGTATTTTTTTATAGCAGGTTATGCAACCAAGGGTAAGGTTGACAAACAGGTGATAAAGTACACGAGTGTGGATACACATTGTTACAAGGCCAAGAAATGGTCATTCAGACACACAGGCAAGTTGGCTGCAGCAAATTGATTGGGTTGGGTTGGGAGGTGACCGGCCGGGTTGCCTAAGGCACCCGGTTAGCTTGGACCAGCTTTGCTCACAGAATAGCTAAAACCATGGAGGTGATAGTAAACATTAAGGGCCTGATTTATCAAAGGTCAAATGTAGAGTTTTTTTTTTTACCTCAAATGAACTTGAATGACCTCGAAATTCAAATAGTATCTTATTTAAGAAAAAAACTGCCCGGAAACTTAAATCGAATTCAAATTGAATTCGACTAAACTCCCAAAAAAAGTCGAATGTCAGGAAGGCTATTAACATCTTCAAATGGGTCACTGGACATCTGAACTACATGAACTCGGCAGGTTTTAGGTGGCAAATTGTCCAATTCGAGTGGATACCAGAGTCCAGGTAAGATAAATCTCGAATTCGAATTAGAATTTGGATTATTCAAATTTTGAGTTTCGCCCAAAAATCCAACTCGAAAATTTGAATTTACAATTTGAACCTTAATAAATCTGCCCCTAAATGATATCAATCTTACATTACAGGGTACTGGCACACAGAATGTTTTTGTGCCCGCAGTAAATCTGCTATACCATAGCATAGACAACAAAATGTTCAATGTTTATTTCCCATTACAAAGTACATATAGACAAATACAAGAGTCCTCTGCACTCAACCCATTATCAATATATTTAAGACAGAGACATTTTGTGCATACTGCTACTGAAAAATGCCTTACCCTTTAAACAAAACAGGGATTGTTTGTCCATATATTGCAATATATTTAAGCTGGCCAACTACGTCAAAGTCATCCCATATCTGGCCAGTCCTATGCTCAATTTTCATCTGATTCATTTAGGGGCCGATTCACTAACTTCGAGTGAAGGATTTGAAGTAAAAAAACGTCAAATTTCGAAGTGTTTTTTGGGCTACTTCGACCATCGAATGGGCTACTACGACCTTCGACTACGACTACGAATCGAATGATTCGAACTAAAAATCGTTCGACTATTCGACCATTCGATAATCGAAGTACTGTCTCTTTAAAAAAAACTTCGACCCCCTAGTTCGCCATCTAAAACCTACCGAACTCAATGTTAGCCTATGGGGAAGGTCCCCAATCCTTCGAATCGTTCGATTCGAAGGATTTAATCGTTCGATCGAAGGAATAATCCTTCGATTGTTCTATCGTACTATCTGCGCTAAATCCTTCGACTTCAATATTCGAAGTCGAAGGATTTTAATTCCCAGTCGAATATCGAGGGTTAATTAACCCTCGATATTCGACCCTTAGTGAATCGGCCCCTTAATGTTAGCACATAGAGGTCATTGATAGTTTACATTAAAACATATTTATGTTTGAATATACAGTAAGGGGCAGATTTACTAAGCTCGAGTGAATAGTTTGAATAAAAAAATATTCGGATTTCGAAGTATTTTTTTGGGTACTTTGACCATCGAATTGGTTAACTTCGATCAAATTCGAATGAATCGAATGATTCGAAGTAAAAATCGTTCGACCATTCGATAATCGAAGTACTGTCTCTTCAAAAAAAACTTTGACTTCATACTTCGCCAGCACTTTTCTACGTTTTTTTTGATCGAATAAAAATCCTTCGATCAATCGCTTAAAATAGTTCAAATCAATTTCATTGTTTGATCAAACTATTTTTATTCGATCAAAGCTTTTGCACTAAATCCTTCGAATTTGATATTCGAATTTGAAGGATTTTTTAACCCTCGAAATTCGACCCTTAATAAATTTGCCCCCATGTGTGCAGGATCCTTTGCATGTTTGTACATTTGTGTTTCACCCTTTTTTTATGCTTATGGAGAGTGAGCTGATTGTCTGTCTGTCATATAATAAACCTAAATCATACCTCATGGAAACTATATTTTCATACAGATCTCTTAATAAAATTAAAGAGTGTATTCAACATTCAAGAATTAAAAGTGCCTTTTCATTGGGTTTTATACACACTAAAAACCTAAAGAGATAATCAATGGAGATATTGTTACAAGCATCTGGGTGGTGTTTGAAACTGACCAATGACGTTGGACTGTCGCCAGGTTCTGCTGACCCTTCCTCTATAAAAAGTCAGGGATACAAGGGACAGCACAAGCATTTTTCAGGTTTTCATCTGAAGCCAACAACCAGAACACAAGCAAAATGCTCCTGTCTGATGCTGAGAAGGCTGCAGTTGTGTCCCTCTGGGCAAAAGCATCTGGCAATGTCAATGCCCTTGGAGCTGAAGCTTTGGAAAGGTAGTGTTCTGTTTAAAAGTTAAAAGAAATCTTAAACCAGAAAACATATTTTTTTTATTTACAGAATTGTATAATATGTGTCTTTATCATTAATTATTGGTTTCTCTGTTTAATGTTTGTTTTTGTCCCATAAAACGGTTAAAGGAAAAGTACTCTTTAAAAATGTTTAAAAATGTTTCCAACAGTATGTGACTTCATCTGGGGTCAGTTTTTAACAAAGGGCACAGTGAATAAATGCTGCAGCAGCTTTTGTAGTAAAAGCATGCAGTATCAATAACGTTAATATTACATTGTTTTCATTTAGAAAGTTTTGGTTTAGAATGCTATTGTTTGAAGCATGCATAGAATGCTTATATCTCTTAAGATAATTATTATTTTGAGAATTAGTGCCTCGCTTGTCACATATGCCACAATATTAAAACAGAGTTGTGGTTTCAATTTCTTAGGTCGTTAAAGTATTTATTCTGGAGAAAGAAACAGTAAAAAAAAGTTTTTTGTGTTTGATATTTGCAGGCTGTTTCTGAGCTTCCCTCAGACCAAGACTTACTTCAGCCACTTTGACCTGAGCTCTGGATCTCAAGATCTCCAAGTCCACGGAGGAAAAGTCCTGGGTGCCATTGGAGAGGCCACCAAACACATAGACAACCTGGAATCTGCTCTGTCCACACTGAGTGACCTGCATGCTTACAACCTGAGAGTGGATCCTGGAAATTTCAAGGTAGGTTGTTAGTCAGTAGAATAAAATCTATAATAAGGCAGCTACATGGTATTTTAATGTAAGAGTCTAAATTGTGCTACTTGTCTAGCAACCCATAGCAACACAGATTGCTTGCTATGGGTTACTAGACAAGTAGCAACCTTTAGACCATTTAATATATAAACCTTAGTAATTTTTCTATAGTGGCAGTATCCAAGTTATGTTGATTAGTTGGGCCAATAGATACTTCCAAGTGTCTGAGATAAACCTTAGTAATGTTTCTATAGTGGCAGTATCCAAGCTATGTTGATTAGTTGGGCCAATAGATACTTACAAGTGTCTGAGATAAACCTTAGTAATGTTTCTATAGTGGCAGTATCCAAGCTATGTTGATTAGTTGGGCCAATAGATACTTCCAAGTGTCTGACTTTGTCCCCATGAGATGCACATGTGGCCTTTAGTAGACTAGGATATGTCTTGACAAATGAGGAAACTCAACAGCAAACAGCTTGAGGGAACCACCCAGTTTGATACATGTCTGTATGCATTCTGATCTTTAATGTTTAAAAGCCTAATAACTGTTTGTATGACCAGATTTAGTTGACTTTGAGAGATGTAAATATTTTGATTGCATAGCTCTGTAAGATAGAATTCAGCTACATATTTAGAGATCTAATGGCAGTCTTAATGTTATTTCTGTAGAAAAAATTAAGTTTTTTTCCCCCATTCTGGCAACTGACAAAATATTCATCAGCATTTTCTTTTCTTGCAGCTTCTGTGTCACACTATCCAGGTGACTCTGGCTTCCCACTTCCAGGCTGAATTTGATGCCACAGCCCAGGCTGCTTGGGACAAGTTCCTCGCCGCCATCTCTACTGTTCTCACCTCCAAATACAGATAAATCCAGAATGGTCCTTTAAATGCAGCTAAAATTAAACAAATAAATAAAGTTTTATAAAATACGTGAATTTAATTTGTTTCAGTCTGTGGTGAATGCAAAATGCAGTGTTGCTTTAAGTAGTGGTTAACCTTTAAGGTAACTTTTATTATGTTATTATGTTCATTATTTAATTTTTATAGTTTTTTAGTTATTTACCTTTTTCTTCTGACTCTTTGCAGCTTTCAAATGGGGGTCTCTGACTTCCTTCTTAAAAACAAATTCTCTATAAGGCAACAAATGTATTGTTTTTGCTTTTATTACTGATCTATTCTATTCAGACTCTCTCCTATTCATATTCCAGTTTCTTATTCAAATCAATGCATGGTTGCTAGAGTAATTTGGACCCTAGCTACCAGATTGCTTAAGATGCAAATTGAAGAGCTGCTGAATAAAAAGCTAAATAACTCAAAAACCTGCAATAATAAAAAAAGAAAACCAATTGCAAATTGTCTCTGAATATCCCTCTCTACATCATACTAACATTTATCTCAAAGGTGAACAATCCCTTTAAGAGTTATAATTATTCTTTTATTCGTGTGAAATACTCATTCAGACTCATTCTGGTGTAAAAAATATTACCGGAAATATAAATTATAAGCTATTATCCAGAATGCTTGGGACCTCAGACTTTCTGGATAATGGATCTTTCCACAATTTGAATCTCCATGCCTTAAGTCTACTAGAAAAACATGTAAACATTTATTAAACCCAATAGGCTGGTTTTGCTTCTAATAGGGATTCATTATATCTTGGTTTGGATCAAATACAAGGATCCATTTTATTATTACAGAGAAAAAGGTAATTTTTTTTAAATAATAGATTGGCTTTCCGTAATTCAGAGCTTTCTGGATAATGGGTTTTCCATACCTGTATATGGAAATATAGCTGTAATTCTGGGAACAGGTATTTTGGAAGGTGTCAACCCCACAACACATATGTCATATAGAAACTTCAATACATAGTACTGTTATTTTGTATATTGAGTTTACAGTTCACAGCAGACAGTAATAGTCAGTAATTTCATGTCACACAACAATATCCTCAACTACTGCTCTGTATGATTATCCTATACACAGTAGTTACTCTGTACAGACATTGTAATGTTACAGCTTTTCTTATTTATGTTTATTTGAAAATATTGTATTTTCAACTATCAAAATGATAAAAGATAATTTTAAAAGAAAAATAAAATCCACAATTAAAGGAGCCTCCACCACAAATGGCTTTTGTGCATAATAAAAGAAAATGTTGTTCTCAGCAGATATCCAATACACTTTAAACATTTTCAACGATTTTAAAGGTGTTAGAAATTGCTGTCCAAAGCAGTGTTTGCTTATCCCTGTCAGATCTCCAGGTCTGTCTCTCAAAATAATGTAACTGGAGTTCACTTCCAGTATTTATTAGGGATGCACTGAATCAAGGATTCCGCCTTTTTCAGCATCCTAATTTGTAATCCTAATTTGCATATGTTAATTAGGGGCGGGTAGGGAAACCACGTGACTTTTTCCACTTTTTCCACTTTTTCCTTTCCTGCCCCTAATTTGCATATGCAATTTAGGATTCCAATTTGGTTCGGTAATCTTTGACCAAGGATTCAGGGATTTGGCCAAATCCCAAATAGTGAATTTGGTGCATCCTTAGTATTTATAATCAGTTGGCTTGCAACATTGTTTAAAAGTCAGCCAGGAGTGCTGGAAATATAATAGCCAGACGAATACATCTTTAATAGCAATCTATGTTTTATTAGGTTGCTTTAACAACTTGATTTTACATAACTTATGCAGCCAACTCACACAGTATGAATTGTTATAAAAGTTATTGACTCAACATCTATCACTCAGAGAAGCATAAATAGTTTGGTTCAATGGGTAGTACAGGTACAGGTCCAAAGTCTACTTAAGTCTCATAATACATAACGACCAATCAGAGGATTGCTTTCAACGAATGTTGGTTGCAATCAGTTAATACATCCAGGACAAATATGTCACCAGTTACTTTGCTACCATAGATAACTAAATATTTCTGAAACTTCCAATACAATTTGACAAGTTTGCAATTAAATCTAAAACCCCTAATTGCCGTGAGATAAAACAAATGAAGGTGTGTATTGATTATGAAGCTCAAAAAAACGTATGGTTTTTAGTCAAAGTTCTGTTAGTGTATGCTTATTAAAGTGCTAATAAAGACAAAAAAATGAAATATACATGCTGCTGATCCTACATCCGAGGGGTGTAAATCAGCATCTTAGAAAGCAATGGCAATCTAAACTGGAAAAGGTAGAATCACTTTGGTTCTACACTATGTTAAGCTCATACTCCATTTTCCATCCTTGCAATATTTTAAACATCAAAAGTTAAAGAGGTAAAAATATATAGTGCAGTATTTTTAGACAAATAAAACTGTGCATAATAAGCTTTGTTCCTGAATTGGGTCTCATATCCAGTCCATCCATGCACTGTATGCTTACCCACCAGCTGCGTGCAATTGCCTTCCTATAGAGAAATAACATAGGGTGGAGGGTATGCAAATAGTATAATAAAAATTGCATAAATAAGAATACAAAATTGCAATAATGTTCATTAGACAGTTATTGCATTGCAAATTGTAATTGTATATAGTGCACTTTTATGATATTCTTGAAGGCGACATACAGTACTCTTTTGACACAAACATGTATTTTTCATCAATAGCCTTATCATGTGAAAATGAGGGGGTGTCTCCAGCTTAATATTAAGCCAAACAAAGTGAAAAGGAGGTTTAATCCCCATCTGAATCAACCCAAATAAGTAATGATCCAAATGGAATCATATAATTAAAAGAATGTTTATTTTATGCTTTATATTGTATAGATTAAACCCTAACCCTTAAAACCATGTTACAGGGCAGATGGGGGCTTTGCCTCCAAATGTCTACAGAGCAGTTAGTATAATGTATAACAACACAAAGTAACACAAGTGCCCTCAGTGTGTAGCTATGTGTAGCTGGTGGTTTGCTAATTGACTGGAGAATATGGAGCATAGTCCCAGGCAGAAGGTTTCACTTAGGCAGTGGCAAAGATTTAAAGTCCCATAAGTCTTTTCGATCATAATCACAGTTTGTTGTGATTATCATCTTAGTTAGACAATAAAGGTATCACCTTTCCACCACTTTTGTTATGCTTCATATGAAAAGTTCTACCCTATAACTAACACGGTACAAAAACTTTAGCTGGAACCATAACGTCCAGTCAGTGTCTTTATATTGATCTGCTTGTAGAGGTTCTCTCATTTTGGGCTGGGTCACTTGAGAGGCAAAACTGTGAATGGAGCACACACAGCATCATGGCTAATTGTGACAAATACTGGAAGCGGGATGCGTTTGTACCCAAAGGAATGCCTTTAGGTTAGAAAGGGGCGTTTTCATTGGCTTGTAAAGTTACAGATAATATGTGGCTTTTGAGTCTTATCTTAGTGGTGAACCATCACCATGGTAGACACAAAGTCACACTGTCACAGATAATATAGAGATGTAGCATAACTCAGTTATTTTCTGATTTAATTTTTCATACTTGTAATATGACCTTGCACATACTGTTTTATAGATGTTATTTGCTGAATTAGTATTTGGTACTTTTTGAAGGACAAGGCAATGTGTTTGTAAGATTCAAAAAACTTTTTAGCACAGAGTTCTATAAGGAGGTGAAAAAATTCCTTGCTTTCATATTCATATTTCTTACATGATGGATAGTTTATCCATTCTTTAATTTATTAAATAAGGAAAATTTTATAAGGAAAGATATAGAAACCAGTTCAGGCATATCTTTCAACACGGAGCAATTTGCCTTTGACTTCCATTTTTACGAGTACCTGGTGGTCTAGTGGGGCAGCACGGATGCCCACCGCACTCGCTGTGGGGACGCCCACTGCCTTCTTCTTCCTTGCGCCGCTCCTGATTGTTGCTTCCTGGTTCACGGTTGGCGCGAAAATACAAATATTTCAAAGCTCAAATGTCTTATTAAATGTCTTTTGTTATCCGATTTAGTACTGCATTGGTATTGACCCTGCCTGTTCCACGTCTCGCTGTCTGCTCCCCCATCCCTTCTGCATACGTCCGGTTCCCTAGCCCGTCACCTTCGTCCGCTCACATTACGGGGCAAATTTACTAAAGGGCGAAGTGACTAGCGTGGGTGAAAATTCGCCAGCGTGACATCATTTCGGTACTTCACTGATTTACTAACAGTCGTTGGCATAACATTCGCTAGCGAAGGAGACTCTAGCAGTAGTTTGCTCCCTAATGCCTGGCAAAGTTGCACTCTGGAGAATGGACATAACTACACAAATTCCCTAAGATACGGATTTTAGACTTGCCTTCGCCAGCTCAGACCAGGTGAAGTGCAATTGAGTACATAGAAGTTCCTTAAAAAATAGTTGAAAAATTTTCTAAGTCCCAAAAAACGCTGGCGTCTTTTCCTTTTTCAGGGTGATAGGCTGAATAAGAGTGTAATTTTTTTTGGGGTAACCATCTTCCCCCTACATTTCCTAACATATGGCACATAAACCATACACTGGGCTCATTTGTAGGGCAATATATCAACTTTATTTAATTTTATGAAGGTTTCCCGGGCTTGTGTAATGTATTTGCTGCAATATATACGTTCATTGAACTTTAACTTCCCGCCGTATGCAAATTAGCCAACACTAGCGCAACTTCGTTTCGCTTGAAGCAGTAACGCTAGTGCAACTTCACCAGCGTTCGGCGCCCTGGATGCAACTTTGGATTTTACTGAATTAGTTTTGTCCTGGCAAATCCACACCTGGCAAAGTGTTGAGCTGTGAGTGAAGCTGTCCCTGGCGAATTTTCAGAGGTTAGTGCCCCTAAGTCCTGGCGGCATCTGAGTTGGGGAGGGTTCCTCCCGAAGCCAAAGATGTCTGCTATAGTCAAAAAAGTTAGCCGTGACTGGGTCCTTGGAGTTAGTTCTGAGTTTGAGATAACTTACTCTCTTTTCTTTATATACTATGATACTATAATCTATTATTCCATCTAGTTAGCCTCTTTGTTCTCATATAAATTGGGAATGGCCATGAAATAGGTCAAATGTTTAGCAGCATGAGAGCCCACTGACACCTGGACCCACCAGGGCTTTTCCTGGTATCCCTGTGGGCCAGTCCAACACTTTGTATGTTTTACATATTTGAATTTCTGACTGCTTCCAGAAGTGCAAAATCAACCATCAGCAGGTGGCATTTACTGGATTCCTGTCTAAAAGCAAACATATTTTTGGTTGCTATGGGGTACTGCACATGGGCAAATACCAGTGCCCTTTATTATATATAGGAATATCATGTGCTGATGCCTCCTTTCCAATGTCAATACTTACCAATGTCATAGGTCAACACTTAGTAGGTTTGGAATCAATGCCTGCCACATTGTTCCTTTTAGGGTGCTATTTCTCTCTGCCAGTGAATACTGGCTCCATACAATAGTCTTACATTTAGCTTGGACCATTAAAATGATCCTTCAGAGAATGTATACCCTACAAAACTCACAAAAAGTCAGAAGACTTAAGAATAAGGAAAGGCAGCAAATGCACATTTCACACCTACTCAGTCATCTGTCAACACCCCAGATGCTCCTCAGGTCACTCGTCCTTTATTGATTCTGCTTCCTGTATTCTTATAGGGTGCAGCAGTTCCTTGTGCAGGAAACCATCAGATTTCTGATCCATGGCAGTGCTCTGCATTCTACATCACAGAAACAATGCACAGTCCAGCTCCAGTTACAGCCTTTGCAGTTTTGCTTCTGATAGGTCCAAGGTTGGCTATATTAATGCACTCTTATTTGGTACTCTTGTGGTAGTAATATCACCCTAAGGTTGGCAACTCAAAGTAAATACATTTTACAACATGCAGGCTATGGACATAAGTCATATGTGGAGTTCAGAATTTGGTATGTATTTAAGAAATCTGAACCATTAAGATATGTTAAAACTCTTTTAACTTCCCAGGCACACCTTAGCATTCTTGTACTTCTCTCTGGGGTCTTCATAAATGACACCTCAGTTTTTTATTCAAGCTTATAGTGAGTAGTGATGCCCTGAAAGAATTTCCTTGATTACTGTTAGAAGGTAAGAGGAAATGCTTAAGTAGCGTTTTAGAAGTGAAGACCATATCCAATACCATTCTAGCACATTGGATCTGCAGAAATGGGATCTAATTTTTCAGGTCCAAGGCTGGTTTATTGTTAAATCAACAAGACATTGAATGTCCAGTTAAAAGCAAAAAAGTCCAATTGGTTCTGTATTTGATGTATAAGTGTTTGGTTGCAGCTCCAAATATCTCCACCTTGCAGGATTAACACATAGGCTTGAAAATGTATTCTGTGGGGAAGCGCAAACAAGAAAACTCCTGGTGCAGAATATCCAGATAGGTATGTGCTCAGTAAAAATTTATAAACTTTGCGCAGGGCAGATTGGTTCGCAAAGTGAATATATTTGCTCTGCGCATGGTTATATTTATAAAGCTGAATAAGAGGACTGTGAACTGTGAATTTAACTTACTGTCAATGCTATATTCGCGCACAACAACCTCGCACATTGGGTGCACTTGCGCAAACTCCTATCTCATTAGCGCGCCATTTGCGAAAATATTTTCACACTGCGAATTCTCAAAAATCGGAAAGACAGGCAGAGCAGTGCAATATATTAGCGTTCAGGAAAAAACATGCGCAATATAACCATTTGTGAAAAATATGCGCTGCACAAACTTTATAAATGACCCCCACTTTCTCTAAAACCATGAATGTTGTGAAATTTATTAAATGAGCTGAACTGAAAATGCATGAGCGAGAAAAATCACAGAAAAGTTGCAAAATGCGCAACTTTTTCGAATTTTCCAACAATAATTACGACGAAATCCTCTAAAACCACGAATCAAAGAAAGATCATCCAATTGTAAAAGGAATTTCTGCTATATGTTGTTTTGCACTAACCTGTGACATATGCATTACTTTTACGTTTGTATGTACCACAAAGTGCTTTATTTACTGAAAAATTGCAAATAAAACATAAGTTACAAAAAAAAAAAATTTCTGCTAGTGACTTCTACATGATTTTGAAAGGTTTTATCTGGAGTATTTTCGTATTTAGAATTGTCACTATTTTGTCAAAATCCTGGAAAGTTTTTTTCCTGAACTGAAAATGTTGTGCTTTAATAAATTGGCCCCATAGTATATATTTAAATATTGATATAAAGTATATTTATAGAATTAGAATTTTGTTAAAATAATGCAAATATTTTAGCAATAAACTTGAAATTTAAAGAGAGTCACTGTACTTGCAAAAATCTTAGGGCCAGAGGTCAAACTATCTGTTGCCTCTGTAAAAACACATCTGTTTGTTTGTTGTCAGTTGTAAATGCAAAGCTAAGGAATTTACAAATACAGTATTCACACAGATAACTTTGGAAGACTGTGCTGACCCTGTAGGAACAGAGAGATAGAGATATATTCCCTCATAGCTTGGAGTGATAAATGACTGGGTTGATAAAAAATGATAAAAAAAATCTACTCATGTGCCATTACCCTCTGTGCTAAACTATACAAAATATGCAGATTTTTTCTATCAGTCCCATTATTTTTTGACCTGTGCAACTGCATCCAACTGGGAATTACCAAACTTCTTGTGTAGTTTAGAGATACTGACACTATAAATTAAACCTTTTTTTTACATCTATCATAATATTGTCTTTGCATGTTATTTATAATTTTGCAATAAAAGTATTTCCAGATGCTTTTATATTACCCATCTAATCCCTCATGTTCCTCTATGAGGGGGCTGCCATACTTGAGTTTCAGCAGTCTGTTAGCATTAGAAACTCTAACTGACATGTTAAGAAGGGACAGTCAGATTGGCAAAACAGTGAGGTTTAGGAACTTCAAATAACAATTACTTACAAAAGCAGCCATATCAGTGAAAAACGATCAATATGAGCTATAGGAAACTTTTGATGTACATTAATATTTTGAATAATAATATTTTAGTGTCAGTATCACTTTAAGGTCGTATTGGTAACTGTAATTTGACACTAATCATCAATGATCCTTTTCTTGCAGCTGATGAACCAGAGTATCCTGCATACACTGAATGCCTACTTCACAAAGGATTTTATTGCTGAAATCCAGAATGCCCTGGAAAAGCTCCTTACCATTATTGGTGATATCCTTGGGTACAAGTTTGTCTAAATTTGGATCTAAACACTTATTTTAAAGATAAGAAACTTGTCCAATGAAATGCCAATAAAATCTTCATTTCAACATGTGATGTTTTCCTATTTCATTCATCTAAATTAACAAAACAAATACTATATTGTACTTTTAAAAAATCAATGGTTATAATTTCCATAATGGTAAAGCTTGTATTATTAGGTTCATGTTCAGGATTTTCTTCTTTCTACCAGTTTTTAGTATGCATAGCTTGTTGAGGTGGCCATTTAACTAAAAATCTGCTTACCTGATTGTTGTCCACTTTATCCACACACATGGTTGCGTCAACACTATTCGGATGTTCATTGACTTTAACGCCGGTGTCATTTCGAGTTTTGCTAATTTTTCGCAGTTTCGTGAATTTAGCAGGAAATTCACAAACAGGAGAAATTTGCCCATTACTAATGGTTTCCTTTTCTTTCCTATTAACTTCTAAAGTGCTTTAACAGATTTACATAAATATAGATAGAATTATGTACATTTCATAGTTACATATTTGAAACTGATTCATTTCACAGTAATGCAAAAACATAGAAAACACATAGTAACATGAAAAAATCCACATGTCCAGGAAGTTCACCCTTTTTGTCTAATTGAAATCTGCCTAAATGCTCGTTGATCCAGAGGCAAAAAATCCTCATCAATTTGTGCCCAAGAAGGCTCCAAGATGTCAGTTGCATCAGCCATACAATGCTGGTTTTTTTTTTTTTAATGTATCTTCTAGTACATCCACTTTAGGACGAGGATTCCATAACTTTACAGATCTTACTGTAAAATAACTTTTTCACCCATTTTTCATAAAAGTATTCTCATATGATACATAATGTTTGAGCAAAGCACTCAGAATTACAACACATATACATATACATACACATATAAAGGAGAAGGAAAGGTCCAATCAATGGGGGGAAGCCAAATGTTAGGATTCTACTCATTTACCCTGGGCTGGTGCTCCCAATGGGGCTGCCACAGCAGGGGCCGGCATATACCACCAGGGCCGCCATTAGAAATCACGGGGCCCCGTACAACAAAATTTTTGGGGCCCCCTGGGCCCCGCCCACACTGACGACCAAGCTCCGCCCCATATCCCGCCCACATCGCAGTTAAAAGACCACACAGACATCAGCGCTAAAAAAGTAACCCCCCCCCCACACAAGTTGTAAAAAGCTATTGATGGTCAGGGCCCCCTTATAAAAAAAATTGGGGCCCCAAAAAAAAAAAATTAAAATTTTTTTTTTTTTAAAAACATTGGTGGCAGGGGCCCCCTGTTAAAAAAAACTTGGGGCCCCAACAAAAAAAATGTAAAAAAAAACTAAAAAATAAACAAACATTGGTGGCAGGGGCCCCCTTCTAAGTTAAAAACAAATTGGGGCCCCAAAAAAAAATTTGAAAAAAAATTAATTTTTTTTGAAAAAAAAAAAAAAAACATTGGCGGCAGGGGCCCCCTTATAAGTTAAAAACAAATTGGGGCCCCAAAAAAAAATTTGAAAAAAAATTAATTTTTTTTTGAAAAAAAAAAAAAAACATTGGCGGCAGGGGCCCCCTTATAAGTTAAAAACAAATTGGGGCCCCAAAAAAAAAATTTGGAGAAAAAAAAATTTTTTTGAAAAAAAAAAAATGGTGGCAGGGGCCCCCTTACAAGTTAAAAACAAATTGGGGCCCCAAAAAAATTTAAAAAAAAAATAATTTTTTTTGGAAAAAAAAAAAAAACTGGTGGCAGGGGCCCCCTTACAAGTTAAAAAAATTTGGGGCCACCAAAAAGAAAATTAATTTTTTTTTTTAAAAAAAAACCCAAAAAAAACAATGGTGGCAAGGGGCCCCTTACGAGTTAAAAAAAAAATTGGGGCCCCAAAAACAAAAGTTTTAAAAAAAGATTGGTGGCAGGGGCCTATAGAATATTAAAATAATACATTGGTGGCCAGGGGATTAAAAAAAAAAAAAAACACAAACTGGTGTTCAGTAGAATTGAACTCATGGCTTCAGTACTTCAACTTCGCCTCCTTTCGTGACTTCGGGTCTTTTCACCGCTTCAGGACTTCGGCTTCGGCTGTTTTCGTGACTTCGGGTCTTTGCGCTGCTTCAGGACTTCGGCTTCGGCTGTTTTCGTGACTTCGGGTCTTTTCGGCGCTTCGTGACTTCGGGACTTCGGCTTTTTCCGTGACTTCGGGTCTTTTCGTCGGATCGGCTTCGGCTTTTCGGCACTTCCGCATTCGGCACTGAAGAGGCAAGACGTACGGCTCGGGCGCTCGTAAGGGGGGCCCGGATCTTCAAAAAAATGCAGCGCTGCCGGGCCCCCCTTCATGCCCGGGCCCGGTACGCTTGTCCCCCCTGTCCCCCCCTGATGGCGGCCCTGTATACCACCAATCACCCCTACAGGCCCACCACCCCAGCCACAACACTCCTCCACCCTTCCCCCACCAGCGAGTATTTTCTTTTCTCTCCATTCAATTGGGGCAGGGAGAAGCCTGGGAAGGCACAGTATCAGGTGGCATTTGGAAGTGGGTCTGGGCCAGTCCGACCCTACTTGTGAGAGAGCAATCCTCTTCCTCCCCTCTTCTTTCTTCAAAATCCCACCGATGCATGGGCAGTAGAATGGAAAAGCGGACTTTTTTGTTAAAAACTCTGCCCCCATCGATTGGAACTTTCCTTCTCCTATAAGGAAGATTGCTGAAGAAATTGGGCCTATAACTTTAAGAGATTCAGAGAGGAATACAGGGCACAGTTAAAAGAAGAACATAATTCTCATATTTCCAGTATAATTCTGCAACACTAATGTTAAATGGCTATAAAACTGTGAGCTGGGTATCTTCCTAGCACTATATAAAAATGATGTTGCTGCTGTTATTCTTATTAAGATGCATTTATTAAGCACCAGCATATTGCATATCAATGAACTATTGTCTAATAAACTTGTGTTTAGCATGGAATGCAGTTTTTTTCAATTGTTTTCAGTTTTTTCTATGTAGGAATTTGCCAGAAAACAGTTGTACGGGCACAGCACGTTTCCAACGCAGATAATATCTGGGTGGTGTTTGAAACTGACCAATGATGTTTGACTTCTGCTGACCCTTCCTCTATAAAAATGTCAGGGATACAAGGAATAGCACAAGCATTTTTCAGGTTTTCATCTGAAGCCAACAACCAGAACACAAGCAAAATGCTTCTGTCTGATGCTGAGAAGGCTGCAGTTGTGTCCGTCTGGGCAAAAGCATCTGGCAACGTCAATGCCCTTGGTGGTGAAGCTTTGGAAAGGTAAGATTCCTTATAACTGGCAACAGTTGTCTTATCTGCCTTTGTTAAAAACACTTTAACATGTGATTAAAGGGCATTATATTGCTTTTTAACATACCGTAGGTTCAATGAACAGTGCTTAGACTGAACATATTTTTGCCTGTTGCTTTGATCATCCAAAATCTATGTGATACTCCCTCTATATAATGGACTACTAATCTAATTATCTATCTTGCAAGGACCAGTTATGGAGAAGCTTCAGATTACCAGTTTGCCCTGTTTAGCTTAAAAAATATCAAAATCATAGATGTGTTGTGATTAAAACAACGGGCAAAAAATTATGTTAAGCACAAGCCTTATTCATTGAACTCAAGTTGAAAAGGGGTAAACTGCAACTTTAAGTTTGACAAAAATTAGAGGACAGTGACCAATGTTGAATACAGGGGGAGGTATGTAAATGTTCACTGGAATGCCCCTAGCTTACTGTTACATTCAGAATTTGAAAGCTTTTTATATTACTTTCTTACATACCCCTTTTACTAAAATGGCCAAGTTAATTTCATATTTGCAGGCTATTTCTGAGCTTCCCTCAGACCAAGACTTACTTCAGCCACTTCGACCTGAGCGCTGGATCTCAAGATCTCCAAGTCCATGGAGGAAAGGTCCTGAGTGCCATTGGAGAGGCCACCAAACACCTGGACAACCTGGAATCTGCTCTGTCCAAGCTGAGTGACCTGCATGCTTACAACCTGAGAGTGGATCCTGGAAACTTCAGGGTAAGCGTTTAGGCAGTAGGCACCTGTAGCTCAGAGATACACAGTACTCTGGATCCTCTTATGCCTCAGACAAAGACAAACAACTGCTTACTTACTTACTTATTAGAATACACTATACATGCATAAAAAGCTGGTTTTCTGTTATCAGTCATATAAACCACAACTGTTGTGGAACACCAGATTTAAAACTGCTCAACATGTTTGGTCTGTTCCCAGAATTCCAGTGTAATGGAGCTGGCAAAAAATGATGTTGTAGACGATTTAGGTACATTTCTGCCTAAACAGTCACAATGCACAAGCAACCTTGCCTTGTGCCGTAAATAGGAGGATTGTTAAAAATATCCTAAATGAATGACTGTGTGTTTGAGCATTCACTGTAAAGCTCCTTTCTATCAAAGCTAGTGTCAGTGTATCTGCATCTCGGTATTTATTAGTGTTTTAAACTGATCAGCATTTCCTTTTCTTGCAGCTTCTGTCTCACACTATCCAGGTGACTCTGGCTGCCCACTTCCATTCTGAATTTGATGCCACAGCCCAGGCTGCTTGGGACAAATTCCTTGCCGCCATTGCTACTGTTCTCACCTCCAAGTACAGATAAGCCTGTGGCAAAAATACATGACCTCTACAGATCATTTCCAACAAATCCACTGTTCCGTTCATTTCAACCTTATTAAAACAGTTCTCTTGTAAACTCTTTTGTGTCTGTATTTTAGATTAAGTAAATGCAAACACCCATTCTTTTTTGAAGGATAAGCTGCATTCTATCTTTACACACCAAATCACAATTGGTGAAACTGCACAGGAAGGGGGAGTATGAAGTGTTTAGCATTATTCACTGTGCAGTCACAATTTTTTATGCCTGTCTTAGCCCCTGAAACTCCTTGCATAACACACTGTAGATTAAAAAAAAATATAGTACATTTTACTGTTGCACACAGCAATGAGCAACATATGGGGTGCCATTTGTCCCAAATACATTCTGTATACAAAACTATCCCTAATACACAGAATGAATGTCTCTCATGTTATATAAGAATTTGTGACCATACACAGAGAAAAAAAATATACAAAAGACTTGTTTCTATTAAAGAATGAAAACAAAATCTGGTTAGTGCACAAAAGGATGTCATTATATCACAAACTCCATTCTGTACAGTTTAACAAGCAATCTGTCTCACAAATGTATAACCTCCATGTAACGGACGCACTTATGTGCAAAGTTACTTACAGAATGAATTATGTAAAAACAAAGTTGGACATAATATATAATAGTGTAAGTAACTAGTGCATGTCAAGCTAGATTTGACTGACAAAATAGATATCTGTGACAGAAAGCAAGATTTTATAGTACAGGATTCATTCTTTCCACAAAATGACAGTTTTGTTTCACAAAACAGATAAAATAACCATTCTGTGAAGCAACACTGTCAGTCACATTCCTGAACCAATAAGAACAAAGCTTATTGCCATATACAAACAAGATGAGAAGTGGCCAGCTCTGCTCCACATGGCTAAGGCAAAATATCTGACCTGCTATAGAGGGCGCCCGCTAATGTCCCCTGTGCTGCATAGTAATAAACATGAACAAACCTTTCCTAAAAGAGCTGCTGTTAAACACTACAGGTTCATAAATGGAAGTTTTTACAAATGTCTGAGAAATATAATGCTGCACTTCTAATGATTGTAGAAAAAGCAAAGTATGCAAAACATAAATATGATCATTTTAGGTGATATGCCTAGTCTTATTATAGTAATCTGCTTGTGTGGCCATTTTGGTTAAGGGCATTCCTGCTGTTTTGCCATTATCTTATGACTCACTCCTGTTCCTCTTCCTGTCTAAGCTGAGAGCAATAATGGGACAGGCCACACCCACCTGCCATCTTCTGTTAAATGTACCAGAAGTTACTGTGCTTGTCTGGCTGCTTCGCCTGACTCTCAGTTAGTTTTAAGTTTTGTATAAGATAGTTAGACTCCAATGTCTCCTCCTAGCTGTAATCTTGCACCAATTCGCTTGTAGTAGTCACTTAATAATGTGCTTACCTATAGTTCAACTACTACATAATAGCTTTAGCCAGAGACTATGGACTGATCATGTGCACACATACCTCCCAACTGTCCCTTTTTCAGAGGGACAGTCCCTCTTTTGACAGCCCAACCTGAGGTCCCTCATTTGTACTGGAAATCCCTCTTTTCTCTGCACTGAACAGCCAGAAAAAGAAACAAAGTTTCTAACTTAATTGGCTATTGGCAGAGAGGCCAGTACAGCTAACAGGTGCAACTAAGATGCTTTATAACAATTTTGAGATAAGAAAATAAGTAATTTTAACAGTTTAGATATGGAGAAATATTTTCAAATTTTTAGAACCTGCCAAACTTTGTAAAATGAACATGGTAATTAGGGGGTGCTGCCACAAAATGGGTGTGGTCAAAAAATTGCAGCACTACATGCAAAAAAATTTTTTGTCTCTCTTTTTACTTCCAAAATATTGTATAGTATGATGTGTAGGTTATATGAGCAGCCACTCCTGAGTACTGTGTATAAACAAAAGGGGGTCATTTAGGCAGGGGCAATTTTAGGGGATCATAATCTATTTATATAGAAGCAACAAGCTATACAATGCTTTATATTTATTTATAACAAAAGACTCTAATGATGCCGTCCTCTTACCTGCCCAGTGCTTAACACAACACAACACTACACTAGAGCAGAGAGCACAACTGCGCCCATGTCACATGCATGTCCAGGGCCACCAGCAGGGGGGACAAGTGTTCCGGGCCTGAAGGGGGGCCCAGAAGTGCTGCATTTTTCAAAGAGCCGGGTCCCCTTTACGAGCGCCCAAGCCGTGCGGCCATTTCACATATTACCGAATGCGGAAGTGCCGAAAAGACGAAGCTAAAGTCCCGAAGTGGTGAAAAGACCCGAATTCACGAAAGGAGGTGAAGTTGAAGTCCTGAAGCCTTTTGTTTACACACAGTACTCAGGAGTGGCTGCTCATATAACCTACACATCATACTATACACAATGTGTGATGCACATGATCAGTCCCAAGTCTCTGGCTAAATCTATTATGTAGTAGTTGAACTATAGCCAAGCACATTATTAAGAGACTACTACAAGCTTATTGGTGCAAGATTACAGTTTGGAGGAGACATTGGAGTCTAACTATCATATACAAAACTTAAAACTAACTCTGAGAGTCAGGCGAAGCAGCCAGACAAGCACAGTAACTTCTGGTACATTTAATAGAAGATGGCAGGTGGGTGTGGCCTGTCCCATTATTGCTCTCAGCTTAGACAGGAAGAGGAACAGGAGTGAGTCATAAGATAATGGCAAAACAGCAGGAATGCCCTTAACCAAAATGGCCACACAAGCAGATTACTATAATAAGAATAGCCATATCACCTAAAATGATCATATTTATGTTTTGCATACTTTTCTTTTTCTACAATCATTAGAAGTGCAGCATTATATTTCTCAGCCATTTGTAAAAACTTCCATTTATGAACCTGTAGTGTTTAACAGCAGCCCTTTTAGGAAAGGTTTGTTCATGTTTATTACTATGCAGCACAGGGGACATAGGCCAAGGAACCCCCTATCCCCCCAATCTGCACCTTTACATTCAATAAAAAACACAGAGACATGTTATGGCAAAAATCTGTGGAGGTCACAAGCTTTATTTAACAGTTAAAATCAAAGTTTAGGTACACCCTGACCCCAGCTGCGGCTCTCATTCTCCAAACGTGGGCTCCTGCCCAAAAAGTTTCCAAAAAACCTGAAGCAGGGATCACGGGGCCGGGCGCACTCAGTGACCGCCTTTTTGCCCATCCCCCTGCTCCCTCGTTGTGCATAATGGCGCTAACCCAGTCACTTGCATGCATCAGAGAAGACCGTGCAGTCCCAGTCTGATGCACACTCGTGACTCACCAAAGGTAGGCCTGCACTATAACCACTTCGTAGACCTAGAGCCGCACTGATGCCAACCAATGGAAAAAGGGGAGGGGTGACACCTAACCTTTCCAATGGCCCCACTACACCACCTGTGACCTCCACCATTCCTCAATAAACACCTTAATGTTCCCAATGAACAAGTGCAAACCTTCTTCCGATAAATGAACTCCATCCTGTCTGTACAACCTTGTTTGCCTACATTTTATATTTTCATGCCTTATTACACCCCCCCCGCCGGAAGAACACATGAATTTATGCATGGCCCTGTTAACCTTCTTTCTGACCTTCTCAATACCTTTTGGGGAAGAGGCGCCTCTCCAATTGCTTCTAGGAATCATATCTGACCATGCCACACATCGGATTCTCCCTTTGCTCAAAATATCTGTTAAGTCAGCCTTCATGTTCTCAATAAGAGCTGGGGTCCTATGTGACGTAAGGTCATTCCCCCCCGCATGTATGATTAATAAATCTATAGGGTTCCTTCCTGCTGCTTCCAAGGACATACCTCTCAACTGCTCCCATCTCATCCCTCTCTTACCAAGCCAAGCGATCTTCATGTGTTCCTCCGGCAAACCCATCTGCTGTCCTGCAACCCCTGCATGCTTCATTGCCCAGAAAATAAATGAATGGCCTAATATCAAAATGTTGCAAGTTGTCGCACCTCCTGCTGCGACAAAAACAAGAACATTAGTTAAAATCTTCCCTTGCATTGTTTAAAGGTCTTATGTATTTTTTGTAAGCCTTTGACTTCCATCTTCCCAACGCCTTTATCCTCTCACTACTTTCCCCTCCCATTGCTGCTTCAGTTGCTGCACCAATTCTAAAAGAATGGGACCCGAATTTCTTAGGATCCCACCCATTATTGATCACCGCCTTTTTCAAGACCTGTCTGAACTGAAAAGCAGAGAGAGGGGAACCATCCTCATGTAATAATAATAATAATGGACCTCCTTCCGGGCGCACTACCATATATTCCCGTACTAACCTAACAGGGCATGACACTTCACCCGTTTTCGGTATACTTACCCATTTTCCTTTTCCCATCTGATCTGTCTTAGAACTACGAATATGAATCAACAATTTATTTTCTTGTATAGACACGTCTTTGTAACCTAACCCCTTTCCCATTGCCTTTTTTGAAGGTGGCACTAACTCACTGATACGAAATGCTCCTCCAAATGCCAATGCAAAAGCTGCTCTAAACAACACACACTCAAACTGGTCAAAACAAATCCCCCCCAATGATACCAATATCTGTTGCAACCTATTCTTAACAATGGGCTCCCTTTTATCCACCTTAGGACCCTCTAATCTACTCCAACCTTTTAAAAGCTTTTTAATGATAGGATTCCGTGTAAAATCAGGTCTCCCTTCTGCTAAAGAAAAATGTGAAATTGCCGCTAACGTAGTCACCGCCATCGCCTTGGACTTCCCCTCCTTGTACATTTCTTTCAAAAATTCTAACAAATCCTTAAACGCATAATTTTTCTTACCACCAGTGCAGAATAGGCGCCACCTTTCCCATGCCCTTTTATAGCTGGCGAGGGTTTTTTCCGACAACGACCTCGCATATAACTCTTCTAATATGGGTTCACCAGCTGCCACAAATGACCAGGGCACACATGAGCCATTTTTTCTGCCTTAGGGGCCAGTTTAAAGAAAAGCTCCCATCTCTCCCTTGACAATGCGTCTGCTAATGTGTTCTCTACACCTGGCACATGCTGTGCTTTGAATGATATATTGAACTTCATGCAAATTAGCACCAGCTGCCTCAATAACCTAATTACTGGAGGAGAATCGGATGACAAATTATTCACTGCATGAACTACTCCCATATTATCTGATAAAAACCTTATTGCTTTATTCTCCAGTTCTCCCGCCCACAACTCCAGCGCTACCAAAATAGGGAACAACTCTAACAGTGTCAAGTTTTTCGTTAACCCATTCGCCTGCCATACTTTCGGCCACCTACCGGCACTCCATTTTCCTGCAAAATATGCCCCAAAACCAATACTCCCTGACGCATCTGTGAGAAAATCCAATTCCTGGCTAAGCCTAGCCTCCTCAATCCATATTCTTATTCCATTAAACTTATCCAGAAACTTGTCCCACACCTTCAAATCCTCTCGTAATTCCTTTGTAATTCTGATTTTATGGAATGACTTTTTTATCCCTGCCATGGATTTTTCCAGTCGCCTATTAAAAATCTTACCCATGGGAATTACTCTACAGGCAAAGTTTAACAAACCCAACAATTTTTGCATTTCTTTCAATGTTACCTTCCCTGCTGTTATCACCTTCTTGACTGCCTGCACTGTCCTATCCACCTTATCCTTTGGTAGCCTACACACCCTTGCTTCTGAGTCAATTTCAATTCCCAAAAACGTCAATATTGTCGTAGGTAACACCGTCTTTTCCTCAGCTACTGGCACCCCCAACTCTTTCAGCATTTGCAAAAATATTATTAACGTCTTCTGACAAGTATCTTCATATCTCGGCCCAACAATCAAAAAATCATCCAAATAATGAGCTATAGCTACACTCCCTGACCTTCTGTACAATAACCAATGCAGAAATGTGCTAAAAGCCTCGAAAAACGATCAAGATATCCCACACCCCATAGGTAAACACTTATCCACATAAAAAACTCCTTGAAAATAACAACCCGTCAACTTAAAACTATCAGGATGCAATGGTAAGAGCCTAAATGCCGACTCTATATCCACCTTTGCCATCAAAGCCCCTTCTCCCTGCATCTTAACTATCTCCAATGCTTTCTCAAAAGACTGATATTGAACTGAACATTCCTCCTTGTCCAATGCATCATTTACTGATGCCCCTTCTGGATATGACAAGTGCTGGATCATCCTATATTTCCCTGGTTCTTTTTTAGGTACAATACCTAATGGTGACACCACCAAATCCTTTATGGGCATTTCCTCAAATGGACCCGCCATCCTCCCTGCCTTCAATTCTTTCTCCAGCTTCTGTTTCAATGCTTCTTCATGCTGAGTAGCCGACTTTAAATTCTTATATACTTTAATTGGAGTCGGCACCTCTAAAACTGGTATTCTAAACCCTTCCAAAAAACCCTTTGCCAAGAATTCTGCTTTACCTCTATCTGGGTAATCCCGCAAAGCCTCACTTAGCTTGCCCACCTGTACTGGCGTTTCCGCTCTTCTGTTGAGCTGCTCGAAAGGGCTGCCTAATCCCCTCCTTCTTTTTGTTGCATTCACTTACTGCATGTGATAAACCACAAGCTGAACATGCATGTCTAAATCTACAAGCATACCCCCTGCTACAGCGCTTTTCATTATAAGCAAAACAAACATTCCTTGGTTTATGAGATATCAATCCTCTACTCACATTGTTAAACCCACCTTGCTCCTTTGCTACCCATCTGGTCCATAAATCTATGTCCTTTTGACCAAATGACAACATCTTACTATTGACCATCTTTTTTCTAAATGCCCTGTCATAATCAGACCATGAAGTGCCCTTGTAAAAAAGATATGTGTCTACTATGGTATCAATGTACTTAATCACATTAAGGCATTGCTCCGGTTTTCTTTCCAGATAAACGCTAGTAAAAACCAAAAAACCTTTCAACCAATCAAAAAACGACTTATTCTTCCTTCCTTCCCCTTCAATCCTAACCCCATCTTCCTTGGCCTGCACCATTTCCCTTGTCAAATCATATATATCGACAAATTTCTCATCTTCAATTGCCTTCCTCAATTTTCTAGGCAAATGTGCTGCTGTTTCTGTCAAGGCGCATGCATAAGTATCTGCTGCTCCTACCAGCACCAACTGACTCCTCTCCTTTACTGAATCCCCTGCTTTTTTCTCCTTTCCCTTACCTTCCTTAAAGTATTTTTTAATTAAAGCCAAAATTTTCCCCCCCTCTGTCTCACTATCTGAAGTCTCTGATTCTGAATCCCGATTAACCAATACATTAGATCTCAACTCACCCAAAGCACCAACCATCCCAGATGATCTGCGACCTTCCTTCTGAACCTGATGAACTGCTGGCGATGTAGCCGAGATGCGACTTTCCTCCCTCACAGAAAGACTTACTGCCGAAGTAGACGCCTGATCCCTCAGACTTCCAGCTTGACCGCGCCGCTGTTCCCTTCTCTCTTTTCTCCACTGTCTCCAACTGTCCTCCTCCTCTTTGTTCCTGAAAAAGAAACCTTGACCACAGTTATTATCACTGTACCTATTTCCTCGCTGCTCCACCCACCTAGGCCTCCTTGCATATTGGCAAGGACTATGATTCTGAACGCCATAATAACTGCAATCATCATAATCCTCATAAATGCCATCATCAAAATATTCATCATCAACCTCATCACCACCATAATCATCAAAATCCCCCTGGTCCCGATATTGGAAACCTCTACTGTACCTTTGCCTCTGAGAATCATGAATATATCTGACCCGGCCATTTCCCCTGAACCTGACCCTGCAACCCCCCCTTGCTCTTCCTTGCCCCAACCCCCTACCCGTAGGGGGAGGGGCAGACTCCGTTCCCCACTCCCCGTCTTCAGATTCCTCCTCCATGGCCCATCCCCCATCAGATTCGGATTCCCCACTGTTACTGTCCCCATCCTCCCACCCCCCCTCAAGAACTGCCTGCCTAAATCCCCCTCTTGAATTTGAGGCCGAGGAGCCTCCCCCTAATTCGCTGGAGGAACCACTATCATTGGAGGGAGTGGGACCCCTTCGCCCCCCATTTGCGTTGGAGGCAGTGGGACCCCCCCTAGAACCGCTAGGTGAGCCCTTATCGTTGGTGGAAGCGGGACCCCTATCGTTGGTGGGAGCGGGACCCCTATCGTTGGTGGGAGCGGGACCCCTATCGTTGGCCGTTCCACTTTGCCGGGCCCTACCCGAAGAAAGATTTCCGGGACTCCTTCCCAGGCCCCGCCCCCTAGAAGGATTCCTCCCCGTGCCCCTCACCACCTTCCGATGGCTCGGTCCCTCTAAAACATTGGTGGCAGTGGATATATCCAGGCCCACTACCTCCCTCCGCTCGCTTCCCCCCTCCTTACCTGAATGAATCGGACTCTTCGGTGCGCACCCGGCCTGCTTACCTCCGATGACGTCACCGCCGAAAACTCGCGATACTTCACCGACTCGTCTCACAACTTCCCCGATCCTCCTTCGCGCTGGACGTCTTCCGGATTCCTCCTGTAACGAAAACCTCACCTTCCTCTTCTGCCTGAGCCCATTCGACGATGCATCTTCCTGCTCCCAGTCCTCCCGGAACCTCTTCGGCCGAAGAATCTTCCTTCTAGGTGCATCTTCTTCTGCTCCGACGCCTTCCATCTATGGCTCCCGAATCTTCTACTGCTGCCAACGAATCTTCTTCCGCTGCTGCTGAATCCTGCTTCTGCTGCTGGTGCCGCCGCTGCCCCGATGAAGGACCTGCAGGAAACAAAAACAAGTAAGTATGAGCAAAAATCACCACAGCATCACCTTAAAACACTGACCTGCCCCACGCTCCTCCTCTGCTTCCTCCCCCAACCCGCCCACTTTTTTCCCGCCGTGGCTAGCCCCTTCCTTTGTTCTACCTGAGGGGCTAGCTGGGAAGGGTTGGGGGATGCTAAACACGGGCACATTATGGGGGAAGGGGGGCCTGGCCTAAATCCATTCCTACCTAGACGGTCCTCATTCCCCCTTAGAGGGCGCCCTCTTTAGCAGGCCAGATACTTTGCCTTAGCCATGTGGAGCAGAGCTGGCCACTTCTCATCTTGTTTGTATATGGCAATAAGCTTTGTTCTTATTGGTTCAGGAATGTGACTGACAGTGTTGCTTCACAGAATGGTTATTTTATCTGTTTTGTGAAACAAAACTGTCATTTTGTGGAAAGAATGAATCCTGTACTATAAAATCTTGCTTTCTGTCATAGATATCTATTTTGTCAGTCAAATCTAGCTTGACAAGCACTAGTTAGTTACACTATTATATATTATGTCCAAGTTTGTTTTTACATAATTCATTCTGTAAGTAACTTTGCACATAAGTGTATCCGTTACATGGAGGTTATACATTTGTGAGACAGATTGCTTGTTAAACTGTACAGAATGGAGTTTGTGATATAATGACATCCTTTTGTGCACTAACCAGATTTTGTTTTCATTCTTTAATAGAAATAAGTCTTTTGTATATTTTTTTTCTCTGTGTATGGTCACAAATTCTTATATAACATGAGAGACATTCATTCTGTGTATTAGGGATAGTTTTGTATACAGAATGTATTTGGGACAAACGGCACCCCATAGCAACATAGATTGAATGTGCCCAGTGAAGCCATCAGGGAGTTACAAATGTATAGGGCTCCATCTTTACAAGGGCCATAAAAACAATATGTATTTCTGTTAAGTATATCAAAGGGGTTTTATAAATGCTTTCCTCTTATTGTCCCTTACTCCTAAAATATTTTTTAACGGTGGCCTTGAATGTGTTGGGTGTAGCAGATAAATTGGTATTCTCAATCAATAAAAAATAACACCATGTTTTCATCAATAAACCATAATTAAAACCAACATTGAATACATATATGTGATTAATAATAAATATTAGTATATAATTTTTCTTGAACCTTCATCAGAAATATTTTGAAACAAATCTAACAAAACTAACATTTTATTTATAATTGCTGACTTTTGGTTAATACTTATCTTCTGTGAACCCTACTGACCTCCCACCTTCCTCCCACCAATAAGCATAACACAATCATTAGACACTCACAAATTTTACTTCTGATAAGTTATGTGTTTAGACTGATTACCTTTCAAAATGAATAGTAAACACTGCTTTCCTATCCTACCCAGTCCTGTCTAGTACTTGTGTTTTACTACATTAAGTACCAGGGTCAATTACCATTGTGGGGTCAGAAAGGAATTTTGCCCCTCTTAGACAAATTGGAGAGGCTTCAGATGGGGGTTTTCACCTTCCTAGCAGTTGGGCAATATTCATTTAGACTAAAAAGTTGAACTCAATAGGCAGGCAACTTTTTGTTTAACTTTTTATTGAAAATAGATTTGTACATAACAAAGTGTTTCATATGGATGCTTATATAACATGTTAATGTGTACGTTACATCAAAGATTCTTTTCAAATTGACAATTTTCGTTTTGTTGTTGGGTAACGAGGAAAGGAGGGGGAGGATGGAAGGGGGATTGGGGAGGGAAAGGGGAGGTTAATGGGAATCGGGGACTGTATTTTCCAAGCGTCCGACTTACATTTATATCGTTGTATACCATTTATAACATAGTGATTTGTTACAGTATGTTTGTCAACTTTTCCAGTAGTGAATCATCAATATCAAAATCCTAATCAAAATCAAAAAATAAATCTAAATGGTGCCTCCTTAAGGTCTACCCCAGTTTTAAGTGTATATGGTAGGTATAACGTCTATTTATGTATTGAATTTTATTGCTCCTTCTCTTATGCCCTGTATCATAGCTTTTCCTTCTCATTATACAATTTTTTCTTGTTACTTGTTACCTTCTTATATCTTTGTATTTATGGTTCCCATTCTTGTCTAACCATTCAGCTGGAAAAGAGGGCATGGCCCGTGCCAGATGTGGGTAGTGTTTAGTACCCATGGGTCACAGGTTTTTTTTAAATTGTATTTATCTGTCTTGTAGGATACTCGTTAATTTCTCGTTAACAAAGATCCAATTTAGTTTATTTTTGAGTTGCTGCTTTTAATAGTAGGTGCATGTGCCTTTCATCAATGTATATTACTTTGTTACTAAGTATATTTCCCCTTATAGAAACAGCATAGACTATATCATGTAAACCTACCTCAGTAACCAGCTTTTAGCTATATTCATTTTCCTTTTTACACACCTACAGGTTATGGTTATATAATAATCTATAAAACTCAAGCTGGGAACAATGAGATTACTTTTGATCCTTAAAGAAGAACTAAACCCTAAAAATGAATGTGGGGAAAAATGCCATATTTTATATACTGAACTTGTTGCACCAGCCTAAAGTTTCAGCTTGTCAATAGCAGCAATGATCCAGGACTTCAAACTTGTCACAGGGGGTCACCATCTTGGAAAGTGTCTGCGACTCACATGCTCAGTGGGCTCTGAGCAGCTGTTGAGAAGCTAAGCTTAGGGGAAAATGAGGTTGGCCTGTAATATAGGATGATTCTAAAGGGATGATTATTAAATTCTGATGCTAATTGCACTTGCTTCTGTGCTGCCAAGTAGTAATTATCTGTATTAATTAGACTTATATTATGACATTTTCGAACGATCGAAGTAAAATTGTTCGAATTGAACGATTCAAACGATTTTAGTGTACGATCGAACGATTTTACCTCGATGTGTGAAGACTTAGAAAAATGTCTAGATTCAGAAGGTCCCCATAGGCTAACATAGCACTTCGGCAGGTTTAATTTGGCGAAGTATTGAAGTTGAAGTTTTTTTTAAAGAGACAGTACTTTGATTATCGAATGGTCGAATATTCGAACGATTTTTACTTCGAATCGAAGTCGAAGTAAATTCGAAGTCGTAGGGGCACATTTACTATGGGTCGAATATCGAGGGTTAAATAACCCTCGATATTCGACCATCGAAGTTAAATCCTTCGATTTCGGATATCAAAGTCGAAGGATTTACCGCAATTCGAAAAATCGTTTCATCGAACGATTAAAGCCTTCGAATCGAACGATTCGAAGAATTTTAATCCATCGATCGAACGATTTTCCTTCGATCAGAAATTGCTAGGAAAGCCTATGGGGACCTTCCCCATAGGCTAACATTGGTGCTCGGTAGGTTTTAGGTGGCGAAGTAGGTGGTGGAAGTTTTTTTAAAGAGACAGTACTTCGACTTTTTAGTTCGAATCGTTCGATTCAAAGTCGTAGTCGAAGGTCGAAGTAGCCAATTCGATGGTTGAAGTAGCCAAAAAAATACTTCAAAATTTGAAGTATTTTTCCTTCTAATCTTTCATTCGAGCTAAGTAAATGTGCCCCTAAATGAATGTATCTATTCCATAACTTAATTTATTTGAACCATTTCCAGGTCCTACAGGTCCTAGTTTGTTGCCTGTTTTAAAAGCCAAGTGACTAATAAGATTTGCAGGATTATTACAGAGGTTTTACAAAGTGACCAATTCTAATCTACACTAGCACTCTATCTGGAAAGTAGATAAAGTACAACTCCCACACCCAGTTTGTGACTCTACACTGCTTGGGTAAGAGAGTAAGGTTAATGGCACACAGAGCAATTTAGGCTCATTTTGCCTGACATTTTTTTTCAAGCCCATATTCCTTGTTGTTGCTTAACTGCATCTCCCAGCACCACTTGATAGTTGTTGATAAAAAAGCTGAATTGCTTTCTGATATAAGTGCTTGAAGGGCAAAGGGAATAAATAACCTGAAATACAAAGTTAGATTCCCTTAAGAAAAACTTTTCATATATATAAAGCTGATTACTAAATTCACAAATTGTATAGGAAATTACAGTTACATAATGATTTAGGTTGAAATAAATACACATTTTGTGTAATTAAAACCTGCTAGTAGATTCAAAGAAGGAAAAAAAATAAATCTGAATCCTTTTCAATTTGTCTCAGTTGAGGTGTGTGTGGGGGAGATTCCTTCCTGACTCCAAAATGTCAATTGGACCAGTCCCCATTCAACTTTGTACTAAGAGCTAATTTTAGTAACTGTATTTTCCCCATGCTAAATAGCCATTCAACTCTTTCTTGAAGTTAATGTATTTGCCAGTACAGGTATGAAATCTGTTATCCAGAAACCTGTTACCCAGCTCCGAATTACTGAAAGGCCATCTCCCATAGACTCCATTTTATCCAAATAATTCAACATTTTAAAAATGATTTCCTTCTTGTCTGTAATAATATAACAGTACCTTGTACTTGATCCCAACTAAGATATAATTATTGGAAGCAACACCAGCATTTTTATCTAAATTCATTTTTAGGGGTTAGTTCTCCTTTAAGAGGCACATTTATCAAAGGTTGAATTTCAAATTCATATGAATTATATTTAAATCTATATACTCGAATATACTCGAAATTCAATTGGGGGGTTATTTGATAAAAAAGTTGAATATCTAAAACTCTAACTAATATTACTGAACCGAAAACTTCAATCGAATTCGAATTGAATCCTACTAAACTCAAAGCAAGTTTTTTCGGAAGAATGTCAGGAAGGCTAGTAACATGTTCAAATTGGTCCCATTGACGTATACATGAACTCAGCAGGTTTTAGGTGGCGAATAGTCGAATTTAAGTTTTTAAAGGGTCATGGTGTGATAAATCTGGAAATTAGAATTAAAATTAAAATTTGAATCGATTCTAATTTTCAATTCGACCCTTAAAGGAAAACTATACCCCCAAAATAAACACTAAACAGATTGTGAATCGTACCATCCCAGGGGGCGGCACTTATTTTTTAAAGTGGCACATACTACTAAAAAGTATATTATTATGAAAATGGTTTATTTACATGAAGCAGGGTTTTACATATGAGCTGTTTTATGCAATATCTTTTTATAGAGACCTACATTGTTTGGGGGGTATAGTTTTCCATTAATAAATATGCCCTTTTAAGTGTCTTCATAATAATAGGTCTGTCTGGGTCTGAGCAAATAGTTCATAATTACATATGCTTTTAGGAAATGTTTAATTACATTACACTAATGTAAAATAATTTTAGGGAGATTGCTGATGAAATTAGATCTATAGCATATATGAAATTGACATTTAAATGAGGAATAATGAGGAATAGAGGTCACATTTAATAGGAATATGATCCTTTAGGGGCATTTTTATCAAGGGTCGAATTTCGAACTGAAAACCTTTGAAATTTGAATTCAAAAAGACCAACGAAAATTAAGTCAAAGCTTTTTTTTGTCAAATAGGTTTGTTTCAAATAGATCTGTATTCAGCCGAATTCGAATCGAAGGAATACCTCAAAACTTTGATTGACTCTCAATAGGTTCTAGGAGGTCCCCCATAGGCTAAAATAGCAATTCGGCAGGTTTTAGATGGCAAATGGTCGAAATCGAATTTTTAAAAAGACAGTACATGATAAATTTCAATATTCGAATTTTCAATTTTTTTTCAAATTCGAATCGAATTTGGACTATGCCCCAGTCGAAGTACACAAAAAATTACTTGAAATTAATTTTTTTTTCATTCTGCCCCTAAATGTCCAGTTTCATTCTGCGACACTTACAGTATGTTGACTGGTTAGATATTATTATAACGAGCTGGGTAACTTCTTGGCACTATATGAAAAATTATGCTTCTGCTATTATTCTTATTATTATGATGTACAGGTATGGGACCTGTTATCGAAAATGTCCAGGACCTGGGGTTTTCCGGATAATGGATCTTTCTATAATTTGAATCTTCATATCTTGTCAACTAGAAAATCATGTAAACATTAAATAAATCTAACAGGCTGGTTTTGCTGACAATAAGGATTTATTATATCATAGTTAGGATCAAGCACAAGCTACTGTTGTATTATTACAGAGAAAAAAGAAATAGTTTTTAAGAATTTGGATTATTTGATTATAATGGAGTCTATGGGAGATGGCTATTCCGTAATTCAGAGATTTCTTGGTTAATGGTTTTCCGGATAACAGATCCCCTACCTGTACTTATAAAGCAGATATATATTATAATATATAGATATATATTCTATATCTATAAAGTAATACATTTGTGTTTAGCATAGAATGCTATTTTATTTTTTCTATGTAGGAATTTGCCAGCATGCAGTTGTACAGGCACAGCACACTTGCACTGCAGATAATATCTGGGTGGTGTTTGAAACTGACCAATGACATTGGACTGTCGCCAGGTTCTGCTGACCCTTCCTCTATAAAAAGTCAGGGATACAAGGGACAGCACAAGCATTTTCCAGGTTTTCATCTGAAGCCAACAACCAGAACACAAGCAAAATGCTCCTGTCTGATGCTGAGAAGGCTGCAGTTGTGTCCGTCTGGGCAAAAGCATCTGGCAACGTCAATGCCCTTGGTGGTGAAGCTTTGGAAAGGTAAGATTCTTTAGAACGGGAAACATTTCATATCTCCTGAAAGTGTTAACCTATCATCTATCTATCTATTATCTATCTATCTATTATCTATCTATCATCTATCTATCTATCTATTATCTATCTATCATCTATCTATCTATCTATCTATCTGTCTATCTGTCTGTCTGTCTATCTGTCTATCGATCGATCGATCGATCTATCTATCTATCTATCTATCTATCTATCTATCTATCTATCTATCTATCTATCTATCATCATCTATATAACATTAAGGTATAAATATAACATTTAAATTCTTACCAAGTAGGTCAACATGTATTTAAAACGTAGGTTTTTTAGGAAGTGCAAATTAGAAATTTTTATTTCTCTTAAATGACTAAAGCTTATGGTGCAAAATGAGTTAGTTCCAAAATCTGTTAAAAATGCCTCTATATGTGGTTGTGGTGCAGTGCATTTTGCATCTGTAGGAATTTAAAGTGACGTCTTAGATTAGTCTACAGCCTTTCAACACTTTTTAAATTACAATAGCAAATTACAGTTGACAAAAATTAGAAGACACAGACCCTAAATACAGGAGGGGTGTGTATAGGTGTGCCCTTGAATGCCTCTAGTTTTTCTGCCATTCAGAACACTGGGAAGTTCCAAAGCTCAATGGGCTAGGTGCAACCTTTTAGTGCTTGGGGCTCTCAGGGTCATGATTAAAATGTCCTTGGTGCTCCTGTGGTTGTGCCGATCCTTTTCAGTGATGCTGATGTGGTCTGGGCCCTATGCCACTCCTTTGCTAGCATATTTTAAATGATTTACATGCTAGGAAAATTCTTGTATATATCTCAACCTGTATGCAGTGGAGCCAAACACGGGCAATGCTTCATAAAGATAAAGAGAAACATTCTTATCAAATACAGAGAAAAAGCAAATGCAAATTATGTAATTCCTTCTTCATACAAGTTTTATTAAAATGCCCATATGTCATTTTTTATTTGCAGGCTGTTTCTGAGCTTCCCTCAGACCAAGACTTACTTCAGCCACTTTGACCTGAGCGCTGGATCTCAAGATCTCCAAGTCCACGGAGGAAAGGTCCTGGGTGCCATTGGAGAGGCCACCAAACACATTGACAACCTGGAATCTGCTCTGTCCAAGCTCAGTGACCTGCATGCTTACAACCTGAGAGTGGATCCTGGAAACTTCAGGGTAAGACTTTAGATAAAGAAATATAGTAGTTTCTCTTGGTATAGGCACCCAGAGATCAGGGTGAAGTGTGATACTCAGTAGCCGAGATGTAATGCACTATACATGTATACCAAGTTGGTCTGCCATTATCAATTATACAAACCATGACTGGTGTAGGACAATAGATTCAAACTTGCACAGATATTCTTTACTTGAAATTGTTCACCCTGTGCTGTGGGGTTCTACAGCAAGTGCCCAATGCTTCAGTTGTGTACTTACTGTATTACATTTATTGTGCTTTCATATATCCTTAATGTATGAAACATTATATTCTTTTAAAAATCATTAACCATTCTGTGTTCTGAGGACCTAGAGTAAATAAGGTTTTGGTCCAAAATATTGTTTTACACATCTCTGTTATGTCCTAGTTTACAACAATCAATTTGAGTATTGTTTATCTTTCCCTTTCTGCTAGAAAACCAAGATCCATATATAGTGTTAATGCATAGGCTTCTCAATATTCATTGGGGTTTGAGACTCATCAGCATTTTCTTTTCTTGCAGCTTCTGTCTCACACTATCCAGGTGACTCTGGCTGCCCACTTCCAGGCTGAATTTGATGCCACAGCCCAGGCTGCTTGGGACAAGTTCCTCGCCGCCATCTCTACTGTCCTCACCTCCAAGTACAGATAAGCCTGTGACCTCGACAGACCATTCTGAGCACTCCACTGCCATGTGCCATAATTAAACATTAATAAAACTATTCTCATGTAAATTATTTTGTGTCTGTGATGTGTCTCTAAACTGAAGTACATACAAGATAATCCCAAATGGTATAATTTGTTTGTATACAGTGAATTGGAGTGAAAAAAGTAGAGGGATGCTATATGCAGTAGTGTGTGTCCCAAAAAGCCCCTCACACAATCATAAGGCACACTGTTAAAGTAAGCCTCACCCACCAATACTTTCTGGTTTCATCCACTTTCAAGCAAAGCCATTTTGTTATTTCCATTTTGGTATTTCCTTCTAATGAACCGTTTTCTTGGCTGCCAATTCACAGCACTTTTGTTGTGAAAACTGCTTAACACATGAAAGTACAAAAGTCGGATTATACTAAAATGTGTAGGTCACTATGAATAAAACCATGATACTCACTGTATGTGTATTTATAAAGCTCTCAAATTGTGGTTGAGCTTTAACACTACATTAAACAGATTGGTGTGCAACTACTTAAAAGACAAACGGATGCAGGTCTCTTCTTTATAAATATGTCTATTCATTAAATACTTTCCAGATTGTCAGGAGAAACATACAGGAATTAAATTGAAGGTAGTTACTCTTCATTGGTACAAACTGAGTGTTGAATATAGTTTACAGAATGAATTCGACCATACACATGAGGACCCCCTGTGCCCCCAAAAGCCACTCAACGCTTGGGTTGGGTGGGTTTTTGATGAAAATTGACCCAGCACATTGGGTTGTGTGCGGTTGTACGTGCCCTGCTGCAGCTCATATAACTTTTTTGTATATTGCAGCCAAGCTCCCTCATTGTTGGTGGGGCAGTGGAACTTTCAGGAGCTGGCTACTTTAACATCATCTTTGATGTTACAGGGGCTAGTTACAGGTTGGGGACGTGAGTCTTTTTATTTTTTTGAGAAATTGTTCAATGATTAACTGAACGCTGATTGGCTTTCTTCCAAACCTTATACTCAAGCCATACACATGCCTGTAGGTATCAGGCCCATACCCAGTATAGGTACCTTTCTACTAATCTGTTCAGATATGGTGTGTTGGAGACTAAATTTTCGAACCTGCCCACTCGACAAATCAAGTACAGTTATATAGGTTGGGATTTTCTGGTCATCATACATTTACCAAGAACCAGTTGATTTTATCATTATGGGGCAGATTCATCAAGGGTCGAATTTCGAGGGTTAAAAAACCCTCGAATTCGACCCTTGAAGTAAAATCCTTCAAATTCAAATATATCAAATTCGCAGGATTTTAGCGCGAAATAAAAATCGAATAAAAAAAACGTTCGAAACGAACGATTCAAACGATTTTAAGCGATCAATCTAATGATTTTTATTCAATCAAAAAAAAACTTAGAAAAGTGCTCTGGAAGGTCCCCATAGGCTAACATTGCACTTCGGTAGCTTTAATGTGGCGAAGTATGAAATCAAAGTTCTTTTGAAAGAGACAGTACTTCGATTATCGAATGGTCGAATAGTCGAATGATTTTTACTTCGAATTGTTCGAATCATTCAATTCGATCTAATTAGATGGAATTTGACCAATTCTAAGTACCCAAAAAAAATACTTAGTAACTTAGTAACTTAGTAACTCTGTCCCTATGTGTAACAATCTAATGACCCTGCAGTGTGGGTGGGGGCCTGGGTGCAGGATGTGCACCCAGGCCCCATTCCTTTGGATTTGCACTCCTGATGCATGTGCATAAAGTCTTCCTTGCCTTTACCTTAATAATCCACGTCCTTTTTCAGTTCTTTGTCTGCCTAACCTAAATGTATATTATTCATACAATCTAAAGCATGAACCATTGCATCACATACAATGTGTGCAATGCTGTATGTGGGCTGGTTTTTGTTGGGGGAAAAAACAAAATAAAATTATCAAGTAAATCAGGTATTATGTAACTGAGAAAAACACAATTTATTGTTTTATTTAATTCTCAGATATTTTCAACAGATCAAAAATGAAGAAGCTCATAACTGCCTTCTAATTCTTCATTTTCCACTGAGGATAGCATAGAATTCTCTTTTTAGGGTGTTGAAAAGTTGATCCCGAGGAAGGCAAAAAAACCCCAAGATTGAAGCTGAGCCAATTTTTTTCAGATGGGGAAACAATTCCTTCCTGACTAACGATGAACAAAAATTTTTGAAGCAAAAATTGTTGCGCAACAAAAAAAAACCTCAATCAATTTTGCCGAATTTTTGCAGTTTTCGCTCTCCTGGGGAGGTACATGGTCTAAGGCCATATATCTAAACTGCAGCAGACTACTCTTTCAGATAAAAAGTGTTTAGGAATGGGTAAATCAGAGCTTCCTGCGTCAAGGGCCTAACTAATCTGCAAGGACACCATGCTGAATAAATAACATTGTCACCATCGGCTCCCTGAATCCAGAACTAGTGTTAGGCTCCTAGTGTCAGTCTTTGGCCTTGGGAGGAGCCCTGAGGGATCAAAACCAGTTATTTACCAACAAAAAAAATTAGACCTTACAATGGGCAACGAGTTCTAGCACGAAGCCCCTTTAAATATTCAAACTTCGCAACGAAAAACGTGATGACATAGCATGCACCACGTTGCTGCAAAACATACTTGTATCTTTTTAACTTGGGCAACGAGTTCTAGCCCGAAGCCCCTTTAAATATTCAAACTTCGCAAAGAAAAACGTGATGACATAACACGCACCACGTGTAAAACCCAGAAGTGCGCGGCACACGTGCAATAGGTAAACCCAGCGCTGGAGAGAAGAGATCATCACGGCGGGCGTCCCCACTGGCCCACTAGAGGTGAGTCCTGACAAACATATTAACAAGTTGATTTAAAATTAAATGGGTATTGTTTGCCCAAATGCAGATGCCTAAAAGTGGAACCTTTTATTAGTCCACTGCAAGTGTTACAGCAAGTGTTGCATGGATAGCAGCCATTTTTGTTGCACTTTAATAATATATCCCCTACGCTTATGTCTCTCTTATAGGAAATCATGGGAGATGAAGAGTCTTAAAGTTCAGTGGCACACGGTAAGATTCATCACTAGCAAATTTTTAGGAGTGGCTGCGACAAGTTTCCAGAAAATGCCTCTCCATTCCTGGGAATAGGAATCGCTGGCAGTTCTGTCTAACTGATCACTAAATCGCCTGAAGTTTCCTGCGGAGGCATCTTCAGGCGATTTAGCAATCAGTTGGGCATGCTACCAGAGATTTCAATTACCAGCAATGGAGAGGCATTTTTAGGAGATTTGTTGCCCGCAGTCACGTCAAAAAAATCGTGGGTAACAAATCTTCCTGTGTGCCACAGCTCTAAAAGGTAAAGTCCTGTCTGTTTGTAAAAGAAATCAGTTATCCGTAGCACTCTGTCCAATGGTCTTATTCATTTCAGTGGAGGTCAGTGTGAAGATCTCTCTCTTTTGTTTATACTAAGTCCTTTTGGAGCCAAACAGGAGAGCGGATTGATCACAGTGCAAGGCTCTCAAAGCTTGGGTATGCAGAAGGCTCTGGTCATAACCTCTGGCTGCAAAACATACTTCTATCTTTGTAGCTTTGTTCTTGTCAATCTTATTTCTGACAGCCCATAAGAACTGCGAAAAAGGTACCACTTTGATAGTGTGTGGAGGATGATAACTATTAGCATGCAAAATGGTGTATCTATAAGTGTTCTTACTAAACAATGTTGTGGCTAGTCTCCCTGTAACTAGGTAAATGTGTACATCAATAAAATCAAATCCTGTGGTGCTGTATGAGTGTGAGTGTAAAAGTTGCCCAATGCTATTCATTTAATCAATGACTTGTACCAATCTCTGTTCAGGTCCCCCCCATATCAGCAGGATATCATCAATGTAGTGTTTGTATAGGATCATATGAGGAGCTAATTTGGAAAATAAGATGGTCTCCTTACACACCCTTGTGTACAGGTTGGCATTTAAACCCATAGCACTCCCTGCTGTCTGTAAGTAGAATGTATTTTCAAAAAGAATATCATTGCAATACAATACCATCCTCAGTAGTTCCAATAGGAACTCAGAGGGGGGACCAACAAGAGGGCTATGGGTCAGAGCTTGACTACATGCATATAATCCCTCTTCATGTGGAATGACTGTATAAAGACTTAAGGTGATCTGTGGTCAAGAAAGTCAAAGTAGCTTTGTTGATCCACCCCTCTGTTTTAGCACAATGTAAGGTATTGTCAAGGAGATTTTTGAACTGTAAAGTGGGATCACTTCTGAGTTCCTGATATGAGGAACTATCCGACAGCTGTGTAAGGAGCTCAGTTCTATAGTCATTTTTGTCAAGAAAAACAATAGCACTCAGGGAGGCGAACGGTAGCGAAGTTGCGCTAATTCATCAAGCAAAGCAAAGTTACGCTAGCGATGCCTAATTTGCATACGGCGCCAAGTTAAAGTTGAATGGTCGTATATGTAGTAGCAAATACATTACACTACACAAGCCTGGGAAAGCTTCATAAAATAAAAAAAGAGTTGTTATATTGCCCTACACATGTGCCCACTGTATAGTTTAGGTGCCATTTGTTAGGAAATGTAGGGAGGAAGGAGGGTGCCCCCAAAAAAATGTACGATCTTTTTCAGCCTATCACCCTTAAAAAAGTTTTTTTTCAACTGTTTTTTGAAGCAAGCCCTATCTACTCTATTGCACTTCACCTGGTCTGAGGTGGCGAAGGCAAGTCTGGCGCAAGAGGTAATGTTCAGTAAAATCCGCAAGTTAGTGAATTAGCGTAGTTACGTCGTCCCTTCACCAAAGCGCAACTTCGCCTGGCGTAAGGGTGCGAAGTAGCTCTAGAGTAGGTCCACTTCGCTAGCGAATTTACCAATGTGTCTGTCACTAGACAGGATCTGGCCACAGCAGCAAGTCTAGTTCACTTTCAATGGGGGGGGGGGTTTATAATTTCTAGCATGTTTTTCTACTATTTTTATAGTCTGCTATTTTCACTCATTCTGCAATAACGTATATATCATTAGATATTACAAAGTCACTGCTGTCATTTAATCTGTATAGTTCATTTTACCAGGACTCAACAAGATAACACTTTTGTTGAAGTTCAGCAGATGACATGGCTTATCTTATTCCTGTTCCAGTAGTTGCCAAAAAAATCTGTATACAAATGATCATCACCCACTGCCTAATACCAGACTTTCAGTTTTTCTTTATTACAGTCAGACTCTCCCTTATGAAGGCACCAATTTAATAAAAACACTTATTTGAGGGCTGCATCGCTATGTGCCATCTGCACTAGCAGAGCTGGAATTCCAATTTAAAAATCTGAATTTTGGCCTCTGTTAACCTGCAGACTGCTGCCGCCTAAGGTAAGTTTCTCACCTCAAGGCAGCAGCACCCCTGGGCATAGTTATACATCGGAGAAAAGCAGATCAGACTTTCTCCATTGGCACAGATATTCCAGCATAGAAAATGCTCTGTGTACCACCAGCCTTAGTTGCAATAGCATGCACCTAATGAAAGCCAAAAAAAGTTTAGAGATGTATAGAAGTCAAGCTAGACTAAATCTGGTGTAAAATGATTGCTATATATATGATTTTAAGTTTAGACTAAAGGTGGCCATAGACTCCAAGATCCGCTCGTTTGGCGACATCGCCAAACGAGCGGATCTTTCCCCGATATGCCACTAAACTGCGTGGCTATATCGGGGGTAATTCGAACGTTCGGCCGTATGGCCGAACGATCGAATTACGATGCGCCAAGCGGCTCCGACGGGTCGGTCGGGTAAAAATCCAACCTTCCCGATCGATATCGTGGCCAGATATCGATCGGGAAGACCCGTCGGAAGCCCCCATACACGGGCAGATAAGCTGTCAAATCGGTCCAAACGACCGATATCGGCAGCTTTATCTGCCTGTGTATGGCCACCTTAAGGCTACCAATAAAAATGTACAAATTAAAAAAACAATAGGATTGTTGTGCTATCAGTATGGATTTGTAGTGGCTCCATCAAGTACAAGATAAAGGTACACTGTATAGCATCTAATATTCAAAATGCTCGGGACCTGGGATTTTCCGGGTAAGGGATCTTTCCATGATTTGGATCGCTATACCTTAAGGGTCTGGCAGATTTGGGGAGATTAGTCAGCCCAGCGACAAAGCTCCTCTTCTTCGGGGCGACAATCTCCCCGAACTGCCTTCACCCTTCCCTCCGCCAGCTAAAATGAAAATCGACTGCGGCAATGCACACGAGGAGCTTCATTTTCCGAAGTCGCCCGAAGTTGCCTCACGAGGCGACTAATCTCCCCAAATCTGCTTGTGTGGCCAGACCCTAAATCTACTAAAAATAATTTATTATATTAATAATTAAATATATCTAATTTGTATCTTATTTGGGATCAAGTACAAGGCAATGTTTTATTATTACAGAGAAAAAGAAAAATCATTTTTAAAATGTTGAATTATTTAAAGAAATGGCCTTCCTATAACTCATAATAATAATATAACTTATTACAGAGAAAAAAAGCAAATCCATAAATGTAATAATTGCTTGTTTAAATAGGACTCTGTGGGAAATTGCAATGTTTCTAGATAATTTCTAGATAATTCGTTTGTAGATAAAAAAAAATCCATACCTGTAATATAAAACTCAGGCAGAGTAGGAAATCCAGTTTTATACCTGTTTATTTCTAGACACAGTATTCTATATATGACACGTGGCACAAAAATTGAACTTTTTTGAGCTTTGTTTTTTAAACAGATTACCAGTAAATAATACCTGCTGATTGCTGGTTGCTATGGGTAATTAGACTTGTAGCAAACTTTATATTTGTATTACACTAAAACTGCATATGGTAAGAAATGTTGGAAACCAAAATGTATAATACCTATAGGAGAGAAATTCTAGAAGCAGAACATGTAGATTTAAGACAAAGCTTTGTCACTATGATGAGTCATTGTTTGCATGGACCAGTATATGATAAGACTATTCAGTCCTACTATCATTCTCATCACTCTCTACATAAGTGACTGACTGTATATGAAGATAAATTATATCAGACAATATAGATTCCTACTCATCATTTCTTTGTTTCAAAGATAAGAGTTTGGGTGTAACAAATATGTGAGCCAATAGAAAAATGATTATGTTAGATGTTTGCACTTTGGCTATAAAAGACAGTTAAGAGTGAGCCATTGTAGTTCAGTTGCAGAATACCTGAGCCACTCATCCAAAATGACTTTCTCTAGTGCTGAAAAGGCCGCCATTGCCTCCCTCTGGGGTAAGGTGTCTGGCCATGCTGATGAAATTGGAGCCGAGGCTTTAGAGAGGTAATGTATTTTGTTTTTATTAGTGATTTTTAGAACTGTTTGTTTATTTTGTACTAAAATACATTGCTACAGTATGTATGTATGTAAGTGCATGTCTTTGTATCCAGGCAACCAACCATTTGTCCACTCCTTCCACATACAATTTATTTGATCCATTATTTTACAATTAAGTCCTGTTTTATCTTATTATAGTCAAATGACATTCTTAATTTGATTATACAGTTGTTATCATATCATGAAAAGTAATGATATAGTTGCAATGCTTTATTGTAAATATAATTGCAACAGAAAGTAGCATTTGTTTATCCTTTTCTGTTCATTGTTTTCACTCCTGGTTCTCGCTCATGAGATTCAATGTAGCACAAGTCAGCTGTTAACCAGCTGGCATCTACTCTATTGTTTCAGAGCCAGGAATGCCGAGAATATAAACTGCCAGGCGCATCCTACTTTCAATAGCAATTCAGTTTACAAATATATTTAAAACAACTGAACATTTTTGATTTATACATATTAGAAATGTACTTAGAATTTAGATTGTGTTAGGTGGAGAGGTCACCTCTACAGAGAAAATATACTCAGCCTACAATTTCTGTCCCGTAGAAACCATGTCATTTACAATGTTTATTCTGTTTTTATGCATGAGTAAAGCAAAGTTTGTTTTATACTTTTTGTGTATCACCTTCTGGGAGCACCCAGGCAATATCTGCATGTGGTAGGTATTCAGTGCATCTGTGGTAAACACCATTTATTAATGAGTGCCTAATATAGCAGAGGATGAGATTCATCTCCCAGATATTACATTTTTATTTGGTTATCTAGGTGCACTGTGCATCTATCCCAAAAAAATAACTGCTTGATTTTTTTGCAGGTTGTTTTTGAGCTTCCCTCAGACCAAGACCTACTTCAGCCATTTTGACCTGAGCCATGGCTCCAAGGATCTCCGTACTCATGGAGGAAAAGTCCTGAAGGCCATTGGAAATGCTGCCAGTCACTTGGATGACATTCCTCATGCTCTGGCCGCCCTCAGTGACCTGCATGCCTTCAAATTGAGAGTTGATCCTGGAAACTTCAATGTAAGTAGTCAGGGCATCTCATTTCCCAGGTGTTAGCCCAGTGGAAACTGAGTCTACTAAGAAAAGCTGACGCTAAGCAAATCAGTATCAGTTTAATTAAAAGTCATTGTTATAAGGACACTCTCATACTCTTACTCTCCATAATGTCAGCATTGAACTGTAATACATAGAGGGACAATTAGAACTTTTCTAGTTATTCTGAGTTGCTTGCTAGTGCATCTTGTTGAAAGCATGGAGGCAATACCTGTAGTATATTTCCCTATTAATACAGAATATACGAGGACAAATAATTGAATTAGACACAATGTTTTATTAAAGTTCAGTTATGCTACCTGGCTAGAGACATTGGAACATTGTAGCAATGGCCTCTAATGTAATTGTCTCTATCTGCTCTCTTGTAGCTGCTGTCCCATACCATCCAGGTGACTCTGGCTATCCACTTCCCTGCTGAATTCAACTCTGATGTACAAGCTGCCTGGGACAAGTTCCTCGATTTTGTCTCCGCTGTTCTGGTTTCCAAGTACAGATAAACAAAGAAAGACAAGTGATGATTATCTGATGTGTCAAAACCCTTGAACCTTGACCAGCGTCATCAATGAAGTTGTCAACTTATAGGCAATTGTTTTGTTATTTATTTTTTGTTTTGCTTTTTAAGTTTTCAATTACAGCATAAAAATTTGAAAATATACACCAGACTCTGTAATATTAGCAAATTCAAGCGAAGCACATAACACAATATAAAAACAGTAATTAAAACAACTGTAAATAAAACATACAAGTAAAAGATGCTGTGGTTTTGGTGGTTATTACATCACTGTCACTTTGTTAATGTCATTGTTGAAGATTATTTATTCTACCTATACATGAACCCATAGCTGCTCAAGCTAGTTTCCTCCTGACCTATAATATATCTAATTGGCTAAAACATAATGATATATATTTACAGTATGGTATGTAGTGCTGACAAGTATTCTGTTCTTTTGACATTTTCCTGATTACAAAGACCATCTAGGTTAGGGTTGGGGAAATAATGTGTTTTCATTTAGGGGGTTTTATAATAGAAGGATAAATAGCAAAACAACTGCAGCTAGCAGTCTTATAAGCCCTTCCCCATATGTAATAAAAAGACACTAAGGGGGTCTATTGATCATGCTTATGTAAACCAATAGGAACCAATCAGATCTTCAAATTTATTTTCTAACTGTTGATATCTAATTGCTGATTGGTTGCTATGGGCAACATCACCGTTAATGCTTCACTCCACTTTTAATACAGCATGATTAATACGTCCCTTAAAGGGGAAGGAAACCTCGTCGGCGCTAACCCCCCTCCCCCCCTCCCGTGTATTGCCCCCCCTCCCTCCTCCCCCCTGGCCTACCCCTCCCGCTGGGCAAATGGCCCTAACTTGTTACTTACCCTTCTGCGCAGGTCCAGTCCAGGGAGTTCACAGGCGACATCTTCTTCCACGCGATCTTCTTCCTCCTTTGACCGGCGCATGCGCAGTAGGATCGTTTCGCCGGTACGATCTACTGCGCATGCGCGTGACTTTTGGCGCATGCGCAGTAGATCCGTACCGGCGAACCGATCCTACTGCGCATGCGCCAAAACGCCGGTCAAAGGAGGAAGAAGATCGCGTGGAAGAAGATGTCGCCTGTGAACTCCCTGGACTGGACCTGCGCAGAAGGGTAAGTAACAAGTTAGGGCCATTTGCCCAGTGGGAGGGGTAGGCCAGGGGGGAGGAGGGAGGGGGGGCAATACACGGGAGGGGGGAGGGGGGTTAGCGCCGACGAGGTTTCCTTCCCCTTTAAGTGTGTCTAGGAGCAGTAAACTACAGCAACCAATCAGCATGTCACCTATTTAAAAACAACCATCTTCATGGTTGCTATGATTTACTGCTACTGGGCAAACCTAGTGCCTTTTATTACATATGGGGGATGGCTAATAAGCCTGCTAGCTGCAGTTGTTTTGCTATTTATTCCATGGTTTCTTTATACTGTGTTTATTTCATGGTTTCATTATACTGTGTTTGAGCTGAAAACAACACCCCCAGCATAAAAGAAATGTGTATTAAAGAATTGCCCAGTTTCAGGCATGCTCTATAAGAAACACCAATGGCATATGCAGGTATGGGAGCCATTCTCCAGAATGCTTGGAACGTGGAGTTTTCGAGATAAGGGTCTTTTCCGTAATTTAGGTCTCCACACCTTTAAGTGATATGGACACTAAAATGTTTCTTTTCAAAATATTAATCTACATTAAAAGTTACCTTTAAGTCATGTTGATCTTGGCTGGGATGAAACACAAGGTACCGTTTTATTATTACAGAGAAAAAGGACATTTTTAAAAGTGGGAATTTAATTATAATGTAGTCTTTTGCATTCTCATAATTCACAGCTTTCTGGATTATGGGTTTCTGTATAATGGTTTTATATATAAATAGAGAGATCTTAATATTCATTTTTTTTATCCTTCATGTTACAAACTTCACAAAAGGATTAGATTCATGATGATGGAGAGCTTAAATTTCCCTCTTACTTGTGAGAGTGCCAGGTGCTGATCCAAAAGACCAAACTCCTACAATGTGGTCGGGCAATCAATAAAGGAATATCCAACAGTCACTTGATAAAGGGCACAGGGGGGCTGAAACATTGCCCTGCCTTGGATATTGTTTGTAGCAGCTAATCAACTTCAGAATTTAGGTTGGTCTGAGCACTGTAAAAAATAGCAGATGCTCAATTCTACAGCGTTGATTACACTGAGAGCTTACAATTTGACCTGTAAATACGTCCATTAAATAAAATATTCTTTTGAAACTCCCCAAGATCAAGTTAATCTGTGCAAAATAATATTGCATTGATGTGATTAATACAGGGTTGCAATCTATTATACAGACTGCGCTTGTCATGAAACACTGTGAGGGGCCACACACTGCACCTGTCATGAATTACTGGGGGGCCCACTGTGTTTATCATGAAAACTGGGGGACCATACACTTCACCATGAACTCTGGGGGACCACATACTGCATCTGTCATTGAGGGGCACACACTAGGGCTCATTTATAAACACAGGGCAAATTTGCTCCTGGGCAGTACCCCATAGCAACCAATTCAGATGATTGCTTTCAATGTTCACCCTTCAGCTGACTGTAAAAAGCTAATCAGTGACTGGTTGCTATGGGTTACTGCCCAGGAGCAAATTTGCCCAGTTTTTAAAAATGGGGAACCATAACTGCACCTGTCATGAAATGCACCTAGGGGATCACAATGCACCTGGTGGTATTTCGGGAATGGCAGTCATAGCCAAATGTTTTGCCACTATCTCCTTATTTCGATAAATTGGTGGGCAGATCATTGGAACACAGATTTTTATAACTCTGCAAAACAACTACCTATAAAAGTGGAGAGGCCTGTACTGATATGGGAATTTATTATGTAGCAAATGGAAGTATCTTTTGGTCCATCGTGGATTAAGTTCTTTTCTTGGGTTGAATATATAAATAAATGTCCCATACACATCCATGATTGGCCAGCCGGTACTATGTTAAATAGTAGATAATATTACAGTTGCAATGATTGCTCTTGTTCTAGTAACCCAAAGCAACTTATCAGTTGTTTGTATTAACCAATACATACTAATTGATTTATTATTGGTTTCTATATTTGGAATAGTCATTACTTCCCAATCCTAAAATATCAACCTCTTAGACTACTGTAACTTTAGTACCAGTATATAATCCTGTGTGCTGGATGCAGTAGGAAGACGCCAAAAGACCCAAGATAAAAGGAGAGGCTCACCTTAAAGGACAACTAAACCCCATGCAATGTTAAGTCCCCACTGGCCCCTCTCCGTTGGCCCCCCCCTGCCTCCCCTCTGCACAGTCTTACCCCAGATTACCGAATAGAAGAAGATGGCACCTGTGAGCTCCGCTGCACTCACTCTGCATGTGCGGTCGCTATTTCTAGAGGGGACAGAATTCTGGGGTAGGACTGTGCAGAGGGGAGGCAGGGAGGGGGGGCAAAGGAGGGGGGACAGTGGGGACTTAACATCTCGGGGGGTTTAGTTCTCCTTTAAAAGTAATTAAGTATGATGTTGACAGCAGTATTTTAAGATGATGGGCAGTTTTGGGTTTTTTTGTGGCTTCTGGAAAAATGTATTCTTTTCTTCTGTACCTCTCAGGCTTGGTTACCTTAGTAACCAGGCAGTAATCTGGAAGTCAGAATGGCAGATGACTAGGAGAAAAGAAAGAAAAGCAATGAAAAGTGTATAACAATAACACTAAACACTGGCAGTCCTTGTGGTTTAGCATTGCATTTTCATTTGCTGGCTGGAAAGAGGCAGAATAGAAAAGCTAATAATTTAACAAACATAAAAAAATTAATGAAGATCACTAAGAATAGATCAATCTATGACATAGTAAAATGAATATAAATGTAAACATACCCAATAATATATTACCTGCGTGTTTACCTTACTGGGCAGACAACTGCGGATTTCCGCCTGCTTTCCTCCACAGGCCAAGAAACTTCTCCCCCGCTGCTTTTACGTTCCTGCTCTGTCTGTACCCAGAAGCATTGTCTCCACTTGGGTGCAGGCAGACTCAGCGGATTTCGGCAGCGAAACTCGAAATTTTCAATTAAAATTCGGCAGCAGTTTAGAAGACAGGGGGAGCAGCAGGGCAGCAGATTCTCCACTTGCAGAGAATCCACAATGCTATGCACGGTCTGGCCCAAGCCTTATGGTTGCAAGAGCTTAAAGGAGAATTCAACCCTAAAGTTAAAAAACCCCTACCATACATAGACCCACTCCCTTCTCCCCCAGCATCAGTGTTACCGTGGGCAAATGCCCCTAATATTTTACTTACCCCTCGGTGCAGATTCAGGCATCGGAGTTCACAGGCACCATCTTCTTCTCTTTGAAAATCTCAAGAATGAGACCGGCGTGGCTACGCTTGTACAGTTGGAGCAATTTTCTGTATCACAACAATTGCGCATGCAGCGAAACTCATGAAAATTGCCGAAGCGACGGTCTCATTCAGAAGATTACCAAAGCAGCTGAAGATGGTGCCCGTGAACTCCGATGCCTGAAACGAGGGGTAAGTAAAAGGTTAGGGGCATTTGCCCGGGGTAAAACTTAGTCTGGGGGGAAGAGGGAGGGGGGTCTATGTAGGGTGGGGGGGCAGGGTTTTTTAACTTTAGGGTTCAATTCTCCTTTAAACATTAATATTATACGCTTAGAACCTGCATCTCTGTCCATTGAAAATTCCAGTATAAGGCACAAAGTGTTATATATAAAGCAATTATGTCTTCTCGGTTCTCACCACAGTTACAATCTATAGTAATGCTGCATCTAGAATGCTTATGAGACTTGCATGTAGTGCTTAGTGTAAATAAAAGAGAATCCTATACTTTGCTAATTGTGCCAACTAAATTTTGAGCAAACAAGGGGCTGTGTAAAGTAAATCAGTGGGCATGCCAGGCCCACATTACACTCATTCTTTCTAATTCAATAATACACATATGAATACTGAAGACAAAACTGCATGTTATATGCCAGATGGGGCTTTACCAGTGCTTTGTAAAAAAGAAGAATCACCCTCTCCTCTAGTGAATCTATACACCTTTTACAGCTCACAACCTTGCCTGTAACAGCTAAGTTTATTATTCATAAATATTACAAGTACCCCAACATCTTTCTTCATTATGGATTTGCCTATTGCAGTCCCATTACCTGCATATTTTATATCGGCCTTATGTTGTGACATTTATATTCAGCATATTGTGTGTTGGTCCCTAAGCTCAGTAAGTGACAGCAGCACAGAGCATGTAGTGAATCAGCAGAAAAGAAGATGGGGAGCTACTGGGGCATCTTCAGAGACACAGATCTTCCCTGATAATGGACTCTGTTGCCTTGGGCTGGTACAGAAGCGATAAGCATAATGAAGTACAACATTTCTAGCCTACTTCTTTAGTTAAGCTTTAGTTCTCTTTTAAGGGTTCAGTGCAGCTTGGCTGGCTTTTATTGTGAACAAAATAAGTCCAGCACTTGCAGCATTAAAAGTCCCAGAAGCCTCTGTCAGACTTTTTCCTATTCCTCTTTCGAGTCACTTTTCTATATGAAAACTTTAGCTAAGAGTGAAAAAACACAGCTACTCACTCACAGGCCCGGATTTCTACTTGGGCCACCCCTAGGCCAGAGTGTGCCCCCCTGTGTGTGTGCCCCCCCTTTCAAGCATATCCTTTTGCAAGTGCGTCCCTGTCCTTTGCAAGTGAGTACGAGCACACATGGGAAGCAACCCTCCTTAGCACTGGGGATTAGATGTTGAACAGCTCGTCCCCCAGCACACCTTGCCACAAATCCGTGCCTGCTCATTTACACAACGACTGGGACAAGCTGTTTAATTAGCCCACCTAAATACAAGAAAATCATGGCCCTGAAGCATTCTGGGACAGATATAAACTGCATCAAGGATAATCCCAGATATTCTGTCAGCCATTCTGACACACTGCCTACTGATCTAAAAGTAGATCAAATACTAAATCCAAATACTAGACCCCACTAAGAACCGAACTCCAAGTAGAGAATGTACCATTGACAACCAACCTCTGTGCACAATATCTATAGAGGGAGCCGGTGAGAAGGATTCACAGGTGACTGCGATTTCAAATGCAACCCCCAAAACACATGGGATCACAGGTGATTTAACTAATTTTTGGGTGATAAAATTTAGGGGTGGGAATTACACAAACTTTTTTATGCAAATTATGGTTCAGATATGGTATTTGTCTACTTCTGTTCTGGAGATTCCGTATTTAGTTCTTTGTAAAGGAGAGGAATCATGTTCTCCGCACTTGCAGTTGCTGACTGGCATTCCTTGCTACAGTCATGTTAATTATCTACAAGGATGCCAAGGTCCTTTTGCATTAGAAATTTACCTAGTGCAGTCCCATTAAGGGTATAAGTGGCTTGCATATTTTTACATCCCAGGTGCATGACTTTACATTTATCAACATTGAATCTCATCTGCCACTTAGCTGCCAGTTTGTCAAGATCCTGTTGCAATGATGCCACATCCTGGATGGAATTAATTGGGCTCCATAGTTTTATGTCATTTGCAAACACATTGCTTACAATGCAAACCTTCAAGCCCTTAATAAACAAATTAAATCAAAGTTGACCCAACGCAGAATCCTGCAGGTCCCCACTAAGAACCCAACACCAAGTGAGGAAATATACTATTGACAACCACCCTCTGTACTACTAATCTGGTATTCAGACTAATCCAAAAATAATGTATTCTATGCATCCTTGGTTGGAAGACATCATCATATTTAATTGCCTAACAGTCTTTTTTTGTATATTAAAGCCTTTGACAAATGGTATAAAGAATATAACTATTTAGTGATACAATTGCATTTAGACCAACAACAAAAGCTTTTCATGTAAAATTATATAATTATGTCAAAATAACACAGGATTCATCTATTGTACAAGACTTCCACCTAATGGCTTAACAATACCTAACCACAAGATAAAGAGCAGATGCCTCCTCCTATCACATCCATGCCCGTAAATGGAGAAGAGCCTATTCATATTGTAATACTCCTTGTAACAAATTATGCCTCTTCCGTTACATAAATTATTTGGAAACCATTTAATGTCTTCCACTGCCTGATAGCAGCACCAGTAAAGTATCAGAGGGAGCACTGAAAATCAGTTATACAAAGCAACAAAAGAATTACAAGTTATATACCTCACTTCATCTCACAATATTTTCTATATTCATTGCTCATTTTTTATGCATTTACTTCCACCTCAACTGCCATGCCCGTTTTGCTGTGACAATGTAATGTTAAAATATGCATGTTATCAATGAATTTGGAATTAAACATATTCTGCCTTTTAAATGTGTGTGCCCAGTTAATCCTAGCAATTCTAATGCTTAATTTCTTCATTCACTCCCTGAAATAAGCAAATTGGCGCTGATCTTCAGTGGCACAACAAGCTATATAACAGTAACAATATGAATACATTTGCTCAAATATTAGTTGAAACAGCACGCAGCCCAATGACCCTATCTGTAAGGGCCCAGAAGCTGAGATTCTAGTGGTGCTTCAAATATTGCATATATTAGTCAGTGGACTAATGTAGTAGAAAACTCTTGCAGAGAATGACATTTTGCCGGTTTGGAAATGTTGGAAACCATAATGTATAATACCTATAGAAGAGAACTTCTGGAAACAGAACATGTACGTGTTTGAGACAAAGCTTTGTCACTATGATGAGTCATTGTTTGCATGGACCAGTATATGATAAGACTATTCAGTCCTACTAATTCTCATCACTCTCTACATACGTGACTGACTGTATATGAAGATAAATTATATCAGACAATATAGATTCCTATTCATCATTTCTTTGTTTCGAAGATAAGAGTTTGGGTGTAACAAATATGTGAGCCAATAGAAAAATGATTATGTTAGATGTTTGCACTTTGGCTATAAAAGACAGTTAAGAGTGAGCCATTGTAGTTCAGTTGCAGAATACCTGAGCCACTCATCCAAAAATGACTTTCTCTAGTGCTGAAAAGGCCGCCATTGCCTCCCTCTGGGGTAAGGTGTCTGGCCATGCCGATGAAATTGGAGCTGAGGCTTTGGAGAGGTAATGTAATATTTTTTTAATTCTGATTAAAAGAATTGTATGTTGATTTTATACAATGTATTGCCAATACATTATAGCGTGTGTATATTTATATATATAAACATTTTAAAATACATTTTAATATTGTCTTATAATACACAAAAGCCATGAATATCCTGTAAATGATATCCTTGTAAACGGTGAGTTCTGATGTCATCAGTTATAAACGGTGAGTTGTGATGTCATTTCTGTCACATGACTCACTGAAATTTGTGTATTATAATAAAGAAAGTACCCCCAGTTGCAAAATATGAGGATATTAGAAGTTACCAAGGAGTTCCATGACCTGTATAAAAAAAAATGGTCATGAAACTCCTCGGTAACTTATAATATCCTTATATTTTACAAGAGGGGGTACTTTATTCGCTATATAAATAATAATAATGATAATAATAATGATAAAAGTTATTTAAATGCTACATAAATATCTTTATTGACATCTATTTATACCTACAGTACCCCATCCCCATTTAGTGTTAACGTAACTGCTGCATTTACCTGCTTTAATATCAATTTTATTGATACTTTAATTATAAAAGGTTTATATAATAATATAAATAATAAAAAGTTTAAAAAAGATTATCACATGGGAAGTCCTGACTTTCCAACAGTAAGTAAAGTGCAATGTATGTGTGTGTGTATATATATATATATATATATATATATATATATATAGATATATATATATATATATAGAAATTCAAAAAAGAACCGCACTCTCAGGACTTGCTCCACATGTAGAAAATAATGCAAATTTAATTCAATGTTTCGGCTCAAAACTTAAGCCGTCATCAGGAAGTAAAAAATACAAACAAACTACCCCTTTTAAGTGCTCAATCTGGCGCCAAAATTGCCTCTGTGACGTCACCACCTGGTGTGTATATCATTACAAACATGTCCATGACGAATCCTATTACAAAGACGTGCAGACGTAGATGCGTGCTTAAACCAGTACATCACTGATCAATAACCACATTCAAGTGATAGTGTGTGGTCATTATAGCAACCAGTGTCTATTGAATATAATCGTGAACACCCAGTGTACAGTGTTTAAATAACAAACAAATAAAACACAGATAAATAATAGGCATCAATACGGCAACAGCACACTTCCTGGGAAGAAAACAGGTAATCATACTGTATATCCCGCTAGAGGATACATCAAACTAAGAACGGCCAAATGCTTACTTTATTTGTCGCCCTGAGTAGCGTCGCACAACCCCACATTGAACGCATTCACTCACTCGCTCGATCGTTGTAATGCTCATCTAAGCCTGGAGCCCCTGTAAGTCACCGATCGTCATCCATCGTGGCCACGCCTCCTTCTGCACCTTTTAACGAATCGCTCAATGAGCCGGCCAACAATTACTGCGCTTCAGAACCTCTGATTCAAACGCTCTTCAGGTTCACAGTTCCCCACTCTGACTTCCGTTCTTCAGGTCTGTAGTGTGGGGCACCGTCAGGCATCCCACACGTCAGTCCTCTCAAACTCAGTCACTTGCGTGGGTCTATCTGTCACCATGTCGGTAGGTATATCGGTGCAAGGAGAGACTAAGGCACAATATGGGTATTCATTAAATATTGGGGGATATCAGCTCAGCGTATTGTTAATTACCTTAAACCTTTACTGCCAATGTGAGTGCTGCTTGGTGGGGTGTGCAATAGCCGCGGGCCTGCCAACTTCGCATCCCTAAGCCGCTCCTTTAACCGGTGTGCCTCTAGACCGAGTCTAAAATGGTGTGCTGTGTGATGCCGCTTTAATGCCAGATATTATCTGTGTCAGAAAAAAAACAAAGTTAAAAACAAAACACTGTTGCAACCAACGTAAATTACGATATTATCAAAGTTCTTTGATGGAATATGTAACACATTAAAGTATCCATATCATGGGCAGGAAGACATCTATTTGGTCCTATTGTGGCGGATTTGTTCATACAATATTGCCCATAAGACATCTTATGTGTAGATAATGAGGTGCATTCTTACACCTGCAAAGAAAAAGTTAAGAAAACAGTCCTGTAAAGAGAAACAGCAAGGCACCACTGCACCATAACCATACTATAAAAAAGTACTTGTAATGAGTGTCTGTGCCAAATATCATTTATCTTACAAGTTCTTTAATAGAAAGGTGACATCGGGAGTGTTTCATTAAGTCCTTTAGGCGACAAAGTACCCAGCTTAAAGATCCACATAGATTCCTTTTGTAGGAGTATCAATCCTCTGTTGCCTCCCCTCCTAGGAACTGGTACATGATCTATGATCATGTGTCTAAATTGGGGTAATGTATGTTTGTAATTAAGCCAATGTTTCGCGACCGGTTGGTCTGCTTTTCCTGAGGCCAGTGCAGCCCTTATTGCACTCCGGTGGTTGTTCATTCGTTCACGGTAGGTGGTTGTCGCTTTTCCCACATAATGCATCCCACACGGGCACCAGGCCATATAAACCACATGGTCCGAGGTGCATGTCACTCTGTGGTCTATTCTGAATTTATGGCCTGTCCTTGGATGTGTGAAATGTGTTCCCTGTGACATTCCTCCACATGTGAGGCAGTTAGTGCACTTATAGCAACCCTTTTTCAAGGGCTTGTTTAGCCAATTGGTTCCACTTTTCGGAATTTCTGCTAGATCCTTCTTCACCAATAGGTCGCCCAAGCTGCGGCCTCTTCTGTAAGCCACCAGTGGTTTTTTCTTTTCAAAAAATGGTAAACTAGCATCAGCATTCAAGATTTCCCATCTTTTACACAATGCCCTCTTCATTTTTTACTTCCTGATGACGGCTTAAGTTTTGAGCCGAAACGTTGAATTAAATTTGCATTATTTTCTACATGTGGAGCAAGTCCTGAGAGTGCGGTTCTTTTTTGAATTTCTGCATTATTTACTTAACCAGCACCAAGGCAGTAACAACATGAGGAGTTTTGAGTGCACCGGCAGTTAGCTGTATATATATATATATATATATATATATATATATATATATATATATATATATATATATATATATATATATATGTATGTTTTGATTTAATCTTTAATCTTTTCTTCCAATGGTCCAATTAACATAAGCTATATAATATGTACAAGATACAACATATAGCAAATCACTCTGCTTTTCATTCAGCTATCTGGAAGCACTGTCCATTATGCATTTTAGGGCTAACTTATAAATAAAGGTGCTAAATTCAGTTGCCAGTGCAAAACAAGCAAGTCTTTGTTTCATAATCTGTGTGGTAGAATGTTACATTTTAATTGCTGATTAGTTGCTAACGGCACCTAACTACACTTGCAATTGTACACTTCAGCACATATGTTCATGAATCAGCCCTTTATTCTTCTACACTATGCATTTTAAACCTGGTTGATTTTTTTTGCAGGTTGTTTTTGAGCTTCCCTCAGACCAAGACCTACTTCAGCCATTTTGACCTGAGCCATGGCTCCAAGGATCTCCGTACTCATGGAGGAAAAGTCCTGAAGGCCATTGGAAATGCTGCCAGTCACTTGGATGACATTCCTCATGCTCTGGCCGCCCTCAGTGACCTGCATGCCTTCAAACTGAGAGTTGATCCTGGAAACTTCAATGTAAGTAGTCAGGGCATCTCATTTCCCAGATGTTAGCCCAGTGGAAACTGAGTCTACTAAGAAAAGCTGACGCTAAGCAAATCAGTATCAGTTTAATTAAAAGTCATTGTTATAAGGACACTCTCATACTCTTACTCTCCATAATGTCAGCATTGAACTGTAATACATAGAGGGACAATTAGAACTTTTCTAGTTATTCTGAATTGCTTGCTAGTGCATCCTGTGGAAAGTATGGAGGCAATACCTGTAGTATATTTCCCTATTAATACAGAATATACTAGGACAAATAATTGAATTAGACACAATGTTTTATTAAAGTTCAGTTATGCTACCTGGCTAGAGACATTGGAACATTGTAGCAATGGCCTCTAATGTAATTGTCTCTATCTGCTCTCTTGTAGCTGCTGTCCCATACCATCCAGGTGACTCTGGCTATCCACTTCCCTGCTGAATTCAACTCTGATGTACAAGCTGCCTGGGACAAGTTCCTCGATTTTGTCTCCGCTGTTTTAGTTTCCAAGTACAGATAAACAAAGAAAGGTCAATGATGAAAATACAGTGTCTGGTGTTCCACACCCTTTCACCAGTGTCATCAATAAAGCTTTAAATTCATTTTAAATGGTTTTGTTTTTTTTTATTTAAGCAACAGTTTCATTATGTGGGTATTGGTTAAAAAAACAACACCCACAGAATTAGAGATACATTTTTTCGTTCCAAAGGTTTATATATTAAATTAGTTTTCAGGTTTTTAGATGAGCTAAAGTATATAAGAGGCAACAGTGGCTAATACAGGTACGGTACCTGTTATCCAGAATGATTGGGACCTGGGGTATTCCGGATAATGGATCTTTCTGTAATTTGGATCTTCATACCTTCAGTCTACTAGAAAATCATTTAAACATTAAATAAACACTTTAAGCTGGTTTTGCTTTCAATAAGGATTAATTTTAATTTAGGGGTATATTTATCTATGATTGAAGTTATAGATCTCCATAGTCTGCAGAGAAATTACGCCTCTCTCCATTCATTTCTATGGGATTTTTAAAAGGCGTATTTATAGAAGGGTGATTGTGAAAGTTTGATAAGTACACCTTTAAAAACCCCATAGAAATGAATGGAGAGAGGAGGAATTTCACTCTGTGGACCGTGGAGATCTCTAACTTTACTCTTTGATAAATATAACCCATAGTTGGGATCAAGTACAAGCTGGTGTTTTATTATTACAGTGAAAAAGGAAATCATTTTAAAAAATGTGGATTATTTGATTATAATGGAGTATAAGGGAGACAGCTTTTCTGTAATTCTGAGCTTTCTGTATAATCAGTTTCCAGAAAACGGATCCCATGCCTGTATATACATTTCTTTGCAATCCATGTCACAAGCCAAACATAGTGGAGCATATGTATTAAAGATTCACCACTCTATTTAACAAAAGGAAGTACCAGAGTCATATACAAATGTATAAGTTTAATCAACTCATTAATAAGTATGCCGCTGTGACTACCATCATTTTGCGTTTATTCTAAATGTTAAATTAAGTGGCAACAGCTGGTAAGGTACTGTTCAGTTGCGCTGTTTATAAGGTTAAGCTTCCTTTTAGGAGGGACAAAATAAAACATGGGGTACAGGGGTACATATTTCTGAGGCTCAACAAAGTAATATCAAGGTCAACAGCAGCTGTGACTTGTGTTCACGCAATGATGTAATTAATGTTTATAGAATATTGTCTTAGTGGCAGGCAGCTGGTGTGGAATAAGGAATAATCAGGTCACTGCTTTAATATAAATTTTCACTAAGCATTTATGTTAAAGGATGGTTCAACATACATGGCAATATGATAACAAATGCAACCATTGTTTAGAACTGATAACCCAGAATCAGTTTTTGAATGTAATAGCAGATACATAATACCAACTAGTCAATTAATATGGGTTGCTATAGTTGGATCAAACGTGGGCATGATTTGGAAAAAAGTCTCCATCCTTCATATCACAGGCCTGTTAATTATGAGGGGTCAAGTTCAATACCTGTATAAGGTACGCTGGAAAAAACACCACAGAATCTGCCATTGGTATTTTCAGGCAGCAGAGAAACAAATAATAATACAATTAAAAAAAAAAAAAAATTAGTGGGAAGCAGTGGATCTGGGGACTCAAGGCAGTTATGGCCCCCCTGGAAAACTATTTCTATATATACAGATATATCTCAGTAAGTCTCTGCTAAAATACCAATATCCACACAATCATAATCTAATACAGTGGCTACAACCAACCTTTGGTGGCCGCATAGTGAATATCCAGGATATTCACATGCTGCTGATGCATTGGCAGCAAATCTCATGCGGCTGTATGATCCGGTACCATATATAATTTCCAGCCTTTCTAAGAATATATATTAGGTTACAAAGTACTGTAGTAAGCATCCAAGTAGATACAATGTACTATGCTAGGCTGATCTGCAAGGTTGTGCACAAAAGTATCAATTCAATAGAAACAACTGGAGTTAGAACAAAACACTCAAATAGTCTTAGCACAGGTTCTTTAACTCCCAGCAACCCAGTTCAGAACGCCTATTTATGTGACAACCTCAAACTCTGACCCAGCACGATACCTTAAAATAGAACTTTTAATAGAATTATTAATCAAAATATATAACGCACAAAACGTGAACAATTTACCACACCTCAACAAACCCACTGCACCTAATATCGCAATGCTGGGCCGTGTTCATAAAATACAAATAACTAAAACCAGCAACAGGTGGTGAGATCGTATGAGTATACGAGGGGCAGCTCACTATGGTTTGTTACTTGCCTAAATGTAAAGACTTCTCTAACATTCAGCTCATGTTCGTATACTCATAAGGTCTCACCACCTGTCCACCTGTTGCAGGTTTTAGTTATTTGTATTTTATGGACACAGTCCAGTATTGCGCTGGGTTTGTTGAGGTGTGGTAAATTGTTTACGTTTGGTTTGTCATATATTTTAATAAAAGGACAGCACTCCGGTAAATGTTTTAGGTTTATTGCAGTGTCCCGCAGATATCAATAGCCTCACGCATTTCGGGACTAAATTCCTTAATCATAGGCTAGCCTGCTGATTGGTCACTGAAGTCTAAGTCCCAGGAAAGCTGCATGGGGGTTGGATAGAATGGAGGGGAAGTTACCGGCACTTTGACTTCAGTTACCAATCGGCAGTACAGAAAAAGGCCCCAAAGCTCTCACCCTCCCTCCTGAAGTCTGTATTTTCCTGACAGCACTGGGGGGCTGTTAATGAAGTACGTAAAGTATGGGAGAACCGGGGCCACCAATGTTTTTTAATATGTAGAGGGGGGCCTGGCCACCAGTGTTTTTTTAACTTGTAGGGGGAGGCTGACCACCAATGATTTTTTAACTTGTAGCAGGGGGGGCCTGACCACCAATGGTTTTTGTTTAACTTGTGGGGAGGGGGGGCTGGCCACTAATGTTTTTCTACTTGTGTAGGGTGCCCTGTCCACTAGTGGGCCCAGAAAATTTATGGGGCCCAATAATTTCTGATGGCGGCCCTGAGTGTGCGGGTGCCTACTTTACCACCTTTTTTGGCCAGTTTCTGACAATTCTGATCACTGCCTGCCTTGACCTATAAATGCAGTTTCATTACAATTGGGCCTGAGGTTGAGAAAGAAATTCAAGTTCCCAACCTGTCCCGATCCCCTAATTGACATTATAGATGACGTCACAGTGGAAGGCTCCAGAATGTTCCATTGTCCCACCAACAATGAGGGAGCCTAGCACACAGAAAAGTAATATTAGCTGCAGCAGGGCAAGTACAACCCACACCCAACCCAATGTGCTAGGCCAAATTTCATCCCAAACCCACCTAATCCAAGGGGTCCTCATGTGTATGGCTAAATTCATTTTATAAACTATATTCAACACACAGTTTGTAACAGTGAAGGGTAATTCATTTTAATAATCTATAAACACCTCTATCTATTATCTCTAACTACTAATGCTTGCAGAGTCCTCGTGGGTGTTTGTTTCTCCTGACAATCTGGAAAGCATCGATTGAATAGATACATTTATAAAGAAGAGACCTGCATCCATTTGCCTTTTGAGCAGTTGCACGCCAATCTGTTCGATGGGGTGTTAGAGCTCAACCACATCTCAAGTAAATTGGCTCCTATATTTCTGACTTTGGGCTACCAAATAGGGCTTGTATAGTTGTGGGGAGTGTACATTCCAGAGTGATCATGTTTTTGATCTAGAACTAGGGACGAGCAAATGTTTTCATCGTGTATGGTTTTGCTGCAAATTTCTGAGTTTCATGAATCACACGAAAAAATCACCACATGGTCAGTTTCACAAATGACAAAAAAGCTGCATGTAGACAAAAAGTTGTGCATTATATTATCTACTTCTCTCCTTCCACATTAACCAATGGGATTTGAGCAATTGGTATTTGAGCAAACAAATATCTGTTGCTGATCAGATTTATTAGTCGTGTCTGTGTTTGTAAGCTAGTAATATATAAGTAATAGATGTTACATAGTTACAAGTGTAGTAGTAGATACTATTACCAGTCTACCAGGTAGTTGTAATAAAATTACCTGGTGTGCGGCGGCGTGGACGGCCGCCACGCCGCCGCGCTCCTGGTCCGGCGCCATCTTGATTATTCTAGGGCGCGCCTCTTAAAGGTACAGGCGCACTGGCGTGATTGCGTCAGCGCGTATTGGCGCTCGTTTTGGCGCCAATTTGGAATGTATTTAAAGCCCATTCTGACCCCCAGCCAGTGCCGTGATAGAACTTGTTTCTAGTGGTTTCCTGAGCCTTGTGCATCTGTTCTGAATCTCGTCTGTCTGATTATCCGTGTTTGACCTTGCCTGTATCCTGACTATTCTGAAATCTGTATCCTGACCCTTGCCTGCCTACGACAACTCTTCCTACTTAACATGTAGAACTGTAGTATGGATGTGGAACAGATCCAAAGCGGCAGTCAAACTGCAAAAAATCCGTTTATTGGGGAGTGTACACTCCCCAATAAACGGATTTTTTGCAGTTTGACTGCCGCTTTGGATCTGTTCCACATCCATACTACAGTTCTACATATTGATTTGGGTTATCGGACACAGGATACCCGTGGACAGGTCTGATCTAATGATGTGGTGAGCTCCTTTCATTCTATATTGTGCATACATCTTCCTACTTAACCCCTTGATTGACAACCCGGTTTGACCCTTGCCTGCCTGACGATTCTGATATCCGCCTGCCTCGACTCTGCTTGTCTGACGATTCTCTTGCCTGCTCCATTTGTACCGTGACCTTCGGCCCAAAAGACTCTGCTAACAGCCGTGCCCCTTCGCCAGCCAGAACATCTTGCCTTGTACCCCTCGTTAAGTCCAGGTGGCACCCAAGTAAGCTGAGGGCTCCTCCCGAAGCCCAACGGTGGTCACACTACTGGTGAAGCCGAGCCAAGACCAGGGTGCTTGGCATTTGTTCTGGTATCGGGTGCCGGTGGTGACAGTAGTGTTACGGACGTGAAAAACAGATAGATATTGAAAAAGCAGTTATAGCATAGTGCATAGGAGGTCCTCTAACAATGTAAGGCATGTGTGTAAAAGTATAATTAGCTAAAAAATCATGATTTTGTCATTCCATGGATTCCAATGCAATTTTTTTTTTTTAAATTTGTTTTTATTAACTTTTTTCAAAAAGACATACAAAGTACAGAAGAAAAGAGAGTCTTACAATTGTCTACCAAAGGTTACATAGTAGGTACTACAAAACAATATACATGCATTAGCTTCAAGAGGAGCAATATCACCATGCCTAAGTCAATGCTTGAAATGAGTGAGTAGCAGTGTCAGGCAACTCAAGCCAAGGGCCCCATATCTTTAGGAATTTTTCCGGGCACCCTCTAGCCAAATACACTGCCTTCTGCAGGGGGAGAATTTCGTTTATCAGTCGTTTCCATCGACTTAAAGAGGGAGGGGAAGTATCCTTCCAAGTCAACAAGATGGCTTTCTTAGCATAATAAAGTAATTGCAAATAAAACAATCTCTGGCACTGGGGGAAAGTAAGTGGTTCAGTGTGACCCATTAGGCATAGCTCCGGGGAGCGAATATTCGGTAAGTCAAAACTAGACTGAATAAAATCTAGTACTCTCCCCCAGTAACCTTGAATACTAGGGCATTCCCAAAACACATGGAAGAGAGTACCAACCTCTACCCCACATTTGTAGCAGGTGTCTGGCGTTCCCGGGTAGATCTTGGCAAGCCGTTGGGGAGTAAGATACACCCTGTTGAAAAATTTTAACTGTATCAGTCTATCCCTATTAGACATGAAAAGTTCTGGAATCTGCTCTATGACACCCGTCCAGGCCTCCTCATCCAGACCTGGGATATCCACTTCCCATTTTAGGCGTAAACGGTCTATATGTGAGCCCAAGGATTTCTGTAAAATAGCATAAAACCAAGATATGGCTTTTTGCAGCCCTGGCTGCCTGAGGTATCGTTCCAACGAGCATTGGTTTAAGTTTAAAGGACGAACCCGAAACTGGGCCTGGAAGGCATGACTCAATTGCAGATAGCGAAATATCATATTAGTAGGGAGCTGGTGCTCTGTTCTCAAGGTCTGGAAGGGTTTAAGCTGCCCTCTCTCTACAATTTGGGTCAAGTATTTGATTCCCAGAGACGCCCAAAGCCCAGAATCGGGAAGCCCCCTAAAGTGCTGGAGGTTGGGATTTTCCCATAAGGGGGTGCCAGGTGACCAGGTGTCTTGGTGGGGGTACATGTGCTTAATATATAGATTAAAAATTTTCATCACTGGGGTCATAGATGAAGTCTGAGGAAAAACAGAGTTCCCTCCTCTGTACAAATGATTTGCCAGAGCCTCAAGTGAGGTGGCACATGCCGCTTCCGCCAAAAGGGCATGATTATTCAAATCAAACGTCAGCCACCAGTGGGTTCCAATGCAATTTAGCAAATTTTGACACCAGTTTGCAAATTTTGACACAAAACATGGCAGAGGCACTCAACACAGTCAAGAAGACTTGAAAGTAAGGGAAATATGTTTAATTAGTAGCCCAAAAGCAGAAAAAAGTGCAACGAAAAAACACCCATAGTCTCTAATTTCATTTGCTCCAAAAAAGTTGTGCAACAAAAATGTCACCGAAACAAAAAATCCACCCATAGACTTTAATGTGTTTTGCATTTTTTTTTTGCCATTTCTCAGATTTTCCAGTAGTTTTAAAAAAATTTTGTTGAAGCGAAATGGGAAAGATTAGCTAATCACTATAGTGAACAGAAAATATCATTGCTGTTTAAAAATTTTCAGTTCAGCCACAAAATAAGTCTTGGTTTATGGTGACATGGGACAGTTTTGCAGTTTCCCTATTTACACAACACTGTGTTTTTATGGCCATTGTCTGTATCCCCACCACACAATGATGGAATTAGAAGCCAATTTTGTTTCACTGAACATGAAATAATGGAGTCCATGTAGGGCCCCCTCCAGGCCTTGGTGATCCAGGTCTCTACATTGGGAACAGTAACATCAAAAAATGAATGTGTTTTTAAGTAATGAATAAATAATGTAGTGTTGCTCTGCACTGGTAAAACTGGGATGTTTGCTTCAGATAGACCATTATAGTTTCTATAAACAAGCTGCTGTGTAGCTGCGGGAACAGCCATTCAAGCACAAGACAAATAATAGATGACAGATAAGCTATATAGAATTGCATTGTATACTACAGGGCTTATCTGTTATCAGTTGTGTATCCTGTACCTTTTCTCATTTTTCAGCTTTGAATGGCTTCCCCCACAGCTACCCAACAACTTGTTTATATAAACTATAGTAGAGTTGCGGAAACAAACAACCCAGTTTTACCAGTGCAGGCCAACTGTGCATTATATTTTAATTAATTTAATACACTTTCATTTGTTGGTGTTACTGTTGCGTTACGGGATGTGCAACTGTTTTATCATGAGTCTCATTAATGAACTTTGGCAGGTGCAGGGATTTCAAAATGGGAGATGGGATAAGCAGATATCCAGACGTGGCGCCCATGGTAACAGATAAACCATAATGACAAAATGAGGACACAAATAAAAATGTATCAAATAAATTAATCAAACAGACAGCTGCTAGTGCTGACTAAATAAAACATTCAATATTTCTTTCAGACTTTAGACTTAGACTTAGTACTTCTTATTTTCATTGGTATTTTTTTTTTTTTATTAAACTCTAGATTCTTTTCCCAAGAGTATAGCAGCATCTCTGATCATTTTGAAATCCCCATATCCGCCAAACTTCATGAATGAGACTCATGATAGAACAGAGGTTCATTTGCACATCCCCTAATGAGATGCAGAGACCTACATGGGTCTGGTCTGACAGATCTGTGCCCAATTTGGACCCAAAGGACAATCGTGTGCCACCCCGCTCTGCCCCTGACCCACTTCCAGGCCGTATAAGAAGTCGATGTCACTCTAGAGGTGGATCAGTTGGATAAAATATCTTTGTGGATTTTATTGTGGCAAGACTTATCAACAACTTAGGGAATTGATAAACATGGATCAAGCTACCATTAGCGCTGCATTAGACCCTAAACCAAAAGGAGGTGACTCTAAACAGGATAAATCCAGCCCTTTGCTCAGCACTCATTACAGGCAAATTGCTTTGTTCACATTCATGCCAATTCATCAAGTTCCAGCTCCCCCCTAGGGGTGGTGTTGTGGATTTTTTTTTACAAAGTGAGGCTTTTCTTTTTCCTGGGTTGTGTGACACCTAGAGGTAATGGACATGTACAGTTTAATAGTTTATTGCCAAATAGATAAACATACTGCTAATATAAATGTAAATGTAAACTAAAAAATGCAATTTAGTATGTTAATTAACTAAGGTGGTCACCTTTTGAATAAAGTGTAGGTGTAGGGTACAACTGTTTAAAGTAGATTTTTAACTTTTTGGCATAGTGATATCTATGGGTAAAGGTTTATGGCATATATTTTGATTATTATATGTATGTTTGGCTCAAGGTCCCACAGAGACCAAAATGGCATCTTGGTTGTACGTACACCTTTAATGCACAGTGAATACCTAGGGGCACATTTACTAAGCTCGAGTGAAGGATTAGAATGAAAAATACTTCGCATTTCGAAGGTTTTTTTTGGCTACTTCGACCATCGAATTGGCTACTTCAACCTTCGACTACGACTTCGAATCGAACGATTCAAACTAAAAATCATTCGACTATTCGACCATTTAATACTGGAAGTACTGTTTCTTTCTAAAACCTACCAAGCACCAATGTTAGCCTATGGGGAAGGTGCCCATAGGCTTTCCTAGCAATTTCTGATCGAAGGAAAATCGTTCGATCGATGGATTAAAATCCTTTGAATCTTTCGAATTGCGGTAAATCCTTCGGCTTCGATATTCGAAGTCGAAGGATTTAACTGCGATGGTTGAATATCGAGGGTTAATTAACCCTCAATATTCGACCCATAGTAAATGTGCCCCCTAGTGTTGCTGGTCTCTCTCTCTCTCTTATATATATGTGTGTGTGTTTATAAAAGCTGCTTCTACAAATGAATTCTAAATATATAACCTGAAACTTGGTGGGAAGCCTTTATTGTTATATAACTATCATGACATGTTATTCTTTGATCATTCCATACAGTTCCTTGAATCGAACTCAGTTACAATCTTTTTAGTGAAAGATTCTAAGGATACATTTCTTCCATAGAAATATTATATGAAATAATAGACAAAAAAAAAATTGGCTGTGTTTTAAGAGATCTTCCAATTATAAATGAGGGGGTCTGCTATTTTTGTGGGATGCTTCTGTCAAACGTTCAAGCAAATACATAATCTGATGTTCAGTAGTGTACCTTGATTGGTACGGGCCCTCCTGCAAAAAATCTTTGGATGGCACACACATGCCCAAACCCTTTTCCCCTTCAGCACACCGGCAAATACTATAGTGTAAAGTGGCTGGGGACAGGGAAGTATCATGCAGCCATCCCAGTTGCCCAGGCCCCCGTGGCCCATGGCAACCCCCCCCTTGTGGTGGCTGATTAATAAGTAGTTATTTACTCTGTACTGGTGGGCCCCTTTTGCCCATTTAATCATATAGATCTGATAAACAGATTGGAACTTTGTTATGCTACCTTCTGATCATGCAAATGCACAAATACAAAATTGTAGCTGATAAATGGACAAAGCATGCCAATAGCCAAAGAGATAGTGCTTGGGATACATTACTGATGCAAAGGCTTGTATCTTGCTAGCAATTCTGGTATTTGTAGTGCAGCAGCTGGAGGGCCTCATGCTGGAGAATATACACATACTAAATGTAGAACAAAGCTTTTTTTTTTTTTTTCTTTATGCTGCAAACTCTTTTTCTCCTGCAAAGTGATTGTGCAGCCTGTCCGGTAATACAGTAGTCAGTGCAGAGGAGGAGAATGAGAGTATAAAGAAAGGATCTGGACATCAGAATGTTTGAATAAGTGTTATTTATGTATTTTTTTTCAGCAGATCCTGTAAATACTTTACCTTTCTACAGTTTCTAATATAAGATCAAAACAGTCACACATTCATTTCTGTTTTTTATTATGTTGAATGTCGTCAACAGGGCCGTTCCTGCCATGAGGCAAGGTGAGCACACAAGGGGAGGCAAAAAGCCGCCTCCTGTAACTTTAAGAGCCGAATTTTAACATAGGGAAACACTAAGGGCCAGATTTATCAGAGTGTGAATTTATAGCTCACCACAATAAAACTCACTAACTTTCTATTCATTCCTATGGGATTTTGAAAAGCATACCGGTATTAATCAAATGTTGAACTCCATTGATAAATACAATTCTAAAAATCCCATAGGAATGAATAGAAAGTGAGTGAGTTTTTCTGTGTCAAGTTCTAATCTCACATTAAAATATACAGGCAGCTACATTGGCTCATGATTTCAAGGATTCAAGTGAGTTTTGTGTGAATGTAAAAGTGACCATCGTTTGTAAGATCCACCAAAGAGCTGAGTAAACATATTGGTACTGTATAAATACAGCATAATAAATAAAATAAGAAGAATGCAATGGAAGTATTGAAAATCATATGTTTTGTGAAGGTGAACTGCCCCTATAAAATTTACATTGCAACCTAATGGTGCATTTGGGGACCCTGTCCACTTTAGTAGTGTGATAGAAACAGAGACAGATACTGTAATTAATGATAACTATAAAGTGAGAGCCTACCAGTAGATGGCTCTATATAACTAAGCCTCCAACTTTTCCAACTATGCTTTGCAGCTCTGTGCTCACTTACACTGTGTTTGATTTACACAAGGTACGGAGCACAGCCATACATTGCCTGTAAGGGGGCACATTTGCCAGAGCCAAGCCAGGCCAGTGCCCAAGCCAACTTGTCCAGCCACCTTTCTCCTCTCCCGCATAACCACATGAACGAGTACAGGCACAGTGATGTCACACATGCACAGTGATGTCACACAAACTGTTTTAAGGGGGTCAAGGGCCTGAAACTGGGATAGGCAGGCAGAAGTGGTACATGCCCAGTGCCCCCTCACTTTTGCACCCTAGGCCCTTTGTGATTACGCCTAGTTCCGGCCCAGGACTGTTATCCTGAATGCCTGGGACCGGGGGTTTTCCAGATTTTTCCAGAATCTTTCTGTAATTTGGATCTCCATACCTTAAGTCTGCTAAAAAAACAAAACATTAAATAAACCCAGTGGAGTTGTTTTGCCTCCAATAAGGTTTCATTATATCTCAGTTGGGATCAAGTAGAAGGTATTGTTCAATTATTACAGAGAAAAAATTCATTTTTAATATTTTAAATTATTGGATTAAAATGGAGCCTATGGAAAATTCAGAGTTTACTGGATAATGGACTTGGGGATAAAAAATCCTATACCTGTATGTACTTACAACTAAACATGATGCAAAAGGTTGCTCTGCACACCACTCCAGCCTAGGTCGTACCTTTGGTAAATGCCCCTAACTGTTTACTTACCCCTCGATGCAGATTCAGGGCATCGGCAGAGTTCACGGGCGCCATCTTCTTCTCTTCTGTAATCCTTGGGTCTTCTTCCCGGAGCTTTGTCGATTTCCGTGACTTTCGGCGCAGGGGCAGTTGTCGTGAAATAGAAGATTGCTCCAAGTGTGCATGCGCCAATATCAGGGGCGCTCCACCAATGAGGCGAGTTGAGACACTCGCCTCAGGCGGCAGCGCCCCCCTGGTTACCAGGGGCGGCAAAAATGCCGCTCCTGGTAACTAAGAGCCGAAATTCCGGTTTTCAACCCAGAAATTCGGCTCTTCTAGTGCAGAGAGCGCAATAGCGCTCTCTGCACTAGCGTCGTGCAGCGGCATAAAGGCGCGGATCGGCGCTGGCCAATATGCCACTCTATTCCCGAAGATTACTGAAGAGATGTATTGTTTCAGGTGATGAAAAAAAACATATTTGGGGGAATGTAATAAAGTCGGTAACAGCAAAAATATTCCCAATGTGAAAACTTATGCGTCTGTGCAAAGTTTTCTTTGCACAAATTTTATATAGCTTTTGTGAACCCAGAAACTGTTTATCGACCATTTCCAACAATGGAAGAAGGTTTGCTACATGTTATAGTTTGAGAAAGTGCGCAGTGAATGTAATAAAACTGAAAAAGCTGTTATGTTTGCTCCAAAAGATTACGACACCTTCAAGCACTTCTTAAAAGTGGGCAATGTGCACTGAAAATTCGCAATGTAGGAAGAGTATTGCGTTGCAAAATGGGAATTTTTATTCTTATTTGGGCAAATTGATTTGCTCTTTACAACTTTTATTACACCCCCATTAGATTGATGGGATGGCCCACTGGTTGCTTGCAATTCAGCTTAGGCTGATGGCAATAGTTCTAGGCCGGGGGCCTTCAAATCCACCTGTTCTCTGGCAGACCCGTTTAACCCTGGAATGACCAGTGAATATTTGCACTATAAAGATTATTTGCAAATGTCAGAAAAGCTATGGTCAGGCTGGCACAGCATTTCCCAGTTGGGGAGTGTCAATGGGGAGGAGTATCTACATGTTGCAGGCTGCATTAGTCACAGCACATCAGCTTTTCTCTGATTCTTATCACATACAACAGACTCATCGTCAGACTCATCGACACATCTAAGTGTTCATTAAAATGCTGTATTTTTTTAAACATTGGTTATACAAAGCATAGTTTCTCTATTATTGCTGAGCACAATGAAGACCCGCACAACAGCATTTTATAATGTACAGCAAAAATAGGTTAATTTAAACATGAAATTGAGATGTAGTCAATTTTGTACTTAAACAGGATAGTGTGGTAAACCTTCTGCCTCTCTGTCACAAAGCAGTGGCACAGAATGTCTCTCTTGTGCTTAATAATAGCTGTAACAGGGCACAGTGTGCTAAGGATGGCAAAGGAAAACCCCACAGCCATTTTTAAATAAGTAATACTATGTATGTGTTTGTGTAATAATAATGTAAAACCGTAATTAAAAGTTCCCAAAATAAGACATATATATTTATATTTCAGAACAATGCAGTTGTGTGGCAGAAGAACCCAGTTAATACAATGGGGCAAATTTACTTACCTTCAAAGTTGCTCCAGCGTTGGCTTTGACGCACTTCGCCAGGCGAAGTTTCGGCAGGGCGCCGCTAATTCACTAAAACCCGAAGTTGCGTTCAGGGAGGCGAAAGGTAGCAAAGTTGCGCTACCGTTAATTCATCAAGCAAAGCGAAGTTACGCTAGTGATGCCTAATTTGCATACTGCGCCAAGTTAAAGTACAATGGACGTATATGTAGCAGCAAATACCTTACACTACACAAGCCCGGGAAAGCTTCATAAAATAAAATAGAGTTGTTATTTTGCCCTATACATGTGCCCACTGTATAGTTTAGGTGCCGTATGTTAGGAAATGTAGGGGGGAACACCCTTAAAAAAGTAAAAGACGCCAGCGTTTTTTTGGACTCTTTTTTTGAAGCAAGCCCTATCTACTCTATTGCACTTCGCCTGGTCTGAGGTGGCGAAGGCAAGTCTGGCGCAAGAGGAACGTTCAGTAAAATCCGCATCTTAGTGAATTAGCATAGTTACGTCCCTTCACCATAGCACAACTTTGCCTGGTATAAGGGTGCGAAGTAGCGCTAGAGTATGTCCACTTCGCTAGCGAATTTGCACCAGCACCCATTAGTAAATCGACAAAGTAACGAAATTACGTCACGCTGGCTATTTTTGCTAGCGTTAGCCACTTTGCCCTTTAGTAAATTTGCCCCAATGCCTTCTACCCTTTGTAGTTGCTTCCCACTGCCATTATTTGCCCTAAATGTATGATTATCAACTTAAAAAAAGGCACTGGAACTTTTTCAGGCAAATGTTGTAGGGCTGGGGTGACTAATGGTACATCCCATTGATGCCAATGAAAAGCAGCAGGTTGTAGGCCTTTGAATTGCCAGTCCGATATATTCCTGTAACTGTATCAGGGTATTGATAAAAAAATAGGCTAAAAACAAATTATTGGTGTGTGATGTGGAATAGAGCTATAGCAAGTAGCAAACCAGTTCTGAACATAAGTTTAATTAGCGATTACAGAAAGGAAATAAAACCCAGACTGACTGACAAGCTGATAGAGTACAGTACAGAAGATACAAAGTTCTTGGTGGACAAGAATGATGAACCCTATGATGAATGATGAACAACCTACTACAAACTATACACTACTGTCTCCCACCTACTTTCAATATAACTGTTTATCAACAGCAAGGGCACATGCAGCATTTTCATTATATATACTAGAAGCAATTACAATACCACTACCTACTACTGATTCATGTGAATTTACCTTTGCAGGGAGATAATCACCAGTGCAGGGAGACCTGCAGCTCTTCCAAATAACGCAAACTGGAAGTGACCAGCCAGGGTCCTAATGTGTTTTTAAAAAATAAATAAATAGAGCTATTTTTTGGATTCTCACCATCTGGCCTTGTCCATGTGTCTCCCCATAGCTAATGTTTGTTCCAAGAAAAGAAACATCAAAGTACATATAGACATGAAATGTCTCCAGAACTAGGTGAAGCAAAATCTAGAATCCATCTTGTCACTTAGCATATAAGTATATAGGAGCAAGTACACTAAAACTATAGGTTTCTGTATATTATACCATGAATATAGTATTACATATATATGTGAATATGGGATGTTTTGGCCCTACATTGTGAATGTGAATCTATCAACCTGTAGCATGTAATATGTGTGTGTGTGTATGTCTCAATGCAAATCTTCCATTTTACCTGGACTAATCCTGGTAATGTTTATATCAGTACAAATAAGAGACCTGTTATCCAAATGCTCAGGACCTGGGGTTTTCTGGATGAGGGATCTTTCCTTAATTTCCATACCTTTTTTACTAAATAAAACATAAAATAAACTCAACAGGATTATTTTGCCTCCAACAAGGATGACTTGTATGTTAGTTGGGGTCAGGTGTACTGTTTAAAATTTTTGAAATATCTGATTGAAATGATGTCTATGGCAGATAGCCTTCCTGTAATTCAGGGCTTTCTGGATAACAGGTTTCTGGATTACTCAGCAGGTTTTTCCTTAGGGAAACTGAGATATTTTTAAAGATCAAATTACAGTAGCTGTCACATATGGCATCTCTTTTTTTTTTAAAATTCGGGTAGTTTATTGAACAGAAAAGAAAAAGAAACCAAGCAAATTACAGAGGGTCTGGTTATTAGAGACCATAATAAACATAGAATGTACAAACATTCAATCATAGAAATATGTCTTTACACAAATGTATGCCATAATGTACTGTACTAAACCATAATAAAGATTGAGGTCTCGTACCATATGGGTATCTCCTATTTCTTTTTCTATACCCACTTAGTTTATTCTACTAAAGGTTTTCTTGAGTGTTTGGAGTATAAATCTGTCCAAGTACATTAATCTCTCAGTATTGCAGGTATCCTGCATTGCCAACTTCCAGGCAGAGAAGTTAGGAGGAGCCACATTTCTCCAATTCTGAGTAATCAACCTCTTAGCTAATAGTAATGCCTCGAGTAGAAAAAGCGACTGGTATTGATTTAACACCTGTAGGACCCCTTCTAAAGTATCTAGTATTTCCCTCCAATATAGGGGGAGTTTGGTGCAGCTCCACAACATATGGCATCTCTGTAAAAAAAAAAAAAAAAAAAAAAATTTGTTGTCCTTTATCTTGAAAGTCTTCTTGGAAAACCACGATGCATTTTAAGTTAAAACCAAAATTAGGTGTTTCCTATACTAAAACATAAAAGAGATGTCTTATTCAAAGTATTTACTGGGCATCTATCAAGTGCTACCAACAACTCTTTTTTGTAGATGAATGATGAATGTACTTACTAATGTATAACTAGAAATGGAGTTGAACCTGTTTTTACTATCATTTTTAGCTTTGCGGTGTATCTCTGCAGCAAAACCCTGTCTCTTTTTCTCTTTCAAAGAGCAACTAAAACAGTCACCTATGTCCTCTTTCAGTGACCTGTAGTTGATATTGATATTAATTATTGCTCCCTGCTAAACAAGGAATAACCTTTTCTGTATTGGAAGAAAAGAGCCGCTTGTTAGACAGAACAGTGGGCAGCAAAAAAGGCTTCATGTAGTGAAAGAGAGAGAACCTGGGGTCCTTACTTTAACCACATTACAGATATAAAGGTACAAGTCCACAGTTGAGTGATATTATACAGGGCGCATGGCTCTTAGTGTACTGTCCTCTAATATTATTATGAATCATTACTTTTTCTAATGTTTTTTTCTAATGTGCAAGTTAGGGGGCGGTGGGGGATACCTACGTGCCTTGCCCCTCATGGATAGAGAGCATGCGTAGTACAGACAGAGATCTATCCAAGGGGCAAACTGCATTGCCAGATAGAGCGCAGAGGCCTACAGCAATTCTTTAAATGTACCGCGCAGTGTACAAAGTACAAAACAATGGCTGATTGCACCCTTTGCATACTGTGTGGTGCACGGTAAATGTTGATTGTAGTGCTTTAAAGAGGATGTAAAGGGAAAAAAAATAAAATCCTATTTTTACTTTCTTTAAAGAAAAAGAAATCTATCTCCAATATACTTTAATTTAAAAATGTCTACTGTTTTTATAGTAACCTGACTGTATGCTGTGAAATTCCCCCTTCGTTTTACTTTCTCTGACAGCTGCAGATAGGAAACTTCAGTCCAGTGTCGGAACTAGGGTAGGCAGAAGAGGCACCTGCCTAGAGTGCAATGAAAGGGGGGCGCTGGGCAGGTACGTGTCTTCTGCCTATGTTCGCTGGTTTCCCTCCCCTCTGGCTCATTCTCCTCCCCTCCGACTCTTTTCCCTCCCCTCCGGCGCTTTTTCCCTCCTCTCCATTACCCTCTGGCACTCTCCCCTCCATCTTAGCTCTGGCTTTGTTCCCTGCACTCCCCTCCAGTGCTTTGCGCATGTGTACGCACACTGCATTCAGGGCGCACATGGAGGGGAGCATGCGCATGAGCGCGGAGGGGAGTGTGGCAGCCGTTGGGTCACGTAGGGTGCCTGTTGAATTGGTCCGGCACTGCTTCAGATAGTCCCTAGTCTGCAGGGAAACAATCATACTTTCAAACAGCAGGGGGGAGGTCCCCCACCTTACCTCCCTGACCTCGAGCTGGTCTTGGTCTTGCAAGGATGTTTAACAATGTTACAAGATGACAGCCCCCTGCGGTCAACTTTGAAAACATAAATCATTTGTTTAATTAGGCTTCTGGTGCAGTTCATGTTTATGTTCAGAATACAAAATATAGCATTTCTAGCAGTATTCTATTTTAGACTTAAGTTCTCCTTTAATCACTCAATCCCTCCAAAAAAAAATCTTGAGGGGCCCACAGCCACTTATACCCGCACCAGCTGCTCTTACCCAGGGGCGATCCTGGTCCCTCTGCCGCCTGAGGCAGCAGCAGTTGCTGGTGCCCCCCCTCCCCCGGAAATTCGCTGTTAAAGTACCAAGAGCAGCATTTTTGCTGCCCCTGGTACCTACTGGGGCGCTGCCGCCTGAAGCGCCCCTGCTCTTACCTGACCCCCGCCTGCCCACTTCCCACTTGCTGGTGCCCTCTGCTCCCTGCTTGTCAGTATGAAAACGGCTGGGGAGGGGGATTTCTTTACTATACTCTCTAATTTCTTAACTATAGAGGAAGCAGGTACCACGGTCAAGGCCCCCTCGCAACTATAGGGTTTGCTTCCTCTATAGTTATACCAGTGGTTTTAATCACTGGTACATTTGCATGCTACTGTTCTCTTCAAGATTCTCAAAGCATTGAGAGACTGTCATTGCAGCATTCATTGCCAATTAGCTTTTGCCGGTGCCACTGGGTATTTGAAAAGACAAGAGGGCTCATTTATGAATGCAAGTGCAGTGTGCATATTGCAAATTTCAATACAAACTGACATGTTTTTTTACCCTTAATAAAGCATTTGGCTCATAATTCCAATATAACTTAAGCCGTGTCAGGGCTGGAACTAGGGGTGGGCAGAAAAGGCAGGTGCCTAGCGCTCAAAGCGTGGGGGGTGCCAGGCACATACCTCATAAGCAACCTACCCCTAAACCGCCACTGAAAAAGCTTAAACAGGTGGCACTCTCTGACATGAAAATGATGCATACATGTCCTCGTTTGCGAACAGTTGCGCACACCATCACGGTTGCGCACCCACGTCCTTGTTTGCGCATTGGCATCCTTGTTTGCGCACTGCCGCGCCTGGGATGCCCGGCTGGCATTGCCCGGCACTGAGCTATGTAATTGCAGCATCTGCTTCAATAGAATAAAAACCCACATATATAAAGAAGAAAAAGAGACTCAGCTGCAAGTTGCATCTAGTTTTTTCTGGAATTAAAGACCTCAATGGATTGTGTGAATATGCATTCTCCATTTTGTAAATGATCCCTTTTAAATTCCATGACTGGTTGTAAGTTTGTAGCAATGTTATGTGCAGAATGACTACAACACCCATGGTGCATTGCGAACAATTGAGATCCATTGAAAGTGAAGGAAAGGAGATTTCACCAGGATGGTTTCTATATTATCTATATTATGACAGCTAGGTTATGGTATAAATTCCTAATTTTGATACTCTGACGGGCTTCACAAAGGGTATGATATCAGAAATAACATGATAACATTGATAAATAACATCAATGTGATTAAGTAGCAGTGGGTGATCCAGGAATCACTTAGATTTTCATTTTGTAATCCCCTTGTATCTATAAGGCTTAAGAGGTTCTGCATAAAATGCCAGTAAGAGATTAGTGAATTGCAGTAAATTGCTGGGCCATATTGGTAGGACAAATCTGGTTGATATAAATAAATATTGCCTTTTTTTAAAGATTTCACATTGAAAACATAGGGATTGTTATGTTGGAGTTTTATTGTCCCACATTTTCTTTTTAAATTATACCATTGCATATGGCATATCTATACTGTACTGTAAGAAGATTGCCTAAGAGCTGGTTTCTCTTATCTAAACCCCTACATTTTGCTTATTTTATCATGTTTACACCCAGTTTGTATGCTAACATTTCGCAGGATCATCTTCTCCTCCACCCTAACAGATCAGCAGGTTCCTACACGGATAGCAGCGCTTATGTAAGCATATATGGGGCGGCTGCTGCTCTAATTTTAAGCAGCCTTCAGCAGTCCTGCCTGTGTTTAATTGCATATCCTTATTTGTTGGCTCATGGTGTTAATAAACTTAAGCTATAACATCTCTTGTGCCTTTCTCTCTGCATAAGAAATTCACAAGATCCTGTTAATTGTTTTGACATTATATAAAATATTCTAATTATGTCAGTTTAGCAGCATTTGATGTAATGCACTACTATGCTCCTTTTCTACTGTGACACGCAGATAAAACAGAGTACAAGTACATAGTTAACTTGGGTTAAAGACAAATGTTAATCAAGTTCTAACCCTTCAGTGCACATATTTATACACATATCTATACACTTACATACTGTATACACACACCTATACTAAACTAACGATAGATCTTAAAATCACTATATCCCTGGAAATTATGCTTGACCAAGAAATCATTCAAGCAACTCTTAAATGCATTTATAGAACGACCTCAACGTGAAGAACCACCTATGCTGCATCAAATTATATATTTATTTGAATAATGTATATTATTTCTAGCAAAGTGCATAACCTTGCATATATCAACATTGAACCCCATTTGCCAGTTTACTGCCAATTTCTGTAATTAATCAGATCACTAGGAAAAGTGGCAACATCCTGCATGGAACTTATAGTTTTACACAATTTACTAGTAAAAATATAGACAGTACTTTCAATGCCCAACCTTCTGTGTGGTACTGTTTCAAATTGACAACTGCATAGGTATGAGATCTTTTACTTGGAATGCCTGGGACCTAGGGTTTTTCCATACTGCCTAAAATCTACTTAACATTTAAGCATTATATGGTTGAGCTCTTTACATGAACACAGGGGCACCAATGAGGCAAGTTAAAAAACTCACCTCAGGTGGCAGGTTATAATGGGAAGCAAAAAGCTGCTCCAAGTACCTTAAAGAGCAGAATTTACGGTTTTTAAAGCAGAAATTCAGAATTTCTAGTGCAAGTGCAGTTCAAGTGCAATTTCACTCTCCACACTAGCGATGCACCCCCTGGACCCCCTGCCATGCAGGAAAGGTAAGCACTGGGGGCCAAGTAGAACAGCATTGAATCAGGCAGCTTTTAAAGCCTTTGCATGGATTGACGTTGATCTAGTTATAAAATAAAATACACTGGGGCTCATTTACAAACTGTAAGGAAACGTTACTGTGGTGGTCTAGTGGGCAGCGGGGTCCCCCGCTATGTTTCCGTCAGGGACGCCCGCCCATGTGTCTTTCCTCTTGCAGCGCCGGTTTCTCTATGGTGCTCCCATGGTTATGCGCCGGAGTGATGACCTCATCGCGCAACGGCGCAGAATTCAATCTATTTAAAGGGGCTTTGTAGTTTAACACATTGCCCATTGTTAGGTTCAATTAGCTTGTTCCTGGGTGTGTTATTCTTAGTGTAATCCTTTTGATCTTCTGTGTATTGACCCTTGCCTGCCTGCTTTACTATTCTGACCTCTCCAATCCTGATCCTGCCTGCTTGTGACTACTCTGACCTCTCCAATCCGACCTTTGCCTGTCCACTGACTATTCTATGTTCTCCTATCCTGATTCCGGCCTGTCTGCCGATTCTCTGCTTGTGCTGGCCCGGCCTGCCTGTTCCTGGTGGTGTTCTTCCTTCCAGTATCCTGGTGAGATGATCGTGCCCCTTTGCTAGTCCAGAACTGTTAGCTTTGCTCCTCTCTCAAATAAGACCTGGCAGCATCCAATTAGCCGAGGGCTCCTCCCAAGGTGAAAGGTGGCGGTTTGAGGCAGAAGTGAGAGCTGAGACCAGGGAGCTTAGCTTGGGTTCTGGATGTAGGGTGCCGAACATGACACAAACACTGGGCAAATTTGCACCTGGACAATAACCCATAGCAACCAATCAGTGATTAGCTTTTTTTCAACCAGCTGCAGGTTGAACAGATTGACTGACATGGGTAACTGCCCAGTTGCAAATTTGCCCAGTGTTTATAAATGAGCCTCATCGTACTTTAAAAATGCAAGAACAGGTATAGGATACATTATCTGGAAACCAGTTATCCTGTTACAGGAAGGGTATTACCATTTTAATCAAATAATTCAAACTTTAAAAAATTATTTCCCTCTTCTCTGTAATAATAAAATTTGTAGTTGATCCCCACTTAGATGATGAACCCTTATTACATGCAAATCAATTCTATTGGGCTTCATTAATGTTTAAATGAATTTTAGCACACTTTGGGGTCCGTTTACTAAAGTGCGTTATAAATATTCGCACAATATATAGACAGAATTTTCGCCAAATATGTTATCGCCAGTTTACTAACCTGCGGTAAATATAAATTAGCGAATTTTCTTGCGCAAGAATAATTGTTCGCCAGTTATCGCATTCGCTGAAAATAACGCTACGTACACATTAACGCCTGGTTTAGCGAAATGTGCTAAAGACAAAATTAACGCGAGAATATTCGCAAACTTTTACCGCCACCTATGTAGTGGTGTAAAAGTATTTTTTTTGCCAGAAAATTCTCAAGGGGCAGGAAATATCCCATAATACTGTTTTTTTTTACCCATCATTCTTTGCTGACAGGAGAGAGATCTGTAGCTATTGCTGACAGGATGTCTTGGATTCTGCTTCTATCTGGTGCAACAGCAGCAGTTTCAGCTCAGAGTCGTATTATTGGCAGCGGCATCACAGTCCAAGGATTCGTCAGTCTCTACGCTTTTTTGGTTTCATTGTGATTGGCTACATTAAACTGTGCATTTCTATGAAGCAAAGAGATTGACTGGAATGATTTCTTGTTCATATGATTCTATTGGTAGAAGGGTTTATATGATGCAGACATGTTTGATTGGTGTTACTATGGTGATGTTCTGTTGGATGGTATAATCATCAGTCAATAAAGTTTATGAGTTTTGAAGATGAATTTCTGGCCATAAATGTCACAGTAAAAATTGCCATAATAACCGCCATAAAACAAGAATATTTTATAGCATAAATAAACTTAATTTTTCGCCAGAAAATTCGCAACTCGCTAAAATTACCCGCTAACGTAAGCTGGTTCATTAACGTAGTTACCGCAAGTGATCGCAATGACTTCTGAGCGTATGGCTGTTTAGTAAACTTAAGGTGGCCATACACGGATAGATCCGCTCGTTTGGCGATGTCGCCAAACGAGCGGATCTCCCTCCGATATGCCCACCTTGAGGTGGGCAATATCGGGCTGATCCGATCGTGGGCCCTAGGGCCCAACGATCGGATCCTAGCGTTCGCCAAACGGGCGGTCGGATCGCGGGACCGCATCAACGAACAGATGCGGCCGCGATCCGACGGGATTTTTAACCCCATCCGATCGAGATCTGGCCGACTTTCGGCCAGATCTCGATCGGGGAAGCCCGTCTGGGGGCCCCATACACGGGCCAATAAGCTGCCGATTTGGTCTGTCGGCAGCTTTTATCGGCCCGTGTATGGCCACCTTTAGTCGCTGCGAATATTCTGGAGTAAAATTATTCTCAGTGATAACATGCGGAAATTTAAAGTCAGATTTACCGCACTTTAGTAAACGGACCCCTTAAGGTATAGTGATCCAAATTAAGGTAAAACCCATTATTCAAAAAACCAATGGGGGGCCTAGCATTCTGGATTACAGGCCCTATATATGTACAAATGCAAAACTAGCAAGCTAATTTGCACCATTAAATATTTGAATGTACTGCTTGTCTGTCAGAGCCCTAAGTGTGTGAACCTGCACATGCAACTAACTTGCACCTAGCGAACTGCACACTAATACTGTAATTGAAACAAGGGCACACAAGCACAATGGAAGTTACACCACCTGCCCACAATTCAATTTAAAAAAGTGGTGCTGCAACTTAAATGCCATTTAGCAATATGGATGCTATTATGCCTGAATTCTGGGGAAAAACAGTTCAATCTTGGTAAAAACATATTTTGTGCTTTGCATATATTGCTTCTTTGGTAATAGAGCCCTTAATACTTTTTGAGGGTTTGCTTCAGGTCTGGACTGAGAATCAAAATAGGCCCTGGCATTTCAGGTACCCAAAGACCCCAACAGACCACACAGACAAGGCCAGGCCAAGGTATTTTGGCACTCTTTTTATGAACACAAGCACTTGAATATATACTGAATTAATTAGACGGGGCCCAGGGAATGTGCATTGATTAATTTGGCCAAGTCAGTAGCTCTTCCATTATACTTTAATACATTTTTAATTAGCCTTAGGAGTGCTCCCACAACCCCCCTTTGGTATTTTGGCACCCTAGGCAAGGGCTTCAATCTGTGCCCTCCCCCCCACCTGGTCCTGCATTACCATTTCCCACCTTACCATTCATATTGCCCCTGTACCTGTGCCAGCAGCCATCATGTCCCCATTTGCACCTGTGCTAGCAGCCATCGTTTTGCCCCATGTACCTTTACCAGCACCTATCATATTGCCCCCATTTGTACCTGTGCCAATGGCAGTCAGATGGCCACCAAATCCCCTTTAGTGCCAGCATAAGCCAAAGCATCCATTATATTGTTACCCCTGATCTGTACCTATGCCAGTTGCAGCCATAAAATCCATCCTATTGCCCCTAATTTGTACCTGTGCTAGCAGGAGCAAAAAATCCATTATATTGCCCCAAACATCTGTGTACCTGACACCATATTGCCCCATGTACCCAAGCCAGCAGCAGCTAATCCTTTATATTGCCCACAATCTGTAACTGTGCCAGCAGCAGTCAATCCCTCATATTGCCCCAAATTTGTACCTGTGCCCGCAGCAGCCAAAATATCCATCATATTACAGGCCATGCAACTCAAGGGTTTAAAAAAAAAAATTCCCCTAAAAAGTGTGCCCCCCAATGATTGCACCCTAGGCAAACGCCTACCCCTAGTTCCGGCCCTGCACACAGATGCCCAAATAGCCCCCTACCAGCCCACTAAATAGTGAGTGTCTATGGCATCTTATAGCCTCCTCTCTGGGATTTGCCAGAACCCACAGATTGCCAGTCCGGGCCTGGTTTGCTTCCTAAGTAGCTATAGAAACTTTAGTAACTGGCCACACACACTGCCTATGACCCCCACTCTCTACCTAAAGTGTGAGTGGAGCCGGAGGCCTGCCGTCTTGTACAGGGGTGGGTTCCTTTTGTAGATTTTTGCCGGCCCCTCAGAAGAATTGGGTATAATTTTGCCCTTTAGCACAATGACCCTTTTTGTGCTAATGTGTGAAATTACACTAATCTCCATGGTATCCGGTGCACAGCAGCTGCACACTGATCCTTTGTTCTAATTGTGCCCTATTGCATCATAGTGGTTTATGGGCTAGCACCTCTGCTATGTAACTCGTGGGTCCTGTATTCTATTCAATCTTGTGCTTTTTGTATGTTTTTCCCATGTCTGTATGTATCTGTGGCATGCTGTATATATATAGTGAAATGAGATGGTGACATGGAAAATAACTCGTCTCCAATATTCAGCTGTTGTTGAACTTATCTTTCTCCCACCAACAGTCCAAGTGTTCATATAAAGAATGAGGTCAATACAGGCTGTTATTCTCTGGACCTAGTACTGCAAGTAAGCAGGGGTATGAGAGGAATGGACTACGTTTCATGAGCAGGGGTATGAGAGGAATGGACTACGTTTCATAAATAAATTATTTGTGGTGTGAAACCCTACCAAGGGCCGCAACAGGCACTAATAGTTTCTGGTTACTATACAAAGCTATAACCTACTCTGGTTGCATCCTCAGAATTATCTCTTAAAGACTGAATACTGATTCAGTGAAGTTTATTTCCTGTTAGAAAATATCCACATACACAAGCCTTGGCAGGTTCACTGGACGTTGTAGTTGTGGAGGTGCAATAGATCTTCAGCAAAGCAAGCAGCCGTGGAAATACAATATGAGTGGCATGTAAAAATGTTTGAACCCCTTTTCTAGTTTCCCTTTCAGCAATGGCTTGCAAACTTTTAGATTTAAATCTCCATTTATTTCATCCAACATTTGGTCAGAACCCCATAGCTTATCATAAAATTACTAATACATAAAAATAGTAGCATAACTGCCCTCTTATTGCTGCATCCAAATAAGCATTTGTCCTAAATCCCATGCTGACTGGCCTGCAGGATGACTGCTTTTGGCCCCAACAGTTTGGGAATCTAGGCCATACAATCTACTTGTATTTTATCAAAGGATATACAGTTTGCATTAATCAGGTTTCATATTCTGTGGCCATAATAAATGAGTGAAGTACCTTGCAGTCTTTCATTCAAATCACTGCCTAGTTGCTAGGGTACTTTGGGGATTGTAATCAGGCTGCTTATTTCCAAACTAGAGAGCTGCTGAATAAAAAGCTAAATAATTCGGAAACAATTAAAAATGCGAAACAATCGCAGATTATCTCAGAATAACAGTCTACATCATACTAAAACTAACTGACTTTAGTGTTACTGGGGTTTATTGAACAATGCAACATGTTCTTGTTAGTAGCTATGAGTTTCTAAGCAGTGCATAGTACTAAGATATTCTCTGCAAATACATGTGAGATAAGGCTTTGTCCTGTGTCAGCCATTATGGCATGTATTGTTGTTGAGAAGATAAGATAATGCCATAGGGTGGAACTGTTTCAGCCAATAGGACAACTTTGAATTGTTTCAGCAATGCACTTTTACACTTTAAAAGAGGACCTGAAGCCAGGATACAACATGGACTTGTCTTCAGTTTCCACTTGAAGTCAATCTAAAGCCTACTAGCTCCCGCTTCTCAAGATGACTCTGACCGACAGTGATAAGGCTGCAATTGTTGCTCTGTGGGGCAAAATCGCACCCCAAGCTAGTGCCATTGGAGCTGAGGCTTTGGAGAGGTAATGTTTATATATAAATAGTCTGTGTATTCTTCTAAATATATTCTATACGGTCCATATAAATATAATGATATCATTCTTGCTTAAGTGCAGTGGATAATTAAAGAGGAACTAGTACAAAAATGACTTTAATATAATCTTTTGAAAATCAAAAAAATCAAATGTAGTAAAAATTTGGCACCATTTCTATAACCAAGATGCTCTTCACCATCCCGATATTAGCAGTCTATCTTCATGCAGCTTTGTGTCAGATCCATTCTACTGGAAGACAATTAGCTCTAATACATTGTCTAGGCAAAGGGAGTATCCACCAGTGTATTAGATCTAACTGTTAGAGTCTGATTCTGACTCCTGCATGAAGAGAGGCAGATGCTGAGAGGGGATTAGTGATGAACAACTTGATTATTTCAGAAAAGGTACCACATTTGTAATTGATTATATTTTAAAAGTTCCCTATTAACATGAGGTCAAGCTCATATAGCATCTTCCTTTTTGTGAAAGTTCCCCCCTTTAATAATTCTTTTACACGTGTCAGTTCTATAAACTTTTTTCGTTTTACTACTGCAAATAACTCATCATGCTGTTTTTTTAGTAGGGCAATGCAAATGGTTGACTTTTGCTGGAATCAGCTAGTTAGAGCCAGTGAAATCAGCCAAGGTTCTAACATATTAAATATTAAATATTAAACCTTTTTTTTTGGATTGTATTAAAAATCTTTAATTCTGCCAGGAAGACAGGAAACCTTGTGCAGTATATACTCTTTTTTAGGCACCCTGTGGTACCCCAGCTACAATAGAACTGTGTTTTTTTAAGATAGCGGGACTAATGAAGGGTTTAAAGTTGTAGTTACAAAACAGCTTGAGTGGTACTTAGTGTTTAACCCTACTGAAAAGCCGCTTTTGCATCACTAGATTATATTTAGCAAGAGAAAACAAAAATAATTTTGGGAAAAAGTCATCATCTGGAAATGCTATTTTAATTCACCAATCAATCCTCTCATATTCATGTTCATATATACAGCTATATTTTCTCTGCTACCCCTTTTTATTTTTGATATTTTTCATTTCCACCCCTATAACCTTCTTTTTCTTTTTTTTTTCTTCTCCACACCTATATCCTTGGTTTGTTTCCAAGTCCACTTGGCACATGTTTTTCTCCTCTTAAATATTACTTTGATAAATCTGTCTTTATCCTTTTTTCCACTAACCTTAATGCCCTCTTTTCTGTACCCTGTGATCATTGTGCTCTTGTCCTTCATCTTTTTTTAATGATATGATTTTTTTTCACTCCACCTTTACTTCTTGCTCTCTAGTTTTATCCTGATTTCTCATTCTTCTTTTCTCTAATTTCTCTTCACCTCTTTGGCCTTTGTGCTTCATGTTCGTTTTGTGCTTACAATATTTGGCCAATCGCAGCATGACTCCCTTGCTTGTCTGTCTAGTAAGAGCACAATGTGAGTGAATGATTAAAATGAGTGATTGTGAACTATTTATTGGACATGGGTAAGGGCTATTGAAGGTGCACTGGAAGTCTGGTAGCAACATGTGACCCATCAGGTGGAAAGTTCAGATGAGCATCATTTTTGGTTCTTCGTAAAAAGTTTTTACAGCAGATAGCTAAGGGGAATATGTTATAATGTAACCCCCATTGCAAAGTTTGAGAATTTTACAGGTTGTAGAATGTCAAGCTGGTTTATAAAATCCTATGCAGGGGTACATTATATTATACACACAATTCATTGAGGTTTGACATCTTAATGCCAGTAATGTCAGTAATTATGATCAGTTTTAAGGCCAGTTTTTTCAAATCTTTTCTGTGATCAAGCATTAGTGTTTAAACTCTAATACATTTATTCAATGTATTGCACGCGGTAAAACAGTCATATTGTACCTTTCAATATATGTGTTCATCCAAGTATCAGTGAAAAACATTTTTTTTTCTAACATTTGTGCTATTTTCCATATTCTTTCCCGTAGACTTTTCCTTTCCTATCCCCAGACCAAGACTTACTTCAGCCACTTTGATGTGTCTCATGGCTCTGCTGATCTTTCCAACCACGGAGGAAAGGTTGTGAACGCTCTTGGAGAAGCTGCCAAGCACATCGATGACCTGGATTCTGCTCTGTCCACACTCAGTGACCTGCATGCCTACAACCTGAGAATAGATCCTGGAAACTTCAAGGTGAGCATAAATAAAGTGATGAAGGTATAGACGATCAATGGTAGTACAGGTATAGGATCCCTTATCCGGAAACCCGATATCCAGAAAGCTCCGAATTACGGAATGGCTGTCTCCCATAGACTGCATTTTATCCAAATAATTCAAATTTTTAAAAATGGTTTCCTTTGTAATAATAAAACAGCAGCTTGTACGTGATCCCAACTAAGATATAATTAATCCTTATTGGAAGCAAAACCAGCCTATTGGATTTATTTAATGTTTACATGAATTTTTAGTAGATTTAAGGCATGAAGACCCAAATTACGGAAAGATCCATTATCCGGAAAACCCCAGGTCCCAAGCATTCTGGATAACAGAAACCCCAGGTCCCCTACCTGTAGTAATATGAGAAGCAGCTTGACATCATTTAAAGTATAAGTACTTGTGTCAAGTATAAATTACATGGCATGAAAATGTTGATGCAACTGTTGTTGGCCTTCATTTTTTTTATAGTTTTTGAATTATTTGCCTTCTTTTTCTAACTCATTCCAGCTTTCAATTGGGCTTACTGGCCCCATCTAAAAAAAAACAAATGCTCCGCAAGGCTACAAATATATTGCAAAAGATTATTGTTACTGTCTTACAATTATACAAATAAGTTAAATATTACATCAGTAAGCATTGCTGTGCAACTGTTTGCATGGGCAGATAATCTGATTTCTCTACAAATCTGGGTACAAATTATAGTAATGTCATATAAAGAAGCCGGTGTATCTCTTGGCTGGGGCCCTAAAATCACTTCTAGCCTATAATGTCTGTTTAGGCTTTTTATATAATATTTTTAGAATATGTCCTCTATATTCTCGAATACTTTGTATTGCAACTGAACTCCAGATTACTAAAACTAAATCTCTTTCTGTGCAGTTGCTGTCTCACACCATCCAGGTGACTCTGGCCATCCACTTCCACAAGGAGTTTGATGCTGCCACACAGGCTGCTTGGGACAAATTCCTGGCTGAGGTTGCCACCGTCCTCACCTCCAAGTACAGATAAAGAAAGAAGGTATCAGCAAGGACAGCTCACCAGCCTGGGGAAGATCTATGGAAACCATGCACAAAAATGCCACTTTAACAACGGTCATGTTTAGACCAATATGGAACTGTAACAAACATCAGTTGAGGTTAAATGGTGTTAACATTTGACATGGTTTATAGCCAGAAGCTGGTTAATAATGTTGTTGCACATGATTTGTGTTGACTTGTCCATCAAAAAACATGACTGGTGAGATACATAATTAAATAAAAACAAAAACAAAAAAAACTCTCTGGGTGGTCTGGTTTTCTCCCGCACTCCAATGACATACAAGCAAGTAAACTGGCTCCTGAGAAACTTTAAGAAAAACAGTTTAGGAATTAACCTGTCCATTTTTTCCCTCTTCATCACCTCCACTTGGCACATTTTTTCTCCTCTTAAATATTTCTTATATATATATATATATATATATATATATATATATATATATATATATATATATATATATATATATATATATATATATATATATATATATATATATATATGATAAAGGATCAGCACACTCATTTGTAGATCAATCAAATGTGTTTTTATTCAACACAGCATTGTGTCCAACGTTTCGGTCCCACTTGGGGACCTTTATCAAGGATCCTTGATAAAGGTCCCCAAGTGGGACCGAAACGTTGGACACAATGCTGTGTTGAATAAAAACACATTTGATTGATCTACAAATGAGTGTGCTGATCCTTTATCATATATAATACAACATTTGAACGTGCACCTCAGCAAACCAAGAGGAAAGAGTGCGGACACCCATGAGACTTGTATATATATATATATATATATATATATATATATATATATATATATATATATATCTTTTGTCCTCAGCTCCACTAACTTCAATGCCCTCTTTTCTGTACTCTGTGACCATTGTGCTCTTGTCTTTTATTTTTTGTAATATTATGATTTTTTTCTCTCAACATTTTTCATTTATTGCTGTTTAGTTTTATTCTAATGTCTTTTTTTCTTGTCTCTTCTTTCCCCCTTTTATTTACTCTAGTCCCATTCACCTCTTTGGCCTTTGTGTTTCCTTTTTGTGTTGTGTTTTAAATCTCACACTGTTTGGATATTCTCCTCATGACTCCCTTGCTTGTCTGTCTGGTAACAGTATAATGTGAGTGGCTGGAATTAGTAGTTTAGCTGAGAGAAAGTGGAAATGATTGTGAGCTATTTATTGCACAAGACTAAAGGTGGCCATACATGGAGAGATCTGTTTGTTTGGCGATGTTGCCAAACGAGCGGATCTCTCCCCGATATGCCCACCTTGATGTGGGCAATATTGGGCTAATCCGATTGGATCCTAACGGTGGCTTTACGGGCAGTCGGATCACGAGACCGCATCAACGAACAGATGCGGCCGCGATCCGACTGGATTTTTAGTCCCATCCGATCGAGATCTGAGCCATAAACTGCACATGGCAGGCTGGAACCAAACTATGGCCCACCAGTATAACAGTTGTGATGTAGTGTATTTTTAGACCTTAATAATATTTCTATGGCAGTTTTGGGGGAATATGTTATACTGTACCCCCATTGCAAAGTTTAAGAATATTAAAGGTTGTGGAAAGTCAAGCTGACTTCTTATATCCTTATATATTTAGGCAGGGGAACATTATACAATACACAAGTTTCAGTGAGATGTGAAACAAATAACACTAATATACACAAAAGCTCAACGTCATAATGCCAATGATATATATTTGGAGATTGTTTTTAGGCCTAATTTCTAATACATGATAAGTAGTGATGGGTGAATTTGGGGCGTTTCGCTTTGCCGAAAAATTTGCTAAACAGCAAAAAATTTGCGAAACTGCGTTTTTGTCGCCGCGTCCGTTTTTTAATGGCGTCCAAAAAAACGGACATCATTTTTTTTTAAGCCGGCGGCGAATCGCGGATTGGCAAATTCTCGCCTGTCGAACAAATTCACCCATCACTAATGATAAGGCAGCCACTGACATGCTCCTGTCTAAAAAACGAATATTAATGCTTATTTGTAGTATGTTATGAACCATTAGTGATATATTTTCCGATACCCTTTAATTTGTTTATTGCATCATGGAAAATAGAGTCATATCCAACATTTTAAATATTGACAAGTTTATAGTAACGTAACTAGGTGGGGGAGGTCCCGGGTTTGCCTTCCATATTCTAGAATATTTTATAGTTTAACAGAACTCCAGATTACTAAAAAACTAAATCTCTTCCTATCTTGCTGTCTCACACCATCCGGGTGACACTGATGACCTGGATTTTAGTGCTTTCACATAGGCAGCTGTTGACCAATACCTAGCTAAAGTCACTGCTGTTCTCACCTCAAAGTACAGATAAAGAAAGAAAGTGACATTTTACCAGCCTGGGTAAGATCTATGGAAACCAAGCATAAAAATGCCTCTGATACACGGTGCTAGAAGAGCAACAGATCTACAGTCAGCCTTTTAAATCCAATATGGATGACATGTTTATTAACTTTCTAGCTTACCCTATACCAGTGGTTTGAAGACTTTTTTGGATTCAAAAACCGTTTTTTGTCCTACATTTAGTCAGATCCCATAATGGTCATAAAATATAATATAAAACATATACCGTCCTGCTGCTGTATCAATAGATTATCAAGCAACAAACAAGCATTCACCCCAAATCTCCTCCTGTATGGCTTTCAGGATAGGCACTAACTGTTGACTGCATTTTGCAGAAAACCAATATATTTACTTTAATGGAATAACTTATTTTTATATATATACACATAATAAAATGAAAAAAAATTCTGATTTAGCAGAACCTAAAATAAAACAGATGAACAATGTAAAATTAGTCTCTGGGCATTCTTGTAACTTTTTTATGAAATCTTGCGACACAAATAAGAATAACCATATTGTAACATTATTGTACTAGTGTGACATGAAGCTGGCTATAGTCAGCTCTGATTATTTAATGTCCTGCCAGATCGCTCTTGCAAAATACCGTATTTACTGTTTATGAATACAAGTTCAAAGCACAACATTACATGTTATTTTACCATTGACAAAAGGTTTTTAGTACGTCTTCCTCTATATGACACATGGACACACAAAAGGCTTGGAAAAGGCATGGAATTAACACCTGCCTTGAGGGGGTGTTACACCTAGGGGCAAATTTACTTAAGGTCGAATATCGAGGGTTAAATAACCCTCGATATTTGACTGTCGAAGTTAAATCCTTCGACTTCGAATATCGAAGTCGAAGGATTTAGCGATATTCGTTCGATCGAACGAAAAATCTTTCTATCGAACGATTAAATCCTTCGAATCGTTCGATTCGAAGGATTTTCATCCATCGATCGAACGATTTTCGTTCGACCAAAAAAAGATTGCTAAGCCTATGGGGACCTTCCCCATAGGCTAACATTGACTTCGGTAGCTTTTAGGTGGCGAACTAGGGGGTCGAAGTTTTTTCTTAAAGAGACAGTACTTCGACTATCGAATGGTCGCTTAGTCGAACGATTTTTAGTTCGATTCGAAGTCGAAGGTCGAAGTAGCCCATTCGATGGTCGAAGTAGCCAAAAAAAACATTCGAAATTCAAAGGTTTTTTTCCTCTATTCCTTCACTCGAGCAAAGTAAATGGGCCCCTTAGACTTGCAACTGACTTGCACCTAAAGTGTTGTACAATTTAACCCCATTAGCGGTGCTATAAGCATTTTTTCTTTTAAGTGTAAGGCACATCCGTGCACAATTTACCAGCTGGGATGCTATTTTGTAGCTGCACTAGTGCAGCAGAGTGCAAGATTATTCTTCTTCTTATATTTACTGTACATATCACATTCTGCAGTTCTTTTCAAGTATGATACATTATTCACATCAATCCCTGCCCCAGTGTTGTTCACTACATTTAGGGGCACATTTACTAAGGGTCGAATTTCAAAGTGGAAAAAAACTTCGAAAATTCGACCATCGAATAGGCTAGTTCTACATTCGAAGTCGAATTCGGAGGATTTTTTAAGATCGTACGATCGTGCTACGATCTTACGATCGTACTTCGATCGTACTTTGAATCGAATGATTCAAACGATTTAATTGTATGATCATACAATTTTACAAAAAAATCCTTTGACTTCTCAAAACTAGCTATAGGTTCTAAGAGGTCCCCATAGGCTAACATTGCAATTTGGCAGGTTTAAGGTGGCGAACTGTCGACGTCGAAGTTATTTAAAGAGACAGTACTTCGATTATCGAATGGTCGAATAGTCTAAGCATTTTCACTTGGAATCAAAGTCAAATTTGGCCTATTCGATGGTTGAAGTACCCAAAAATTACTTTGAAATTCAAAGTTTTTGAATTTGAAAATTCACTTCGAATTCACTTCGACTCTTAGGGGCAGATTTACTAAGCTCCAGTGAATTTTCGAAGTTAAAAAAAGTTCAAATTTCGAAGTAAATTTTGGGGTACTTCGACCGTCAAATAGGCTATATTCAACCGTTCGACTTCGATTCGAACAAAGTAAAAATCGTTCGAATATTCGACCATTCGATAATCAAAGTACTGTGTCTTTAAAAAAACCTTCGACTTCATACTTCGCCAAATTAAAGCTACCGAAGTGCAATGTTAGCCTATGGGGACCTTCCAGAGCACTTTTCTAAGTTTTGTTTGGTCGAATAAAAATCCTTAGATTGATCGCTAATAATTGTTTGATCTAATAATTTCTATTTAATCGTTCCAACGCCACATTCTGTGAAAAATCCTTCGACTCCGATATTCGAAGTTGAAGGATTCCAATTTGAGGGTCGAATTTCGAAGTTTTTTTAACTTCGAAATTCGACCCTTAGTAAATGTGTAAATATGAGAGGTTGATATAATCACCTGCACCTGCAGGTTTTTTATTGGGAATTTGCAACACTGATAAGAGTGAATGTAAATACACTGAGGCTCTGTGTTTAAAACACTGAACTATTTTGTCTTTTTTGCCCCATTCTCTTTTTGAGGTGTGATCAGTGACAACTTTTGGAACTATGTATATTGGAGGTGGAAGAGAACCTGACGTATTGCTGAACTGGGGATAACACTTTGTTTGGGACTTTATTATTTAAGTTTACCATTTGCATGACAAGTGCAGACACAAAATAATTGTTTTTCTCCCTTTTGCTTGCACATGAACAGTAAGGGCACATTTACTAAGCTCGAGTGAAGGATTCAAAGTAAAAAAACTTTGAATTTCAAAGTTTTTTTTGGGTACTACGACCATTGAATAGGCTACTACGACCTTCGACTACGACTTCGACTTCAATTCTATTCAAACGATTTGAACTAAAAATCGTTCGACTATTCGACCATTCGATAGTACTGTCTCTTTAAAAAACAACTTTGACTACCTACTTCGCCACTTTAAACCTACCGAGCATCAATGTTAGCCTATGGGGACCCTACCCATAAGTTTTCTAAGCTTTTTCTGATCGAAGGAAAATCCTTCGATCGATGGATTAAAATCCTTCGAATCGTTCGAATCGAAGGATTTAATCGTTCGATCGAACGATTTTTCCATCGATCATTCAATCAAAGTATTTACGGTAAATACTTCAACTTCGATATTCGAAGTCGAAGGATTTTATTTGGAGGGTCGAATATCGAGGGTTAATATTCGACCCTTAATAAATGTGCCGCTTAGATTCCGAGTTTGCCCAGGTATTGTTGTGATGCCAATATAATGAATAGAGAAGAAAGATAAAAATATAGGAAGGCTGGTCATTTTTTCCAGAAAACTTAGCAACCTTATTGGGGGACCAGGCGTTAAGCCGCTGTGCAGAATGAATATTTATTTATAACATTGAGTATTGACAAATTACAATTTTTACACACCCCTAAAAAATGAGAGGGATCATTGGCTGCAGCAAGAAATGTTTTTGGGGTTGTCCATTAATAACTCAGAAACAAATAGCAGGCAACAGTTAAAGGAGAAATTTGCCTTCACAAAACCAAAAACAGGTGACTTTTGTGTTGCTTTTTATTTTTTTCTAAAAATCTAGAATTTAAAAATGGAAGTATTTGTCCCCCACACATAAGGGCTGCACACCAGGTCTCCAACTGTTTAAACTTGACATAATAGCGGAGGATTTTTCATCAGAAAAAATACCAGCAAATAATGAAACGTTTGTGACCAACTCTTTTTGGAGCAAGCCATCATTGCATGAATTGATGCCACTCATTACTACTCACATCCATAGCTGTTCCTTGCACTTCCATACATATTTGTGCTCAGCTCCACTGCATCTGTCTCAGCTCCTGTTGTGAACTGTGTATTAATAAGACTACTGGTGCATTGGCTAAAGCCACCTCCAGGCTGGTGGCATTAAAATGCTGACAGTGGCTAGCATTACTACTGTATGAGCGTAAAGAACCAGGCTCAGATGTCATTTTGCTGTGCAATTGCATCCCATTTACATCAAACCTCATGTGCAGCTATGATAGTTTTGTGGGATAAATCATGCAGGTAAAAATCATGTCAAATTGTGTCCAAAAAATCGCACACTACAATATTTAAGGGGTACTATCAGGGCACAGGTAGACTGAATATGAAGGTTAGAAGGTCTTAAAATAATATGCATTGGAATCGGTTTCTACTTGTTCTGAATATTCTTTTTTCTAAATTGGGCCATGGATCACCGAGTTATGTTTTGTTATTCGTGTGAGCATATACAACACAATATAAATACAACATGCTATCACTATGAACAGAGTGTGGTGCTGTACACCATTTATTTTATACTATACCAGTTACTGCCAGGAACATGCTGAACCCTCTGATAAGCATTAACATGACTTGCATGTCTTTGAATTTACGAAGATGATCATTTTGGACATTTTTTACTCATCAGTTGGTTACCATGGAATGAAAAATGCTTTTAATATTCCTATTAAGAAAATAGACAAGTGAAAAAGTATAAATTACCCCAACCTCAATTAGCTGTTTCTCAGGTTAAAGGAAGTGCTCACCTTTAAATTAACTGTTAGTATGAAAGTAATAATCTGAGACAATTTGCAATTGGTTTTCATGTTTTATTAGCTTTTATTCAGCAACTCTCCAGTTTGCAATTTCAACAATTTGGCTGCTAGGGTCCAAATCACCCTAGAAACCGTGCATTTATATCAATAAGAGACTGGAATATGAATATGAGAGGCCTGAATAAAAAGATAAGTAATAAAAAGTAGCAATAATTGTAGCTTTACAGATAATTACATTTTCTAGATGAGGTCATTGACCGCCATTTAAAAACTAACTAACTTATTTTTTAAGGCACGTTTTTTTCACGACATCCATTTCGATGCCAAACAACCCCGAAAAAGTAGTGTAAAAAAGACACATTTTTTTAATGATTTATTATGCCCAGAAGCTGTTCCAAGTCCAAATCCAAAAATACTCCATCTAAAACCTGCCAAATTCATGAACAAGTAAATGGCAGATGTCCCCTTAATCATTTGAAAATGTTTTACAAAATGTCAGAAGTTTTCGGAGTTTGACGCTGGTTTTTCCTTATTTCATGGTTTTTGGGTGTCAAACCTGAAAAACTTTGTTTTTTTACGTGACAATCCGAAAAAGTTGTTTTTCCACAATATGATTTTTTTTTGTTTTTATTTATTGATAAATAAATGCAAATCGTGGATTCTAGTTTGTTCATACTTTTTTTTATTTAAAATATCAGAAAAATTTTAATTTTGTTAAATAACAAGAGTCAAATAAATAAATAATAAGAGTCAAAAAAAGGAGACAAATAATTTAAGGAAAAAAAAAATTAAAAATGAAGTCCAATTGTAAAGTTACTTAGAATTAGCCATTCTATAACATACAAAAATTTTACTTAAATGTGAACCACCCCTTTAAGGGGGGGAACTATGTTTGAACTATTTGCTGCCTTCTCTAATACACCTGACGAAGAGTATTGTAATTCAACTCATACAAGAGTGAAACATGTTTTAAGCTTACATAAATCCAGATAGGCAGCATTCTGCTCTATTCTTTCCCCCATACACGAGACCAAACTTTGTATGTAATAAAACTCCTTACTCAAATTGTATTTTTGCTTAAAAAATTACACCTTTAAGCAGCCCTTAAAATGTGCAATTAAAATATGATGAATATTATATTACAAAACACACGATTTTGTTCTCATTTTATTTTCTTATTTTGTTCTTTAAATGTTTTTTTTTCTGTTTTTTTTAGTTACCACTAACTTTTTTTAACCATGTGAACAGTAAATCCTACCCAGCATTTTTTGTCATCTTTTTAAATGAAAGGGATACCGTCACAGTTGCTGGTTTACACCTCTCTGAATAGTCTGTATAGTCATAGTCAGAACCAGTCCCAATTAAAACACTGGGCATTGTAATTATTTGGCTGTATCCATCTATGCACATCATTTTTCAAGATGAGTAAAATAAATAGAACTTAGGCTCAAAATATATTATATTTATGAACAATAAAAAAAGGTAACACAATGTAAAATGTATAAACAAGAATGGTTTTGCTTTGATATTTGTTAACTTCCTTGTAATTAACACACAACACTGATGCACTAAGATGTGCAAACTAGAGAACACCATTGGATATCAGTGGTGTAGGAGAGCCCCATAGTTATCACCTGGCTATACAAATTGTTAAGTACAAGGCTTATTTACATCCAACAGTGCTGTGCACCTTGCAGGCGCAGGGCATGTACTGCCCCAGACACAGATGATAAGTAGATGGGTACTAAGGGCCACAATTGGGAAAATACTGAATGGCCACTATAAAGAAGTTCTTCATTTCACCTCCTTGTTGTGATTCTTTGTGTTGAAAGATAAGAAGTCCATTATTTAAGTAAATACTGTATGTATAAACATGGAATATGTTCAGTTTCTCTATTTGCAAAACACTGGTCACACTCAACTAGTTTCTAATGCTAACGGACTCCTGCTGCACAAATATGGCAGCCCCCTCATACAGGAACATGGGGGTAAGAAATGTAATGTAAAAGCATCAGGCAGATAATTTTATGGCAAAATTATAAATAGCATTCAAAGATAATGTTATGATAGATATTAAAAAAAGTTTATTTTCTGTTGTCAGTATCTCTTTAAGTACAAAACTATAAAAATACCAGCCCTTTGCACACTGTAGTTTTATTTTCAGAAAAACACTACAGTATATCACTATAAACACTATATATTAGAACTGATGATGAATTCCAAATTCTCTGTACCTATGAATTCTTCAAGTTCCATTCATTACACAGAAGGAATAGGTGCAATCTTTGTGAATTAAAACACCTGGAAAACAAAAAGATGAGGGAAAACAAAAGATGAGAATGGATGTCTGACAATAAGGGGCACATTTACTTAGTTCGAGTGAAGGAATAGAATAAAAAAAAAACTTAGAATTTCGAATGATTTTTTTGGCTACTTCGACCTGCAACTACGACTTCGACTTCGAATTGAACGATTCGAACTAAAAATCGTTCGACTATTCGACCATTCGATAGTCGAAGTACTGTCTCTTTAAAAAAAACTTCAAACCCCCCTACTTCGCCACCTAAAACCTACCAAACCTCAATGTTAGCCGATGGGGAAGTTCCCCATAGGCTTTCTAAGCTTTTTTTGGTCGTAGAAAAATCGTTCGATCGATGGATTAAAATCCTTCGAATCATTCGATTCGAAGGATTTAATCGTTCAATCGTTCGACCGAACTATGTAAATCTGCCCCTAAATGTTAAATTATGTGCTTGGTTTAACCAGTATGCAAAAGCAAAAAAAACAAAAAAAAAAAAAAACTGTTATGGTTTGTCAGGTAAAAGATAAGATTGGACAGAATAAAGGTGAGGTGAGTGGGGGATAAGAAAAGGACAGGTAAAGGTAGTTTTAAACTGTTGTTGATTAGGTACAAGTACGAGTAGGGGAAAATAAGTGGCAACTGGTTCATTGGATAGAAAAAAAAGAAGTCTTTAGACAAAAAAGGTGTAAAAAAGAACATATTAGACAATTTTAGACAAAAAAAAAAAGGCAAAGGCAGAAACAAACATCAACCCGTGGGAACCAGGAGTGGCAAAATTTAGAAAATCCTATGTCTACAATTTTTATCTGTGGCTTGAAATGATAAATTACCAAAAAACATGGGTGCTGTTTATTTACTTTTTTCATGTGACATTCAACCACTAGTATGATGAATAAAGCAAAAGAATGCTATAAATTAAAAATAATACATGCATATTGCTTTTCCTTTTTAGTGTATACAAGCTCTACACTTAGGGGCAGATTTATCAAAGGTCGAAATGAAAATTCAAATTTAAAAAAATCGAATTTTGAGCTAATTTTTGTGTACTTCGACTAGGGAATAGTCCAAATTCGATTCAAATTTGAAAAAAAATTCAAAAAGCTCCATTTTGAAATTTATCATGTACTGTCTCTTTAAAAATTCAACCCCGATCATTCGCCATCTAAAACCTGCTGAATTGCTGTTTTAGCCTATGGGGGACCTTCTAGAACCTATTTGGAGTCAATTGGTGGACTTTGAAAAATCAAAGGTTTTTTTGGGGAAAAACTTTGATCCGTTCGATTTGAATTCAATCGAAAACGGACCGATTCGACCAAAAAAAAACAACTTTGATTTAATTACAGTTGGTCTTTTTGAATTCAAATTTCGAAGTTTTTTAAATTCGAAATTTGACCCTTGATAAATGTGCCCCTAAGTGATAAAGTAATACAGTTCTGCAAATACAAAAGAGGGCTCATTTACATCCACTAATGCAGTGAGCAAAGAGCAATTTTGAGCCATCTCGCCATTGTTTCCCACAATGAGCATTTTTTTCCCCAGAACTCCATTGTCATTGCAGCGATGAAGGAGCCTTGGCTCTGTGCCCAAGGAAATGATTCCTAATTTGCCAAAATGAATGCAATTGTGAGTGCACTTTACCACAAATCGGGCAGAGTTGTGCCAAATATTTTTAAAGTCTTGTGTCATCTCCAATGTTCGGCGGGCAGGTGATGGGTTAACCTGCAAGCTGGCAATAGACACAGGGTGCTATGGGAACCCAAGATCTACCTCCTGGTCAAGACTTAGTGGTATTGCCAGGATTTCCCAGTGTCAATAGGTGCAGCACCTGATAAGGAATGGAAAGCAGAAAGAACTGAACAGCAATGAGCACAATCATATGAAACTTTTTATGCAGGTACTTTGATGAAAGTGTTTTTATATGCAACTCACTGCAGGGAAAACAGAAGTTGCCCAGTGCATTTGCAGTCAAAAATGCGCCCTAAAGAGTTTTATTACTACTACTACTACTACTACTACTACTACTACTACTACTACTACTACTACTACTACTACTACTACTACTACTACTACTACTACTACTACTACTACTACTACTACTACTACTACTACTACTACTACTACTACTACTATTTTGTGAACGTTTTTATTGTACTAAAATACGAAAATTGTCAGTAGTGTTTTTAGCTTACTATTTCCTAATACAGTAAACACATTCAGCATCAAAGTATTTCTTGAATTTCTTGAGAATTGTCATAGTTGTTGGAAGCCAATATAAACCTAAAGCACAAGATTTTCATATGCAGCTTAAACTGTATTGATAATTGTATATTTACATGAATTTTTTGAATTTTCATTCTTGGCAGTACAAAAACATATGTCCAGAAACCATAACTATGTTATTACCAAGTATTATTATGAACCAACAAGTTCTTTTTGGACATTTTGCTTTTATTTTTACTGATGGCACAAGGCAGAGAGGCAACAGTATTTTTCCTCTTGTTCTTATTTTGATATTCCTTTATCAGGCTCATGTCATAATCAAGACTATATATGCTTAAAAAAACATTTCTTGAGAAGTCATTCAGATGAGATGGAAAAACAAAAGAAGCTGCCGTAGTAATTCGCTATATGTCATCTTGAGTTAGAGTCTTTATATTTAAGCCAACAAGTGTATATGTTTATATTTGCATTTTTTTTTAATATAAGGAATTGTTCGTATAGGGACTAAAAGGTTTCATATATGTTTTTTGGTGAATTAAAAGTTAAAGAGACTGGGGTTGTACCTTTATGTATCTTGGAATTAATCCAGTATATGGGAGTTAGGGAGTGGAGCCTAAAGAAGAAGGTGGAGCTGGCCACATGCCAGGCCAATGATTACATAGGAAGGCGTGTACGTGTCTGTAGGCGTGTAGTGTCATGCACCCCATGACACTATATAAGAGGACTGTCACTTTAGCTTTTGCATTTGGTGTCGACTGCTTATCGCAACAACACAAACAGCAACAATGCTTCTTTCAGCTGATGACAAGAAACACATCAAGGCAATTATGCCTTCCATAGCCGCTCATGGCGACAAATTTGGTGGAGAAGCTTTGTACAGGTAAATTATGCTCTGAATTAATGTTGTCAACCAACTGCTAATATTAATAAAGATCAGTTTAGTGTTTAATAACATAGCTGAATGGGCTAAACAAGCCATTTGCTAAAAAGGTGCCTGATGGCTGATGGATAGTAAAATTACTATAATTTATCCCTTTATTCTCATTTTCTCCGCAGGATGTTCTTGGTTAACCCTAAGACCAAAACCTACTTTCCTAGTTTTGACTTCCACCACAATTCAAAACAGATCACTTCTCATGGCAAGAAAGTCGTCGATGCTCTGAATGAAGCTGCCAACCATTTGGATAACATTGCTGGAAGCATGAGCAAGCTGAGCGACCTCCATGCCTATGACCTGAGAGTGGATCCGGGCAACTTCCCAGTAAGTCCTTTGCATGCGTATTCTTCTCTATATCGCTCTGTCATTGGTATATGTATACTTTAGAAGGTAAACAGATATGCAGTATGTAGGGTCAAAGAGAACTAAATCATAAATACTAGCATTAACCTAATACATGTAAAGCCCTTAATCACATTGTGTACACAGTTTATCTCTATGTATTTAATTAAATATTAAATAGATCTTATTAAGAACTTGTATAAATAAAGATGGCTCTAAGTTCTATTCAAGTTGGTATCCTATATATTGCCAACTAAATGGCCTTTATGCTTGCTGTCATATATCCTTACTCTGATTTTCTTTCTTTCCTTTGCAGTTGCTGGCTCATAATTTGCTGGTGGTTGTTGCTATGCACTTCCCTAAGCAGTTTGATCCTGCAACCCATAAGGCCCTGGATAAGTTCCTGGCTACCGTATCTACTGTTCTGACTTCCAAATATCGTTAAGGCTCAGCAGCAACTGCAGCAGCAATTTCAACATCAAAATCAGCAAATCACATACAATCCAACTGACACAACTTGTGAAAGAATGTTCTGAAATAAACATTTTAACCTTTATCCTAAAGTTGCATTTATCTTTTTTCTTTTTATTACTGAAAGCAAATGGTTAATTAAATATATATACAGGTATGGGACCTGTTATCCAGAATGCTCGGGACCTGTGGTTTTCCGGATAACGGATCTTTCAGTAATTCGGGTCTTCATGCCTTGTCTACTAGAAATTCATTTAAACATTAAATAAACCCAATAGGCTGGGTTTGCTTCCAATAAGGATTAATTATATCTTAGTTGGGATCAAGTACAAGCTACTGTTTTATTATTACACAGAAAAAGGAAATCATTTTTAAAAAATTTGGATCCGTAATTCGGAGCTTTCTGGATATCGGGTTTCTGGATAAGGGATCCTATACCTGTGTGTGTGTGTGTATGTATATATATATATATATATATATATATATATATATATATATATATATATATATATATATATATATATATATATATATATATTCTGCTGCTAATATGACAAAGGTATTGAGAAAAATATCCACTTTTCAGTGAACAGAAAAAGAAGGTTTTCTATGTAACGTATATGAATACAAAATACCTTTGCAAGAGTTCCTAGGAGGTTCATTAGAACACACATTATGCAAAAAATAAAAAAATACAACTACATAATACACACTCACATGAGTAAACTAACAGTCTTAATGGCTATATCCAAAGTTGTTTTTTTCTTTTTTTTTTGCTTGTAAAACTCAATACTTAAATAATACTACAATATTTAATGCTAACATTATTAGGGGAAACTAAGACATGCCCATAAAGATTCTTTATTTCACAAACACCAAGAGAAACTGTTTTTTTTAACCAATATGGGTTATGTAATAAAAGCAAAGTGCACGGTTTGTTAATGGAAACCAATCAACAGGCAGAATTTAATGGACTTTGCTTAAAAGCAAACAGCTTATCAGCTGCATCTGGGCAAACTTTATGGTTTTAATTACATACTGTATGGGGAATTAAGTATTTCATTAAAAAAACCTAAGGAGTTTGAACTATTAATCATTAAACTTGGCTAAATACGGGCCATATTTATTAACATTAGCAACAAACATCACCAGGAATGTTGCCTGTAGCAACCAATCAGATTGTTGCTTTGTTTTCTCTAATTGCTGATCACTGGTAATAATGTTTGTTGGCTAATGTTAATAAATATGCCCCTTAGTGTAACTTTTTGTCAAGCAATCGGCACTGCGTTTTCCTTTTAACAAAGTGACATAGTTACTTAGTTAATTTGGGGTGAAGAAAGAAAAGTCTACCCCAGGTTACATGTTCTCCCAGTGTACATGTATCACATACATAATTAGACCTATCTATCAATACACCCATATACATGAACTTTACGTACCAATATTTGTACTAAACTAACAGTAGATCTTAAGATCACAATAGCCTTGGACATTATGCTTGTTCAAGAAATCATCCAGGCCCCTCTTAAAGGCATTAACAACCAGCATCACAAGCAGTGCATTCCAGAACCTCACGGTCTTCAGTGTAAACCACCACCATTGCTAGTTCAAAGTCTAAATGGGTGGCCTCTGGTTCATTTTCTATAGGAATAAAGATCCACAATACATATCTATAATATCCTCTGATGTTGCTCATCCAACCCTTGTATGTTGCCCCCAGTGATCTTGAAGCAGCTGCTTACTTTTGTGTTCCTGGCTTGGAGGCAAGTTTTGGCATAGAAGCAGGGCAGGCAATTACTTTTACTTAGCATTCTGCAATTCCTAGATGTCACTACACTCCTCACATTCCCCCTCTGTCTCCAACATTAAATTTTGTAGTAAGTGCATGGGTCTGGGCCCCATTTTGGTGCATAAACAAGTTTTTGGCATTATTTTGCAATATTTTAGCTTTCCTTAATAACAGTGTCCACAAAATGGCTGCTTCCTGTGATTGTGATTTACAAGACTAAAAGAAAGAAAATTGAAATCATGTATATAGTGTAAGTGAAGTTTATTTTGCTTGACTAAACATCATAAAACAGGATTTGGAATTATTTTTTAGGGTGACAAGTCTGCTTTAAATGTACAATTTGTCCATCAACTAAAAAGGTCATTTCAAGCGATATCATCTGGTTGAAGCTAGAAAAACTGTGGGTAGCTGTCTGCTTGGCCCTGCAAACAATTGGACAATGGATACATTCAGGACAGCCATCAGGGGGGGACAGGGGGAAGAGTTGTAGGGGGCCCCGAGGGTAAGGGGGGGCAGGCCACGCCACACTTTCTTGATTAGTCGGGCCCCTCTGCTGTCTGAGAGCTGCTGACTTGGGGAAGGCAGGGCAGGAGCACAAGGGGAGGTATCTTCTGTCCATTACTTCCCCTTATTGGTCACTGAGTTTAAGTCCCGGTTGAGCTGCTCAGGGATTGGATTGCTTTACCAGGACTTGAAATGCTATGACCAATAAGGGAAGAAAATGCTGTCACTGGAAGAAAATGCAGCCACCTGTGCTCCCCTCCTCCCTTCTGTAGTTGGCAACTCACTGACAGCAGGTGGGCCACACTAATGAAGTAAGTGTAACATGGCAGGGCCCCCCTAAAGGTAACCCTTTGTAGTCCTTTGTAGTCCTTGTTGTGTGGTGGGGCCCTGGGGGGGGCAAGTTTTTTTACATGGACGTTTAAGGGGAACCCTGGCCACCAATTTTCTTATAACGTGGGGGGGGACCCTGGCCACCAATTTTTTTTCCCCATGTGGGGTCCTAGCCACCAATTTTTTTTAATGGGGGGCCCTGACCACAAATGTTTTTTTTAATGGGGGGGCCCAGGAAATGTTTTCGTATGGGGCCCTGCGATATCTGATGGCGGCCCTGGATACATTTCACTGTGAACAATTAAAATCTTCTAACCTGCCCAATCGATTTTCGGATGAAAACTCGTTAGAGCCACGATTGTTCGTTGCCCACTAATCTCAAGATAATTTGACTGATTTGTTGGATTGCACTAAAATTGGTTATTAGGGAGAGAAACATCTTAATGTCTATGGTCTCTGTGAGACATTTTGTGCAATAAGCCACTAAAAATGCCTCCCCTTTAAACAATGGCCCAGCCTAGGGTGGAATGAATTAAGGGGTGGCATGCTACCCAGCCGCACGAGTAATTCACTTGATGCTGGAGCACTGGAAACTGCCACTAGAACTCTGGTACTAAGAAAAGATGCACATGCGTGTGATCCTGTGGAAAGGAGGGGACAACAGAGGATGCCGGCCTTCCTCAGGAGAAATCCAGCCCTGTTTACTCTATTTGTTTGTGGTCCCACCTATATATATAATTAATAATGTATTTTCGTGAATTACATTTTCCTGGATTTTACACCATTTTTTTCTGGTCCCCTGAAAAACTAGAAATGGGTATTTTACTGTATATAGGACATTTTGTGCATTAAGCTACTAAAAAGCCCTCACCTTCTAACACAACAGGGATTGTTTGTGCATATATTGCAATATATCCAAGCTTTGTCTGTATGACAAAGTTATACGTGAGCAGTGGCCAGCTACATGTTGGAGAGTGCAGTGGACCTCTTGTATTTGTCTATATGAATTTTGTGTTCAAAGCCTCATTGCACCCCTGATTAATGATTTAAAATTTAGTGGTAAGCACAACGTTCCCTTTTCTTGCTATAGTACATAGTAATTAGGGCCAATTTACAGTAAATATGTTTATCTGTAAATAAATCAGTACTATTTTCAAAAATGTTTTTATATACCTAATTTTGCTAAAGCATTTGATACAGTACCACACAGAAGGTTACCATTTAAATTTAGTACAGCTGTTCTAGGACAGGGGTCCTCAGCCTTTTTTACCCGCTAACTACATTCAAATGAAAAAAATGTTGGAGAGCAACATAAGGATGCAAAATGTTCCTGGGTGGTGCAAAATAAGTGTGATGATTGCCCATTTGGTAGCCCCTATGTGGACGGGCAGCTACAAAAGGTTCTGTTTGGCAGTACATCTGTTTTTTATGCAACCAAAACTTGCCTCCAAACCAGAAATTCAAAATAAGCTCCTGCTTTGTGGACACGGGGAGCAACATCCAAGGGGTTGGTGAGCAACATGTTGATCATGAGCCACTGGTTGGGGATCACTGGCCTAAGGCATAGAGGAGGGCAGATTTATAGCTGAGAGTTTCAAACAAGTTTGTAACCAGTATGGTTGTTTTAATAAAAAAAAAATTGGGTTTCATGATACATTTTAAAAGGATTTGTATTATACATTTTTTCATGTGTGGGTGACAGGTCCCCTTTAAATGATCGTTTCACGATAAGTTTGGTCCTACGATCTTTTAAAACTCTTAATTTCTATGGCCACCTTTCATGTTCGATATATACTTATATTCATAATGGGGGAGTGCAGAGGACCTAATTACTATGTAGGCTGGGCCCAAAGAGTTTAAGAACTTTTTTGGTATAGTGAGTATCCAGGTACAGTATTCTGTGCTTCTCTTTAACAACGATGTAGTTTAACTTTTTAGGAATAAGCTGATTTTAGGAGCAGCTACCTTGTTTGCTCTTTGTACTTAAGATGTTTACTTAATGGCAAATCTTGTTTTTTGTCTGCAATGCACCATTTATCCTGACATACTCCCTTACACAAAACTTTGCACCTGATTTTGGCAGCACAAACATTTGTGCCTTCTATCCATTGCTTGTATGATATTCAGAAAGTGCTAAATTGAGCATCTATGGGCACAAGGCACAGCAAAATCCCAGTATTTAGTAACTGTCTAAGACAGATGTTGAGTACAAGCCTTACTCTTATGTGCACTGTATGCATTAACAAAGGTGCAGCCAATCAAGCCTATGTGCACTCACTGTATACATTAACAAAGGTGCAGCCAGTAGAAGGGTTCAGAGCCCTCATTTGCTACTGTAATGGACACAATTAAGCTATTTGGCCAATGAGCACTTATACCTGTGAGAAAAGTTTCAATGCAAAAAAGTCCTCATCTAGGACCCATAGACTTGATATCTCGCTGCTGTGGCTACACAGGAAGGGCATCTCTACCAGCAGCTTCCATGCAAAACACACATTTTTGGGGCAAAAGTTAAGAAAACAAAGAAAACAAAAATACATTATGTACTTAGGGGTAAATTTATCAAAGAGTGAAGTTCCGCCACTAGAGCGAAATTCCGCAGCTCTCAATTCATTTCTATGGGATTTTGAAAGGCCTTTAAAAATCCCATAGAAATGAATGGGGAGTGGCGGCATTTCACTCTAGTGGCGGAACTTCACTATTAACTTCACTCTTTGATAAATATACCCCAGTATGTTTATCAACCCTTTAAAAGCCACAGATTTTAGCATCTATGACTGTGGATAAAAGAACCGAACTGCCGCGGATTGTATATTCTATGATTAGACATTTTATTGCATTTTTAGACATTTTATTGCATTTTCTATTCCGCATAGGTATTATTCACTTGTATTGGCCAAGCCAATATATTCAAGCTGGCTGCTGATACTACTAGGGAGCCTATTTATTAAACCTCAAATTTTTATGGTTCAATTTTTAAAGGGGAAAAACTCGAAATTATTAGAGGGAATAAAAACTAAAATTTTTAGAGATTGGTTATGCTTTGAAGCTGCTAAAATTTGAATCCAAAAATACTCCCGCTAAAACTTGTCAAAATCATGTATAAGTCAATGGCAGATGGTCCCTCAAGGGTGTATAATGGGGTAAAATGTGAGCTTTGTGCTGATTTTCAGAAATTTCCTAATTTCACTGTTTTCCATAGCTTTGCAGTTTGGTATTGTACAGTAGAAAGACCTATTTTGGATCTTTCAGTAACTAAATTTTTTTTTAGGACAATTTGTATGCACTGACTTCATTTTGGGGTTGTCTAAATGCCAGATACTTTGGTCCTGTTCACAATGGGCACCAAACTGTTTGGTGGACCCCTAGAAATCATGTTAAGGATATTTTCTCTTGGTACCTAATGATATTTGCGTAGAAGTGA